>NC_058377.1:68963613-69269522 GCF_018350175.1 Felis catus
AAGAATCTAAATTTTAATGAAAGAAGCTATTTTTCAGTGGAAAAAAAAGGTCAGTGACTGGAGATCAATATGGTTTGGTATGTTCCAGGTGATATTAATATATATGTTCCTGATGATATTTTTTGAATTTTAAGGAAAACCAAAAAAATTCTGTAACAATCTATGCAAAACAAACAAATGAAGAAAACCAAAATCCCAGATTATCTACAAAGGAACAAAAATCAGATTTCTCTTTGGCAACATTGAATAACTTAAGAAAATTCAGAAATTTCTGTGAAGTTTTAAAGGGAAAAATTTTAACCAAGTATTGGTCAGAGACACCAAGTGAGAGAAGGATCTAAAATAATCCAAGAATAGGGGCACCTGGGTGCATATGAGTTTGAGCCCCCTCATGGGGCTCCGTGCTGATAGTGCAGAGTCTGCATGAGATTCTCTGTCTCTCTATGTCTCTCTGTCTTTGCCCCTTCCCTCTCATGCTCTCTCTCTTTCTCAAAAATAAAATAAATAACTTAAAAAAAAATAAGCCCCAAATGCAGAAGGGATGTAGCTGCATAGGGTTTGTTGATATTTGGGGTCAGTTTAGACTCCTTCCCGAAAGAGGGTTCTATGCTTTCTAAAGGAGAGTATAGTCCCGGGTATATACCTGTATCAACAGTACAACTGGAAAAAACTCCCCCTCAGACATTGGTATATAGTCTCCTCCTTAGTTTCCAGTGTTAGTCTTTTTGCATATCTTCATGGATATTTTAATGGAAGAATATAAGACAATAATGTTGGGCCCTGCCAATCTGCTACCATAACAACAATCATGAAGACTAGCATTTGTTCAGCGCTTACTGTGTGCCAGGCATTGTGCTTAGTATTTTGTATATATTATGTCATATTCATTCTCACAATAACACCTCGCTGTAGGTGTTGGAGGCAGCCTCCCACTCTCTGTGGCTTCATGTTTCCATGTGGAAGGATCTCCATTAGAATAAAACTCTTGGCCTCTTACTCACCCTCTCAATCTCCCTGGGGAGAGTTGCTCATCCCATTGACGGGTTAAGGAAAAAAGGAACTAAACACACATGGCTTGGCCACATCCAGTACCACTCTTTGATCTGCCTGCCTAAAGAAAGGATGCATTTTGGTCTGCTTGCGAAGGCTCAGAGTAAGCTTAGTGGAGCAGATCTGCCAGAACAGAGAAGCTGTGTGCCTTTTCTGCCGGTGCCTAATGAATATGATTAATGTTGGGGCACAGTATTAGGAAGACCTTCATTTCTAGACATCCAAGTTTTTGAAGACAGTTTTATTAGTAGTAAAGCAGCATTTGGCGTTCATTTATCTAATTTCTGCCCTTTCAATTAGTTCAGTCCAAATGGGAAATTATTAATCTCTTAAAATCCCCAGGGTAGGTATGACTAGTATCTCCAGTTTAAGTAAACTCAAGCACTGAGCTAACTTACCCAAGGTTTCCCAGTTCATCAATGGTAGAGCATAGATTCTCACTCAGTTCTATTCAACTCTAGGGCAAACATTCCACCATCAGGACCACGCTAATACCTGAAACTTTATTGTCCCCCACAGCTGACCTTTGTAAAAATCGCATCACGCTGCTAAGACTCAGTGATAGCATCATCTGAAGAAAACCCATCTATCCTTCAAGACTCTTCTGTGGAGCCTCACCCCAATTCTCCCAAAGTTAGTGCGTCCATCCTCTGTGCTCTTTGTACAGCCTTCTGTTGGAGAGCAAAGGTTCATTCGGTTACTGATGTGTTCATTCATTTTTCTCCCTAAGCACAACATCTAGCACAGAGGAGGTACTAGTTCAATTTCTGGTTAAATTATTGTCATAGAAACAGATTAACTAACACCAAATTCTCCAAAGCAATCCCTTTAAGTGCAAGGTCTACACAGATTCCAGGGTGGATTCAGCTGCCCTCCTGCATTATTTAAGTCACAGGGCCTTCTTCTGTTCCATTTAATTTCAGGAGTTTTTTTTTGTTTTTGTTTTTGTTTGTTTAAGTTCCTTCTGTTCTTGCCCATAGAAGTTGTTGTTCTGGGAGGCAGTAAAGGGGCAGCAATATGATGTCTATTCATACTGTTTTACTCTAACTGGTTTAATCTCACCTGGAATTGCCACAAGAACTCAAAGTAATTACAACAGTTACAAACATGAAAATATTAACTGCCATCTATCAAGCACCTATCAGGTGCCAAACACATGGGTTATACAAATTATCTCCAAGCATCACAAGAAGCCTATGTGGTAAGTATTATTATCCCCATTTCACAAGTGAGAAAACCGAGACTCGACGAGGTGCAGACATTTGTCCATTGCCACACACCGGTAAGTGGCAGAGCAGAAGCCAAGTCGGTGCTGTCTAGCTCCAGCTGGATCTTTTTCCTTTATTCAGTGATCTCTGGAACTTGTAGCAGCTGTTGTGATAGCTGGAAAAGGTAGTGGGTGCGAAGGTGCTTGGAAAACGAGAACTAAGCACGTGCGAGATGATGAAGTAGAGAGCTTTGGCAAGGGCACTGTGCTAACGGCCCTGGGGAGGGGAACACATTGATCTGGCTGGAGTTGAGGGACATTTCTTATTATGTGATTGCTCTGAATTCAGTATTTCTGAAACAGTGGAGATGCAGACTCTCCTCTCTTTGTGAAACAGTCCTCACCTCTGGGAACAAAGACAGGAGAGCTTAGGTTAGTTTAAACCAGCTATTTTCTTTCAAGACAGATGAAGGTGGGTGGCAGTGTTGCCCACTTGCTGTTGGGTCCAAGACATTGATTGATTCCGGACCCTGCTCTGAGAGAGAGCAGTAACTTACAACACATGCTGAACGTTTTTCCATTTAAATTGCATTTCGACAACACAATAGTCCTGCATGTTTATCCTCTGAAATACAGCACAGCAGAATGCACAGATTATTACATATGTTCTGAATGTTTCACCAGACTCCAGAGGCAGAGAAGGGCCTTTTGTTCTTTCATTTACCCAATAAACACTTCTTGAATGATTTCTATATGTCAGGCATTGTGTTAGGCACTGAGAGACAAGACAGGGGCCCTGCTGTTGAAAAATTAAGACTAGAGTAGGAGAGACAGACTCATAAACTTTTAAATATTATGATACAACATAAGTGCAATAATAGAAGTGTATGCAAGATAAAGAAAACTGAATGAGTGATGTTCTTCACCAGTAGAGGCTCCTTCCAAGAAGGAGATGATGTCTGAGCTGACTTTGGGTGACCGAACAGAAATATTAAGCCCAACCCCTATTATGTGCCCTGTCTTCCTTCCTCCTCCCCGCCCCCCATTTGTATCTAGTGCTTGGAAACACACTAAAATACTATTTGTCATTTTAATAATCATTTATTAAGTACCTACTACATGCAGAACACTACGTAAATATTTGTGCAGGATGTGAAGAAGAATAAAGGATAGTTCTACTAAATCCATCAAAAGATGATATTAGAGTAAACAAGGCATGTTCCAAAATAACAAAAGAATGAGTAATAGTGGAGAAAATACTTATACAACACTGGAGATGGAAGATCAAGCAGACAAAATGTAAATTCTGAACCAAAAAGCAGAGAATGGGATCAATGATCTAAGCTCTCACCTTAAGAAGCTAGAAAGAGAAGAGTAAATGAAACCCAAAATATGCAGAAGGAAAGAAATATGCAGAAAACAATAAAATTGAAAACAGATAAACAACAAACAAAACTAATGAAAGTAAAAACTGGTTCTCTGAAATGATCAATAGAATTGAAAATACTCTAGCTAGACTTCTCAAGAATAAAAGAAAATAGATACAAAATGCCAATTCAGGAATGAAAGAGGGAACATCACTACAGATACTGCAAGTATTTAAAAAGATAATAAGAAAATATTATGAACAAAATATCAATAAATTTGACAACTTATATGAAGGGGACAAATTCCCTAAAAGAATGCAATGTACCAAAACTGACCCAAGAAGAAATAGAAAATCTGAATAGATTTATATCCTATTTAAAAAAATTAATTTGTAACTAAACACAGCTATGGACTGAATATCTATGCCCTTCCAATTCATGTGTTGAAGTTGGACATATTGTATGATTCCACTTATATGAAGTTCTAGAAAGACAAATCTAATCTATAGTGACAGAAAGCAGGTTAATGGTTATCTGAACTGGGGGTAGAAAGGACCACCAAGGGGCACAAGGGAACGCTTTAGGGTAATGGAAATATTTTATATTTTGATTATGGCACCAGTTACAGGATATATCCATTTGTCAAACTCATCAAACTGTACACTTAAAATGAGGGCATTTTACTATAAGTCAATTACATCTAATGAGAGTTGACTTACAATGAAAAAAATACATTTTAAGAAGAAGTGTGATACAAGAGATAGATTATAGACTGGTAATCAGACAGATTAGGTTCAAATCTCAGCTCTTATATCCCAGAGGTGTGACCTTGGACAGACCACTTCACCTCTAAGACTCTCAGTTTTCTCATTTGTGTAAGTGGGAGTAATGATATCTACATCAAATAGTTGTGATGAGGAATAAGTGTACACATATTTTTTCCCCTGCGCTATGGTACTTAACAGTGTGCCAATAATGCTAATCCTCTTCTATTTAACTTCCACCATAGAGATGAAAGAACCGGAAGGCTGTGGTATTTCTTTGAGATGTTTAGCAAGCCCTTTGGACCCAAACAGTCCAGAAGCAATTATGGCCCCAAGTCACAGATCAGGCCAGCAGACACTACTTTCTTCCCTGGATAACAAAACAAAACACAGGAAATTGTGGCTTGGCAGAAATTCTTAGATAAAAAGAAGGCATGTAGAACAAACCATAGGGAGGGAGGAAGATGGGTAAGACCAGGGAAAGAAGATACAAGTCAACTGTGGAGAATAAGCCTTTTCCTCTCTGCTGAGATTCCAAGTTCTTCTTCAGTTCTATGATTGATAGTGTCTGCAGGTAAAAGATAATTATTGTGTTCAGTGCAGGGTAACCTGGTAGAAAGAAAACAGCCTTTGAAGTTCTCAGTGCTTGGCTCAAGTGCCAGTTTTTCTATTCCCTGGGTGTGTGATCCTTGGCAGGAGAGGGAGGGCTTCTGAATCACAGTCTCCTCATCTCTAAGACAGGGATGATGGAAGAATCAAGCTCAGAGGGCTGTCCTCAGGGTTAAATAGCACAGGCTTCCACAAAAATTGATTAGAGACATGGTTCTCAAAGACAGGTCTTGCTGACCAAGAATAAGCACAAACAGTGAAGAGCTCTGGATCCAGTCCCCCAGAGGCAGGTCCAGATTGGATGAGAATGTCCGCTTAAGCCAGTTGGTGAGGTACAGAGGTCCTGAGTGACAAGGGTGAGCTATGAAAGACTTTGAGAGGTCATGAAAGATTTTGTCCTCCTCTACCCTGGTCCTCAGCCATGTGTCTCCAGGAAGAGACACTCAACTCAGTCTGCTATCACTGTTTACCCTCTTGGCCCTAGAATCCCAGAGCAGAATGTGGTGAGTGTATCCTCCCCCTGGTGAAGCACTGCATCACAGCTGGATATGTTCTGGGAAGTGTATGTCCTATTGGGTTTAGTGAATGACCTATCTCCTCCATGGGCACCAAGTCCCCCTGGACCAATGGGAACTGGGCACGCTCCACAGCGGCAGCTAGGGGGATCCTGGGCTGGGATCTCCCAGAAGCTGGACCACTTTGGGGACATCTTTCCTGCAATGGGAAACTTGAGGTGGCCTGTGTCGGTTCCTGCAAGGACCTCATAGACCAGGATTTGGAGAATGTTTGAGAAAGGAAAATTGTCCAACACTGAAGAGAAAGAATTGGGGAACATCCTGGTATCTCCACAATCTCTTCTCACTGGCTGAGAAGTTATTCTGTGTCTTCTCCTTGTGTCCTTTTAAAAGAGTCATTTCAGAAGCTGTGTAGTGCAGTGGAAAGGACAAGGGACAGAGGTCATGGATTTGGGACTGTTCAGGACTCTCCCTACTTATGAAAACTTGGACACGTCTCTACTTTTCTGAGCCTTTGTTTATTAATCATGTCTGTTACCATTCACTGGTTCTGTTCCTTGTACCATGCCACCAAAAATTAGCTCATTTAATCCTTCCAGCAAGTATATGAAGGAAGTTTTGCTATCCCCATTTTATAGATTAAGAATCTAAAGCATAGGAAGCAACTTGCTCAAGGTTTTAATCCAGTAGAGTCATTGAGATCATTCTGACTTAAGAGTTTATGCTGAAGTACTTTGCTATCTCCAGTATACTCCCATTTTTCAAATAAGCCTTAGTAAAAATGATGATGATGATGATGTCTTTGTTACATATTTTGCCTTGCAAACCTGAAAGTAATTCACATGATTTTTTATATTCAAGATTTATACTCAAGGTTATATCAAGGGAGGGCACCTGGCTGGCTCAGTCAGTAAAGCCTGCAACTCTTGATCTCAGGGTTGTGGGTTCTACCCCATGTTGGGTGTAGAGATTATTTAAAAAAAAAAACGATTAGGGGCACCTGGGTGGCTCAGTCAGTTGAGTGGTCAACTTCTGCTCAGGTCATGATCTCATGGCTCGTGAGTTTGGAGCCTCACATCAGGCTCTGTACTGACAGTCAGAGCCTGGAGCCTGCTTCAGATTCTGCATCTCCCTCTCTCTCTGCCTCTCTCTCTCAAAAATAAATAAAAATATTTTAAAAAAAAAAGATATTATCAAGGTCGCAAACAGACCCTGAGTTTCAGGGCCTAAGAGTCCCCTTCACAAAGGGAGTACGTGATAGGAAGAGATCTGTGGAGAGTGCCAGAACCAGGACCGAGATCATGAGCGTGGCGTTGGACTGATCAGAGCCCAGTGCAGGAGCACTCATAATGGCAGCAGCTGTTTCCCCCGACCTTCACCCCCTCCCCTGGCACTGATGCTGAGGCAGGAGACCCCATCTCTTCCAGGCCCCTCCTCTGTCCCAGGCAGAGGACTCCAGTCCTCTAATGAAGAGCCAGTTTGATTAAACATTTTCCTCTCCTTGGCTCAGCTATGCAGGCTCAAAGTAGCCCACTGCTGACTATTCTTCTTTTGAAATTCACCATATGTCCCTCAAAACATAGCCCTCCCATTTATGCAAATTCTTTGTCCAGTCCATTCACCTTCTCCCCTTGGCCCCAGGAGGTGCAGATAGCTTAAACTGTGGAGCAACTTAAATACTCTTCCATAAAAGGCTGATCATACCAGTTATCTTTACTTTGTTCACTAGTCACCTAAAATCCTATAGTAGTTGAAATAAATATAACTCAAACTGTCCGAGGCCACAATAGGGACTTATTGGCTCCTGTAACTGAAAAGCTCAAGGATATATAGCTTCAGGTACAATAGGATCTAGGTATTCAGACAATGTTTTCAGGAACCTGCCTCTTCCCATCTCTTGTCTCTGATTTCTTCCATATAGGTTTCACTCTCAGGCAGCAAAGCCAGGGGGTTTTATCCCACAGAATTCGCCACCCCCAAAAGTTAAGGAGTCCCTGTGCACTAGTTTGCCCATTTCTGAACCAATCTGTGTGATTCAGACCAGGCCATGTCTTAATCAAGGGAGAGATACAACATAAAGCCTGGACCATTATACTTTGAAAAGAAAACGTGATAAAATCTTTATTGCCTTGGAATTGGTGAAGGTTTCCTTAAAACACCAAAAAAGCACTAATCATAAAAGGAAAATAAAATCATAAATTGAACTTAAAGTAAAAAACTGTTGTTTGAAAGATATCATTTGAAATGAAAGAGCAAGACTCAGATGAGAGAAAATAACAAACGTCCCTTGAACTGTAGAATAATTTGCCACTGTTAATAAATGACACATGTGGTGTCTGGGTAGCTCAGTCAATTGAGCATCTGCCTCTTGATTTAGGATCAGGTCATGATCTCTCAGTTCATGAGTTCGAGCTCAGCATCGGGCTCCACCCTGGCAGCACAGAGCCTGCTGGAGATTCTCTCTCTCTCTCTCTCTCTCTCTCTCTCTCTCTCTCTCTCCCTCAAAATAAATAAATAAAACTTAAAAATAAATAAATAAATGATACACATCAACATGAAAAGATCTTTGGGAAAAAGACTTTCTGTTTTATTCTACATCTCTATCACCTAAAATAGTGTACAATCAATATTTGAGTTAATGAATGACCAAAATATATTATTAAATAAAAAACAGTGTTATGCAGAGGCTGATCTCATTAATGTAAAAAAATATTTTGTATAGATGTGTAAATGCATAGAAATAGAATTAGAGAGGTGCCTGGGTGGCTCAGTCAGCTAAGCATCCAACTCTTGCTTTTCAGCTCAGGTCACGATCTCATGGCCTTGAGATGGAGCCCCGTGCCGGGCTCTGCACTGACAGCACAGACCCTGCTTGGGATTCTCTTTCCCTCTCTCTGCCCCTCCCCTGCTCATGCTCACTCGCTCTCTCTCTCAAAATAAATAAATAAACATTTAAAAAAAGAGATTCTCATGGGGCGCCTGGGTGGCTCAGTCGGTTGAGCGTCCGACTTCGACTCAGGTCACGATCTCACGGTTCATGAGTTCGAGCCCCGCGTTGGGCTCTGTGCTGATGGCTCAGAGCCTGGAGCCTGCTTCAGATTCTGTGTCTCCCTCTCTCTCTCTGCCCCTCCCCCGTTCATGCTCTGTCTCTCTCTGTCTCTAAAATGAATAAACATTAAAAAATAAAATAAAATAAAATAAAATAATAAAAAAAGAGATTCTCCCTCTCCTTCTGCCCCTCTCCCGCTCATACTCTCACTGTCTAAAAAAGAAAATAAAGGAACAGCCAAACATTTAAAAAAGAAAAAAAGAAATGAAAGGGGAAAAAGAGCTGGGCTTTTACTTTTCACTCCTTATGCTTATGTAGACGGTAGAATTTTCACTAAGATAAATAGAAAAAAATAAAAATCATGAGTCTGTCTTATTTCGGGGCCTGGCCTTTAAGCCCTCAGGCCATGCCCTGCCTGAAGCAGAGGAGCCATACCAGGTAGTTCTGGAAATTACCCCAGTCTCTGCCTCCCAAGACCACTTCAAAGTTTCGCTCAGGATTGATTCCTCAAGTTTTAGTCCAGTTTGTACGCAACTAAGCTTCTGATTTTTGACCCAGCTCCTTTGAATTGACAAATGGACTGTTTAGCTTTTAATTTGTTTTTCCTGTAAGATACTTTCTCTCGAGTCATTCCTTTAGACCGTCCCTTTCAGCTGTTTTATGAACGAGGCTTCAACCTCTCATTGACCCAAGTTCCCCGGACACTATATCCTGATCTAGGAATGTCCTCAGCAGAACAGGATGAGGGATCAAGCTGGATCTCCTGCTGGGGTGAAAATTTTTCAAGCTGCCTTTAAGTCACAGGGATTATGTAAAATAAGAGTGCAAGGAGTAACTACAGGTGCTTGACATGGTTACTGCTTCCACAGAATATGAGAACAAGGTTTCTTATTCCCCTTTTAAAGAAAGGGAGAATCTGAACCTCCAAGTTTGAAAACATGCATTAGATCATACAGCGAGTGAGTGTCTCCAGTTCAAACTGAAGTTTCTTTGATTAAAGTTTATTCCCTCTAGTTCAACTCCAACAAGTTGCTACCAAGGAACAGGACCCTGCTTACCCCCAAGTCTCCTAGTGAAAATGTGGAACAGAATTCACCCAAGAATGAAGGAAGTGTCTCCCCTAATTTTATTGCCCCTGCATAGCCCATAGATGATACCACTTTAAGAAAGCCCAGGTACCATGGTTAGTATGAGCAACATGAGCAGAAGGACATCCCATCACCTGGAATGTGTTTCAGGTTGGCCTTATGAAAACTTTTCACTGTGTGAAGAAAAGAAGCTGATTATCCAAAAGATAAGTCAAGAGGAGTGGTTTCTCTGGAAACATAAGGATTTCAGAACTTTCAAAAGTGCTCCAAGGAAAGCAAGTCAAGATGTAGAAATGTGCTTTATGAATAGAAGGCTCATAACATCCTCTCTGTCTTCTTGGAAAAATAGCCTCAGGGCAAAAGTGGCAGCCCTATGCACGTGTGACCAGGTCCCTGATCACAGATGACTGGGCCAGAAGTGGACATCTAAAAGTGAGCTGGTCAGACTCTGCCCCCTGGCTCAGATGATCTAAACTCAGTAACAACTCAAAGTGGGGAAGCGATGGCCTGAATATTGAAAAAGTAAGTGAAAAGTCATTAAACTGAATGGTGAGGCTTCCCAGGACATTGGGAGCCAGGAGAGAGCGTTCTCCTGCTCAAGACAAAGGACCTGCATATACTGACATTTTGATGTCCCCTCAAGGGAATGGCCAGGAACCCCTAATCAGTGAAGAAGCCTAGTAACAAGCTCTCTCTCTCGCACATGTGCGCGCGCTCTCTCTCTCTCTCATACATACACACACACACACATGCATATCTCCAATGCATTTAGTGCCTTGTTTAAAATTTTTTTTTCATTTGTTTAAATTTCATTTTTATTTATTTTGAGAGAGATCTAGAGACCCAGCGGGGAAGGGCAGACAGAGAAGGAGACAGAATCCCAAGTAGGCTCCCCGCTGTTTGTGCAGAGCCCAACACAGGGCTCGAACTCACAGATTGTGAGATCATGACCTGAGCCAAAATCAAGAGGCAGAAGCTTAACTAAGTGAGCCACCCAGCACCCAAAAAAAAAATGTGTATCTTTTAAAAAACAAGGCTCACCACACATTTGGAGAAAGCTTGTTTTAACATAACAGACTGAGACAAAAAAAAAAATATACAGGAGGAAGAAAAGAACGAAGGAAGAGAGAATAATCTAGGGAAATTAGAAACAATTCAGGAAATAAATAAACTCTTAAAAATTATAATACACATAAGGGACTCATGGGTGGCTCAGTCAGTTAAGCGTCCGACTCTTGATTTCGGCTCAGGTCATGATCTCACAACTCATGAGTTCGAGCACCATGTCAGGCTCTGCACTGACAGTGGGGAGCCTGCTTGGAATTCTGTCTCCCTCTCTCTCTCTGCCCCTCACCCACTTCCTCTCTCTGTCTCTCTCTCTATATATATCAAAAATAAATAATTTAAAAATTATAATGCATACAAGAAAATGGCAGGTGATGTTCAATTAAGTAATGTAGGACTAGATAATAAAACCACACTTCTGCTGAGAACATCTATAAAAGCTGGATTTGTAAAAAAAAACTTTTTTAATTTAAAACTACTTAGATTGTTCAGAACTGAGAATGGCTGGCCTAGGATGCAGGAGAGGACAGAAACATAGAGATAGCAAGGAAGGTGGGGCTTGTTTAACACAGAGACACCAAAATCCAGAAGAAGTGTGTTAAAACAACAAAAGCTTATTCTCTCATGGTTCTGGAGCCCAGAAGTCCAAAATCAGTTTCCGTGGGACAAAATCAAGATGTCAGCAGGGCCCCATTCCTTCCAGAGGCTCCAGAAGACAATCTGTCCTTGCTGCGTCCACCTTCGGAGGCTGTTGGCATTCTTGGACAAGTGGTGATGTCATTCCAATCTTGAAGCCCAGCGTCTTTGGATCTCTCCGGTCCCATCTTCATTTGACGTTCTCTTGTGTGCCTTGTCAAATCTCCCTTTGCCTCTCTTATAATGATACCTGTGACGGCATTGCTGGCTCACCCAGATAGTCCAGAACAATCTCCTCACCTCAAAACCCTGAACCTGATCACATCTATGAAGACATATTCACAAGTTTCAGGGATTAGGACCTGACATCCCTGGGGGACCATTTTTCAGCCTACCAAAAGTAGCATCAAAAAGCATCAAGTATCAGGCACTTGGGCGGCTGAGTCAGTTAAGTGTTCAATTCTTGGTTTTGGCTTAGCTCACGATCTCACAGTTTGTCGATTCGAGCCCCACGTCAGGTTCCGTGCTGACAGTGCGGAGCCTGCTTGGGATTCTCTCTCTCTCCTTCTCTCTCTGCCCCTCCCCTGCTTGTGCTCTCTCTCTCTTTCTCAAAAAGAAAAAAAAAAAACTTAAAGAAAAGCATCAAGTATCTAGAAATAAATATAAGGAAAGACGTGCAAGACTTTACACTGAAAACTACAAAATGTTTTTGAGAGAAATGAAAATAAATCTAAATAGATGGAAGTATATATCATTTTCATGAATGGAGAATTTAACATTTTAAAGACATTCCAAGTTGATCTATGAATTGCATGCAATCCCGTTCCAGGTGTCAGCAATGTTTTATTAGGGGAAATTGATAGGCCATCTCTAAATGGCCTGGAGAAGAGCCAAGACAAACTTGAAAAAAAGAACAATGCTGGAGGAATTAAACAACTAGATGTCAACAAAAAGCTAAAAATGTAAGCGAATTTATATGCAGCATATAAATTCTAAAGCAGCACTTTTCAAACTTTAATGTGTAGGGGGGACCAGACAGGCATACCACTTACACTATACCTTTCTCACTTACGGCCCCTCACTTTCGAGAGTAAGCACATCCATGTAGTGAGGGCTTTTGCTTGTAATAAGCAGAAAAAGTAGGTGCTAAGAAACTATTTGCTAAATTAACTTTCATAACCCAGGTCTCTTTGCCATTTTGAAAATAATACATATCGCAGCAACAAAAGGACTAACACCGTCCCAGACATGTCCACTAGTGATTTGGGGAAATAAGTGATCACATACTAAACTTGGATACTGGACATTGAATATCAGAAGAGTCCATTTTCTATGAACGCTTTTTTCCAATCTAGTTATCCACAGACCAAGAAGACAGCGGGACCAATACTGTATTTTAGCTGATATATAGAACGCACATGGCTCATTCAGTAATACCCTCAGGTTAGGTGTGTATTTTCCATCAGTGCCTTTATCTACACAAATGGCCCTGGTACCTCACTCTATTGTGATTCAGCAAACAGTACTAGCTTGTGATCTGAAATCAGCTGCCTATACCAATAATGGCTCCAATGGACATTATCTTTCCATTGTGGTTCCTAAAATTAGTATTTCTTTCTGTTATAATGAAAAAAATAATCTCCATTGATTGCAAAAAGCAATGCCTGATATTACAGCATGATTACTTTCAGAATAAATTGAATACTGTATTGTCCAGTAATAATTATCATGTTAAAGAGATCTCAGTCTGCAAAATAGGAAGAAATCCTGTCAATTAGATAATATCCAATAAACCAATAACCAAGTTGTACCAGTGCACTAAACATAATTAGCCTTAGATTTTTAAAAAAAAATATTCAGAGGCAAAGTCAAGTCTTTCCCTGGGAAGATGTTATGATTGCCAAGTAGAGCTCTAAGTCACCTCTGTATCGAAGGCTGCCTGAGGCCTGAAGGAGAACATGATGCTTAAGAACACAGTGTAGGTAATGTTTTTAGTTTTTAATGTCCTTTATTCTCACTGTAGTAAGCCTAGTCCAGGCCCTGGTTGTTTAACATATGAATCTTATTACGTACTTATTACCCTCACGACCTAAACACCTCCCAAAGGCCCCACCTCCCAATATCATCACATCACATATCAATGAAGGGGGTGGGACACAGATATTCAATCTACAGAAATATGTGCCCATCTCCAGGGTGGGTCTCGACCCATCTCTGCTGCAAGCCACAATCAAATCATCTTAAAAAAACAAAAAAACAAAAACAAAAACTAAACCCTAGAGTCGTCCTTTGCTCACTTGATATTCCTTGCATCAGTTAGGACTGGTTAGGTTATCCTGAGCAGTGACCATCTCTAGGTCTTAGTGGCTTTCATGTTACGAAAATTGTTATTCTATTCCTTGCTTATGCTGCATGGGTGCTGCTGGTTGGCAGTGGGGTTGTGTTCCCTGTAGATGCTTGGACCCAGGTGGAGGAAAGCTGTCATGGATCATGATCTCCACCACTGAAGGAAGGAAGAGAATACGGTAAATCACACTTAAATCTTCCTGGGAGTGGCATTCATGATGGCCACTCATGTTTCCTTGGCCAGGCAAAGCGCACAGCTATGGCTAACTTCAAAAGTGGGCAGGGAAATGCTGCCCTAGAGGGAATATGGTGAACAGCACAAATAACTCCTACTTCTACAAGGGGAATTTAAATAAGAGAAATATACAACCTTATGGGAAAAGTAGAGTAAGGACCACTGAAATATCTTATAAATATTTTTTAATTTTCTTAATGTTTATTTTTGAGAGAAAGAGAGACAGAGACAGAGACAGAGTACAAGCTGGGGAGGGGCAGAGAGAGAGGGACACATAGAATCCAAAGCAGGCTCCAGGCTCTGAGCTGTCAGCAAAGAGCCTGACGCGGGGCTCGAACCTGCAAACTGTGAGATCGTGACCTGAGCTGAAGTCAGACGCCAACCAACTGAGCCACCCAGGCACCTGTGAAATATCTTTAAATATTATTAAACTTAAAACAAAGTAAATCAATTATTTCAGCACACCAAATAGCATTAGTTTTTAATACCTATTAAATTAGCTATAAAGATTCTGTACCATTAATTTCCTATTATTGTGGCTTTCTCTGTGGAAAATGTAGAATTTTTCTCTTCAGTAGTTTCAGTACTAGCTGTGCGTTCATTTTGCTTGGTATATATATTGTGCACGTGAAATATACAATACACAAGTTATACAAATATAATGCATGTGCAAAGGTATTTTTCTGCTTTGTTATTCCAGCCAGCTGTCCTGTTTTATTTTTTAACTCTTTGTAACAGTTGAAAATTCACATAAGATATATTCACAGTCTAGAATAATATACATAATTTTATCTTTACCAACTCAATTTTTGCCAAATAAGATAAATATTTGAGATAGGGAGGAAATGTGTCAAGTGGTTTATTGTCATTATTTCACCCCTCTGCTTGAAACTTTTAAAATTTCCATTAGCTACCTGTTCAGATTTAAATTCTAATATCTGGATTGGCAAAGATGACTACCTCTCTACCAAAAATTCAAGACATCCTCTTTCCCCTTCCAGAGGGTGGAGTCACCACTAGGAAATAGCTCCCTAGCTCTCTTTATAGAGCAAGAGTTATTTTTTTGAATTGTGATTGCTGTTATTGTTTATACTATTTAGAGAACATGTATAAGCACATACTATATGCAAGGTATAGATGTGTTTGACAAACCAACCCATTACTGAATATAATAATCCTATAAAGTAAGTTCTATTATTGTCCCCATTTTACAGATGAAAAGACTAAGGGTCTGAGTAGTTGAATAATACAGAAGAACACTGTCAGTAAGTCAGAGATGGGATTCCAGCCCAGGAAGTCTAATTCCAGAGCCCATGTTCTTCAGTACTATGTCATCCTTCCCCTTGGGTCAGGGCCCTTAAAAATCAAGTGGGACTGGGGCACCTGGATGGCTCAGCCAGTTAAGCGTCTGACTCTTGGTTTCAGCACAGATCATGACTTCATGCTTTCATGAGGTCAAGGGTCGTGTTGGGCTCCCTACTGACAGTGGGCTCTGTATTGACAATGTGGAGCCTACCTGAGATTCTGTCTCCTTCACTCTCTGCCCTTCCCCCACTCGCACTGTCTCTGTCTCTCAAAATAAATAAATAAACTTTTAAAAAATAAATAAATAAAAACCAAGTGGGGCTTCTCTGTCTACTCTGTGACCCCAGGGGATAATAGAGCCACACCATTTCTTGTAGGATCCTGAGTTTCCAATTAGCCACAAGGAAGCAAGCTACCTCCTGACCACAAACTCCCACACTAGACTACCACATGAATAAATAATAAACTTCTATTAAGTTTACACACTGAAATTTGGGCTTTGTTGTTATAGCACCTAAAGTTTCCCCCCAACTGATATACATGGCAATCAAGACCCCCCAAAATTTCTTGGTTCAGAGTCAGGAGACCTGGATTCTAGGGCCAGCACAGACTCTGACTTAACATATGACCTTGAGGAATCACTTTCCCTCAGGCCACATTTGAAAAGTAAGAAGGTTGGATTAGATCAACATTGTACAATCTGTGCTTCATGGAACATTCTATCTTGTCTATGTTGCTTGAATCTTCTTGAAAACAGGACTCCATGGCCAAATAAGTTGAGAAAATATTGGATACTGCATCTCCCTTCAGAGATTCATAATGCATATTTGCTTTGCTTAATGAAGGCTTTGAGACATCCTTCCATAAAGACTTGGTGAACAGTATTCACCATGTGGATTTGACCACAGTTCTTAATTTTTTTTTTAATTGAGACACATTTATTAATATTTAGTGGGATACATGTGTACTAAGAAATGTAGTTCAGGTAATGGTGGGCTAGAATCCTAAAACCATTCCAAGTTCTAAAGATGTTCTGTATGGTTCCCTACCTTTCTAAGTTTTCCATGCACACCTCCAATCAGGTTACCTCTTCATTGCAACAGATAGGCAACATATGTCTACACTTAGGTCTGGGAACCTCTCACTTTGTCTCCTAAAGCTGGAATAACCCCTCCTCTCCTCTGCAGAAGAGTCTTTCCTACACTTCAAGGCTCAACTCAACTCTGTGCCTGGTCCATGAAGATCACACAGTGTGATTCAGCATGACGTATTTCTCTCTTACTCAACACCCATCAAATTGTGTGCACCCTCCACAGATGTCTTAGGCTTGTACTCCCCTGAAAGGTCTCCTGAAAGAAAACATATGGAGGGTAAGAGATAACTAGCAGGTGAGATTCTTGAGCCATTTTGATATGTATTGGTTGAAGGGAGACACTGGCAACAGTCACAAACAAGAAAGATGTGTGTTGACTCAAAGGTGGTCTTCAGCCAAGAAAATCCCATAAGGATCAAACAAGGAGCGAGACACAGTTCCAGTTGGAAGTTTCAAGGACAGTCTGCAGACATGAAGAAATTATGTTTGGGGATTCCCTTATAAGTAATCACAGCAAAATGGGTTTCCTGTCTAAACGAGGCTGAACATACATTGTCTGCATGGGCTTGGGTCTGTATTCAGTATGCCTACTCTGCATTATGATGGCATCTTCTCTGGCATTTGGGGATATCTGCTCTAGAAGCACGAACACCTGGGTGCCAGATACCTTTCATGTATTGCCACACCATAGCTCAAAATAAAATTCTATTTTTTAAATAAAATTCTATTTTTAATCAAGTACTGGATCCCCAAATACATGAAGTAAAAACTGACAGATTTGAAGGAAGAAATAGATAATCCAACAATAATAGAAGAGGAAGGAGCACTTCCTAACTCATTGAGGCCAGCATTATCCTGATAGCAAAACCAAACAAATCCCGAGAAAGAAAACTATATCCCCTATGAATATAGATGCAAAAATACTGAATGAGATACTGGCAAACCAAATTCAGCAGCATATAAAAAAAATGCATATCATGACAAAAGGAAATTTATGCCAGGAATTCAAGGCTGGTTCAACATATGAAAATTAATCAATGTAATACACCATGTTAATGTAGGATAAAACCACATTATCATTTCAACAGATGAAGGCAAAGCATTAACAAATTCCAACACCTTCTCATGATAAGAACAAAGTAGAAATACATGGGAACTTCCTCAATCTGATTAAAGGCATTCATAAAAAACTCACAGCTAACATCAGTTAATGGGAAAAGACTGACAACTTGGCCTCTAAGGTCAGAAACAAGACCAGGAGGTCTATCTCACCACTCCCGGGCAACATTGCAGTGGAGGAGGCAGCCACAAGGCAAAAGAAAGACATAAAAGTTATCAGATTGCGGAGCCCAGAAATAAACCCTGAATCGATGGTAAATTAATTTACAACAAAGAGTGGAGAATATACAATGGGAAAAGGACATTCAATGGTGTTGGGAGAACTGGACAGCTACATGCAAAAGAATGAACCTGGGTCACTTTCTTACACTATACACAAAAATTAACTCAAAATAGATTAAAGACTTAAATGTAAGGCCTGAAACCATAAAACTCCTAGAATAAAAGAAGTAGGCATTCAGCTCCCTGACATAGGTCTTGACAACGATTTTTAAAAATCTGACTCCAGGGGCGCCTGGGTGGCGCAGTCGGTTCAGCGTCCGACTTCAGCCAGGTCACGATCTCACGGTCCGGGAGTTCGAGCCCCGCATCGGGCTCTGGGCTGATGGCTCAGAGCCTGGAGCCTGTTTCCGATTCTGTGTCTCCCTCTCTCTCTGCCCCTCCCCCGTTCATGCTCTGTCTCTCTCTGTCTCAAAAATAAAATAAAACGTTGAAAAAAAAAATCTGACTCCAAAAGCAAAAATAAACAAGCTGGGACCATATCAAACTAAAACACGTCTGCACAACAAAGGACACCAACAGCAAAATGGGAAGGCAGACTAATGAATGGGAGAAAATATTTGCAAATCATACATCTGATGAGGAGTTAACATCCAAAATATAAAAAGAATATATACAAATCAATAGCAAAAAAAAATTTTTTTATTTAAATATCTGCAGAAGATCTGAATAGACATTTCCCCAAAGACATAGAGATGGCCAACAGGTACCTGAAAAGATGCTTAATATCACTAATCATCAGAGAAATGCAAATTAAAACCACAATGAGATATCACCTTATGCCTCTTAGAATGGCCATTATAAAAAAGACAAGAAATAACAGGTGTTGGCAAGGATGTGGAAAAAAAGGAACCCTTGCACACTGTTGGTGGGAATGCAAACTGGTGCAGCAAAACAGTATGGAGTTTCCACAAAAAAATTAAAAGTAGGATTACCACATGGTCTGGCAAGTTCACTGCTGGCTATTTATCTGAAGAAAATGAAGACACTAACTCAAAAAGATGTATGTACCCCCATGTTCATTGCAGCATTAGTACAACAGCCAAGATCTGGAAATAATCTAAGAATTCACTGATTGATAAATGGATAAAAAATGTGAGACACACACACACACACATACACAGAGCCATAAAAAACAATGACATCTTGTCATTTGTGACAACATGAATGAACCTTGAGGGCATGAGATAAGTGAAATAAGACAGAGAAAGACAAATACCATATGATCTCACTTATATGTGGAATGTACAAAAACCCAAAAAACCAAGCTCATAGATACAGAGAACAGATTGGTGGTTGCCAAAATCAGAGGATACAGCGGGGACGGGGGAGAAATGGGTGAAGGGGCTCAAAAGATACAGACTTCCAGTCATAAAATAAGTAAGTCACAGGGTATCATGGTGACGGTAATACTACATTGTACGTTTGAAAGTCACAAAGAGAGTCGATCTTAAAAGTCTTCATCAAAAGAAAAAAAAGTAATTATGTAGGGTGATGATGTTGACTGGGCTTATTGTGGCGATAATTTCTCAATATATACAAATCTTGAATCATTATGTTGTGCACCTGAAACTAACATAATTATATGTCAGTTAATCTCTTTGGGAATTAGATAGTTACACAGTGGTGATGGTTGCACTTCTTGGTGAGTATACTATAAACTACTTCAAAAGGTGAATTTCATGGTATGTGAATTTTTTCTCAATAAAAAATTGTAATAAAAACGCAGAAGTCATGCTCACTCCTTGGAGAGAATCCCAGCAACATGACTGAGGGCAAGATCCTTGGTCTTTGAAGGCATCATGTCCTCATTTGCTAATTAGACTCAATACCATTGTCCCTGAAATTTGCGGTGAAGTCAGTATACGCGTGGAGCTGAGCCCCATGCTCCCCTCCTGGTACTACTCCTAGTCGAATCTGAATCCTTCTTGTTTATAGCACTGCCCATGCCCAACCTAGCATCATCCAAGCCACGAGATGTTTTTCAGGTTCTTTGGTTTGATATGGTTTTTATATCCCTTTTCCCCTTTCTGAAAGTCCTCACCGGAGAGAAAAAGTAAGAGTCAGTGAGGACCTATTACGTGCCAGATTCTGGTAAAATACCAGACTTAGGTGTCCAGATGGTGCCCTGGGCTTGGTGTGTTTATTTCCACTGTAAAGGAAAGGAAACTGAGGCCTGGCTTACAAAATTCTCTCCAAGTCGTGCCATTAAGGACAGTAGGGATGTTTGGATTTAGATGGGCCTCAGCTCAAATCTGCCTCTCAGCAAATCTTATGAGATCGCCCATAGGTTTCCTAAGCCTTCCAAACCTCAGCTTCCTCATCTATAAAACAGGGACGATGGGAGAATCTTTGTTGTGGAGTGATTTGGAAAATTAAGCGAGATACAGAAGATGCACTTAGCACAAATCCTGGAATACACGTTAGCTATTGTCAGTCGTATGTGAAGCTTAGCGGTGGCTGGATTTGGATTAGAAGCTCCATATGTGGCATTCCAACTTCTCCCCCACTTCCCCACATTGCCTCTCCTTTGTACCTGTCCAGGTTGGCGTGGAGAAAGACTAAGAACAGACCATCTATAGACGTACACATCCCATTTTCCCCAAACTCATCATTCACAGCATATCCTTCATGGATGCCCCCCCCACACACACACACACACACGCAGCTTTCTTGCAATTTCCCAGTAGCCAGCCCCAATCACGTCATGGAAAAATGGGATGTAGCTTAACCAGCATTTCACTGGAACATCCCCAGAGTTTCACTTGCTTGACCTTTCATAAAAACTCTGAGACACAATCAAAGAGCTTGCACAAACCCCTCCACTCCCTCTGTGTCTTCTCATAAACTGGCTCCTGGCCTCTCCCAGCTAGGTCTGGTCTCAGTGGAATGTGCTTATCAATCTTACTCCAGGGGAATGAGACCAAACAGCCTGGTGCCCTGGTAGCCGAGGAAGCTTCTACAAGCTTGTGGTATGCCATCAAGTGGGTTGACCCAGGATTTCCATTTTTTATCTTCTGGTAACTTCCACGACACTCAGAATCTGCACCCCCCACATACACACACACACCGACATGCACCCACCCTTCCAGACTCATTCTGTTTTTCAGCCTCAATCCTACTCTCTTTTCTGCTCAGTCTTGTAGCGTAAATTGAACATGAGCTCTCACTATGATCATTGCTAAGTACTGATATTATCGCTTACGGTAATCAATGGTCCAGTTGGGCTCCCTGTTACAACCCAGCCAAGGGACTTGCCATTCCCTGGGAAGCAGCGTGGAGTGTGGGGAGAGCGCTTTGGTGTTGAACAAGCCTGGCTTTGAACCCAGCCTTCTGAGAGAACCTGAATTGGGCCCTCCACTTGTCCTTGTTTTCTCATCCTCACAAGACAGCTATTCATACCCACCTAGCTAGGTTTTTGGTGGGAAATACATAACTGGCACCATGGCAGTTATTAACTGTGTCACTATCTTCACTGTTGTTGATCTAAGGTTGTCAAGAGCCACCTGACAGGGACAGGGGCCCTGTTTCAAAACATGCCCTCAGGGCAAACTGTTACTCAGTTGTTACAAAATTAACCATGGGATGTCTCGACCTCAAGAGTATATTCACCCTTTATATCCAGACACTCAACCTTTAGGAGTAGAGTCTAAAGAAGTAATCATGGAGGCAGGGCAAGGATGTAGCCATGGGAATGATCATCACATTATTGTTTATAATAATGAAAGACTGAAAAAACGGACACTTGAGCAATGAGTTCTTACACAGTTAACCCAAGTCCAGTTCAAGGGATGACTAGCAGCTCTTGAAATGTGGTAGGACAATGTCCATGTCATGGAAAGCTGGCTACAGTGTTGAATATATAACTTAAGTTGCAAAAATATGTTTCAAAACAGCATCTAGGACACAATCCTGATTTTATCTGAAGGAAGATCTGGAAAGGACATCAGAGCATATTCAGAAAAGGCCAAGATAATCATGAATATGTTCAAAATGGATGTCTTCTTTTAGTCTGTATCTCCTGAACTGTTAATAATGAAAATACTGAGGGAAAAGGTAAAAATTTGGGTATATTTTACCCAAAAAAATGATCAAAACATTCCTCCAGAAAAGTTGCACAAACCCTAGTACAGCTTGAGGACTTCTGATAAAGTGAACACACCTGTGTAACTAACACTCTGACCACGAAACATAACTCGCCACCACCCCAGAGGCCACCCTCTTGCCCCATGTGTCACTGCTCACCCTTCGTGGATACCTGCTACCCTGGTATCTAAACAGTCTGGAAGAGTTTTGTTGGATTTTACGCACTTTACAAATGGAATCACCTCTTCTGCTTTGTCTCTTTCTTTCATTCAACACCGCCTGTTGTAACTGTAGTTCATTGGTCCTCAGTGCTGGATGCTCTCGCATGAACACGCAAACACAGTTTCATCAATCGTTCTTCTATCGCCGTTCACTTGCATCATTACTTACTTTTGGCGTCACGAACAGTGCCTCTAGAGACATTCTTATTCTCTTTTGGTGGACTTATGCCCACACAGAATTGTTGGTCATCGGAAACGTGTATATACCGTTTAGTGGATACTATCAAACAATTTTCCAAAGTAGTTATTCCAATATACACTTCCACCAGCAGAATGAGAGTTCTGGTTACTGGACTCCAGTGACTTGTCCATACTTGGCACTGTCTGGTGTTTTCATGTTCACCATTTCTAATGGCATCACGCTGAGGCTTTATTTTACATTTTCCAAATGACTGGTGAAGTTTAACATCGTTTCAAATGTTACTGACCACTCTGATATTCTTTTGTGAGGTGCCTATTCAAGTGCTTTGCCCATTTTTCTATGAGTTATCCCTATTTTTCTTATTGACTCATAAGAATACATATATTCTGGGGCGCCTGGGTGGTTGTCAGTTAAGCATCCTACTTCAGCTCAGATCATGATCTTGCAGTCCGTGAGTTCGAGCCTTGCATCAGGCTCTGTGCTGACAGCTCAGAGCCTGGAGCCTGCTTCGAATTCTGTTTCCCTCTCTCTTTGCCCCTCCCCCACTCATGTTTTCTCTCTCTCTCTCTTTCTCTCTCTCTCTCTCTCTCTCTCTCTCCTCTCAAAAATAAACATTAAAAAGTTTTTTAAAAGGATACATATATTCTGTACACAAGTCATATCAGATGCATGTAGTGCAAATATATTTTCCCATTGTGTGGATTTTATTTTTTCAATTTCTTAACGGTGTGTTTTGATGAAAGAGGGTCTTGATGTTAGTGCCTTGTACTTCAAAAGTACCCTTGCTATGTCCTCTGGCAAGATTGAACCCTGATCATATCACTTACCATCAAGAGGCCAGGGAGGCAAACCCATACATAGAATAAGCATCTATCCCTATAATGACAAAAAGCTGGTCCTCCCAAGATGAATAGGGGCCAATCATGCTATTTGCCCACTCATAGTACTACTTTTGTTAGTCTGGGTCCTCAAGAAAGAGATGCCAAGGTGGAATTAAACGTGCAAAGATTTTAGTTTAAGAGAATGGAGAAGGAGCTGTGAAGATCTGGGACAGCTATCAGATCACAAATGCCAGAGACCTTACGTGCTGGAGCATGGAAGGAAAGTTTGGACAGATAAAAACATCCTGAACCTCCATGCAGTCTATGGGAGATTCTGCCAGGCCACCAGGGAGCACCTAAGCCAAGGTCAGTTGTCAGAGATGTCCCTCAACAACCAGGAATGGATGTGTCCTAGTATCTTTGCCACACGCAGTCATTCCTGGGAATGCCCGTGGGAAGCCTGGTCACCATGCAAACACAGCGATGGATTTCAGAGCACCAAGGCTGGGCTTTGGTCAATTACAGCCCCTGTGACTGAAGTTCTGCGAAGCACACTCTCACAGCTGCTGCAGCAAGAGAGCAAATACGGGAGGAGAACAAGGTAGAGGTGAATGAGGAAGGTGGCTAATGTGATCACTCTGGGAAATACTGAGTTTGATACACAGGGCAAGAATTCAGCAAGTGGGTCTCAGGTTGCTCAGATCGAACATCAGGGCATGACCCCCCCAAGAGCTTTGTGAGAGAAGGAGACTCGGGTATCTTCCTAAAGGAGTCAGAACAGCACTAGGGGGACCAGGCATTTCCATGGCTTCTTGCTCTTTCTGCTAAGAGCTTATTGAAGAACTGGAGAACAGAGAGGGAAAGGAAGAAAAAAGAGGCCTCGTGTAGTAGATCATGGGGCCCTTCCCAGACTTAGGGCCCTCGTTAAAGAAACTCTCTCCCAAACATGGCAGCCCAAGGGTGCTGACACATTTCAGCTGTATTCGTCTCAGCAGAGCAAACTGGTTTTTCCCACCTTGAAACCGAACGTGGCCCAAAGTAATTTGTATCAGTTTTCACTAAGAATTTTAGAGGGAAGCCAATGTGCATTCCTTACACACACGAGTGAGCTTGCACACATGCTTGTACAAACACACAGACTCACACACGGTGCAAAGGATGTGAGCAGTCAGATGTGGCCAATCACAGAATCTGTGTTCTGCAAGCTGGGAGGGAGCGCGTGGGTACGTGAGTCAGGATTAAACATCATAGCGACCAAGGTACTGAAGTTGCCGAGTCAGGCAGCAATTTCTGCTTAATAGAGCCCTAAGGTCTCAATAAGTGCTTTGAAATCCACACATCAGCATGCAGTTCTCATGACTGGGGATGCCAGAAATCCAAGGGTGAGGGCAAAACTGACAGCCTCTCCTATGAACATTCAAAGATGCAAAAAAGTCCCCTGGCTCTGCCTCCTTCTCAGCGTTTGTTAAAAAAAAATTTTTTTTGATGTTTTTTTTTTATTTTTGAGACAGAGACAGAGCGCGAGCAGGGGAGGGGCAGAGACAGAGAGGGAGACACAGAATCTGAAGCAGGCTCCAGGCTCCGAGCTGTCAGCACAAAGCCCGACACGGAGCTCGAACCCATGAACTGTGACATCATGACCTGAGCAGACGTCGGACGCTTAACCGGCTGAGCCACCCAGGCACCCCATCCTTCTCAGCATTTGTAAATATGCATCTGCAACTATCTTTTTAGTAACATCCAGTCACCCACGCTCACCTCCAGGAGTTTCGCAGCAGATGGGGCTGGTTTGTGCACAAGGGCAAGATGTGGCCCCCGAATTAAAATCCGGTATTTGCTAACAAGGCTGCATACTGACCCAACTAGAAAAAAAGTGCCCCTTCTCAAGGCACTTTTCTTCTATATTCCTGAAAATGGTCCTAATATACTAACTTTGTTAAACAATTTAGAGCCCGAAACATTGTTGTGCTAAATATGCAAAGTGATTAGGTCTACTTTCTGAATGAAAGATGGGGCAGTATACAACCTCGGCATCCGTCTGTCGCAGCCACCTCAGATTGTACCCAGGAATTGTCTTTCCTCTGCCCTCTGTTTTTTACACTGTGGGATTTAACCCGCTACATGTAAATGGCTGCTATTCTTTCGGAAAACAGCTATTCCGGTGGGCCAGGGTTCTGTGCCAGGAATCAGGAATTTCCCATTGGTAGATACTCACGGTCGATGGAAGAGGCCTGGAAAGGTGGAGCCAGCAAAGAATTCCGAAATGGGAGATACTCAAGAAACCTCAAGCGACAAAGGAAAGCAAAACAGCATGAGTTAGGATGAGTTCCAAGCAGCCGAGAAAACTGTGCCCCAGATGTGTGCAGCCGGAAACCTGTTCCAAGCCTGGCTTTCTCCCTTGGCTCCTCCGACCTCTGGCCACTCCGCTTCACCTCACTCCCAGGGTCCCTCTGCAGCAACAAACGTGGCCATTGCAACAGAGAGGTTGTTGCTTGGGAAACAGTGGTACCCAGCACCGAGAAAGCAGGGGGCTCTCTCCCCCACTCTCCAGGAAGAGCGGGTCGTCACCAGGTGGCCAAGCCCAGACCGGCCAGAGAGCAGGGTGCTTCTCAGAAGCCCCAAACACAGCTTTGGAAACTCTGTTCCAGGTTTCCAAGTCAGAGCTTTTACATCCTTCTTCTTTTTTTTTTTTTTTTTTTTCCTATTTAAAATAGTACAAGGGTGCCTGGGTGGCTCGGTCAGTTAAGCGTCAGACTTCGGCTCAGGTGGTGATCTCGTGGTTTGTGAGTTTGAGCCCCGTGTCAGGCTCTGTGCTGACAGCTCAGAGCCTGGAGCCTGCTTCAGGTTCTGTGTCTCCCTCTCCCTCTCTCTCTGCCCCTCCCCTGCTCATAATCTGTCTCTCTGTCTCTCAAAAAATGAATAAACATTAAAAATAAATAAATAAATAAATAAATAAATAAATAAATAAATAAATAGTTCTGTAAATGTTTAAAAAATAAAATAGTACAAAACCATTATGGAAAAAAATAACAAAAAGAACAAAGAAGAAAATAAGTTTCCCTTCGTCTCATTAACCAGAGACCAATTGTCTTTCTTTGTTCTGATTACAGAAATAACACATGTAGTCATAGTAGAAAATCTGGAAAGTAGACAGCAATATTAAGGAAAAAACATGATGTATCATTTCATGTCAAATAAACAAATAAAAAAAATTTGTTTATTTTACAAACAAATGAGATTATACCACACATACAGTGTGTGTGTGTGTGTGTGTGTGTGTGTGTGTGTGTGTGTGTGTGTTTTCCATTTTTATTCTATGAGCATTTTCCATGTAATTTTTAAAGGTATTTCTATTCCCTTTTTACTTTTATTTTATTTTATTTTTTAATGTTTATTTTATTTTTGAGAGAAAGAGACAGAGACAGAGGGGAGGGGCAAAGAGAGAGAGAGAGGGAGACACAGACTCCGAAGCAGGCTACAAGCTCCGAGCTGTCAGCACAGAGCCCGACATGGGGCTCAAACTCACAAACCCAGAGATCATGACCTGAGCACCGGAGTCAGGGCTCAACTGACTGAGCCACCCAGGCGCCCCTCCTTTTTACGTTTAAATTTATTTTTATTTTTTATTAATTTCTTAATGGCTTATATATATGTCTATGTGGTACACAATTTGAAAAATATGAAAGAATAAAGCGAATAATAAGTTTTCTTTTCATTCCTATTCCACAAAGGGGCCATTAATAGCTTTCCATGTTATTCCTGAGATAGTCCATAAATTTAAACACACACACACAGACACACACACACAGAAGAGTAGTGTATTACTTTTTGTACCATTCTCTTTCATTTGATATACTCAGGGCCTAGCTCCGCAGCAGTCGTGAACTAAACGGACTCCCCTGTTCTTATCAACAGCCACATAGGGCATTGCGTTGCCCAGGTGGACCGCACCTGCCCGATGCTCTGTTGGTAGGCACTCAGGTTGCCCCCAGCACTTGTCATTTCAACACAAATCAGTACACACAGATGCAAAAGTGTATGCGGATAAATTCCTAAGAGCAGAATTCCTGAGCCTAGAAGTTTGTCCATTTTAAAATTTGGTAGAAATAGCCAATCACCTTGCAAGAAGTTTGCAGAATTTTCTCTCCTGCCTGTAGGGTGTGGGAGCCTCCTGGATAACCCTGATAATCTCCCCCAGTGCTCGTGTTCCTCCGTATTTTCTTCCCACACTGAATCACAGCTTCTGATGTTTTTAAGAGGATTTATACTTTCTTCTCTGTGAACTATGTATTTTCTCCAGATATGTCCTTTCTTGTGGAGGCAGAATATGTAAGTTTATGCGACCAATTTAATGTTTAATGTGACTAATTTGACCAATCCTATTGTTAGACACTGAAGAAAATTTCCATATTTTGGCATTCACAGTACTGTGAGGGGCGTCTGTGTGGCTCAGTCGGTTAAGCACGTGACTTTGGCTCAGGTCATGATCTCACGGTTTGCGAGTTCGAGCCCTGTGTCGGGCTCTGGGCTGACAGCTCGAGCCTGGAGCCTGCTTCGGATTCTGTGTCTCCTTCTCTCCCTGCCCCTCCCCCACTTGTGCTCTGACTCTATCAAAAATAAATAAATGTAAAGAAATCTTTTATCAAGTATATATTGCTAATCTAAAAGACTGAACATGACCTACCACTATCGACATTGCTGTGGGAGAGCATCCTCTTTGAAAACCCTAGCTAAAGTTGGGGTTGTATCAAGCCATTATTATTCAGCGGGCCTCCTCAGGACCTCGAGCATCCTCACAGATTCCCGCTGTCACTTGAAAGTCACCTGGAATGAACCTAGCTTGGATGACAGCATCAGCAAGGGCAACTGTTGGGACTGTGAGAACCCCCAAAGCTGGGACCCCACTGCTCAAAGCGTGGGCCACGACGGATGCCAGACTTCTGACACAGCTCTGATTACACACATTCTGATCATAATCCCGCCGGCACACGCGTGCTTGTCGGACCTCGTGCCCCTAGGTGGGGTGAAGAAAACGGGGACACAAGTCTCATCACACATGTGTTTCTTTGGCCTCCGCTCCCTAACCCAGAACAGCAGGGCAGGCCACGGAGGTGAAGCAAGACATTCCTCTAAATGGAAGGGTGGCTGAGCCCGTTCACTCGGAACTGGTGGGTTGCAGGCCTTGCCCAGGACCTAGGGGGTATTAACAGAGGTGGGAAAATGGCCTGCTGCCCACACCTCGAGTTAATTTGAACACTTGGGGCCGAGGCGCACCAGAGGCTCCTCAGCAAAGGCTCCGTTTTCCTGAGACAAGGGCCGTAAGTCAGCCCTTTCCAGACCCACACGTGTAAGGACCGCCTTGTCCACACGAACCCAATCAGGACGTCTAACGAAGTAGGGTTACCTCTGATTGTACTATTTCAGAAATTCTGTTAAAGGTAGGAAACGATTCAGCAAGTTGCTTTTATGTGGGCGGGAGAAATGCTCTCAAACTACGAATCTTTATCTTTCTTTCCAGAAACTCCCTGAACTTTTGCCTAATAAGCAAAATCATCCATGTTGCCTTAAGAAGCAGAGGGGAAGCCCGGCTGACTCAGTCGGTGCTGCAGGTGACTTGATCTCAGGGTTGTGAGTTCAAGCCCCGCACTGGGTGTAGAGACTACTTAAAAACAAAATCTTAAAAAAAAAAAAAAACGGCAGCAAAGGTTTTGAGGAGACAGGTTCATAGAGCATTAAATATTAACCCTTACAAGCAATGGTACCAAGAGGCGGCTCCACCGTACCTTACAAATTCGCACACGCGAGCGCGCGCGCGCGCGCGCGCGCACACACACACACACACACACACTAAACATCACTCCAAATAGGAACATGATTTAAGTCAAAATTGAATTAATGGTGCAAACTCAGCCTCTAGACATATCCCAGCCCCTCCTCCTAATAAGATCGCTTCCTTCCTAGAAACCTCGTTTCTAGGTTTCCTCGTTTCCCACAGGCCCCCACTCACCCCAAAGCAGCAAAGCACAACTGTACTGCATAGTGATCCTAGTTTCAGTGGGCAAAACACGGCACGCAGTAACCCCTAGGGGTGCATGTTGGGTTGAACTTTTGTACATTGGTCTTAGTTCTACCTGCTTCTGCCCTATACACCTGTTGAATTTCAAAACAAACAAAAACAACAACAAAACACAAAACAAAACAAAAAAAAAACCCAGCCCTTCAAAAATGTGAAGAAACTATCATGTTTTACCTAAATGTTCTATAATCTAAAATTTCCAATGCCTTCATCTACGCTCCATGTGATACTCATTTGTTTATTCATTCTTTCATTTATCCAACCATATTTCCATTCATTGGATAGTTGCCCATACTGGCCAACGCTGTGACAATCAAATAACTGACATACAGCATGGACCAGAGAGCGACAGACAGATGAGAATTGCCACGGTGGCATTGGCTTCTGTGTTTTATTAAATAATAATTTAAAATGGAAATAGAACAAAAAGATTAAGTAAAGAAAACTCAGACAACTTAAAGAAATTGCTCTGATTTAGTATCTTGGTATTACATAGACAGTTCTGAAGTTCAAAGCCAGTGACATTCCGTAAGTCCACTTGTAAGTTGGTTGTTTAGAATGCAGATCTCGGGGGCACCTGGGTGGCTCAATCAGTTGAGCATCCAACTTCAGCTCAGGTCATGATCTCATGGTTATGAGTTCAAGCCCTCCGTTGGGCTCGCTGCTGTCAGCACAGAACCTGCTTCAGATCCTCTATCCTCCTCTCTCTACCCCTCCCTGGCTTGTGCTCTCTCTCTCTCAAAACTAAAAATAAACATTAAAAAAAAAAAAAGAACACAGACCTTATCTCCCATAGGCAGAAACAAGGCACCCAGAGGTTACATCCCCTACCTTGGAAACCTAGTAAAGGAAGAAACACACACTGAAGTTAATATGCTCTACATTGTCCACTGAATACTGTTAGAAGGCTTCGGTGGCTACACATGTGATGACTGAACAAAACTAAAGCCACAAAATTCAGTAAGAAAATTCTTCTCACTTACTTTGCTAGGCACTAAGGATAAGCAGGTATTGTTCATTCATTCAAAAACCATTTATAGGGGTTTATTTAGAAAATGATAGGGATGCCTGGGTGGCTCAGTTGGTTAAGTGACTTCAGCTCAGGTCATGATCTTATGGTTCGCTGGGCTCTGGGCTGACAGCTCAGAGCCTGGAGCTGCTTCAGATCCTGTGTCTCCCTCTCTCTCTGCCCCTCCCCCACTCACACTCTGTCTCTCTCCCTCTCTCAAAAATAAATAAAACACTAAAAAAAAAAAAAAAAGATAAAAAGAAAAACCCTGTTGGCAACTTTTGCAGAGATTCTGAAGGGGACTTCTGCATACTGTCAAGACACTCAGAGAGTCACAAAACTGAAGGCACTGTTTCTCTTTTCCTGGATATAGGTGCACTACCAATAATATTTATGCACTGATTGCCATGAGCATGGCCACTTGGGGGCTGTGAGCCAAACAGAACCAAGATAATTATTGAGGAATTTTCCAGACATAACTGGGAAAGAGCTAGAAAACAATGGAAGGAACTCTAATTGCCCACAGCTATGAATCTGACTAAAACAATTATCCATGTACTGAAAAAGAAATAAAAAGATTTATGAAGTGTCTACTTGTGCCAATAAATAAGACAGACATGTTTTCATAATTCTAGGTGAGTCTGAAGGAAGATGGGGCCTGGGGAGGAGACATGAGTCAGCATATTCCCCGTGTTGGCCTCCACAAGTTTCTCTGGGCCAGGATGTCATCTTTGATTTCAGAGAGAGACTGGGGGAGAAAGGGGAAGTGGAAAGTTCCCTGTTTGTGTTGGAGGTACTAGAAGAAGCATCCTACCGCTGGCTCGTTGACTTAAGGGTGCCTGAACTGGGCATCCAGACTCCAAAAGAATCCATATGCCCTGGCCAAAACATAATTGCCCTAGAATAATTGCATAAATTGTGAGGAGATGAAAAGGAAAAAATAAATATTAGTAACCACTGTATTCTTCCCTCACTTTATACTACAGGATAATCCAGCATATTAAAAGGCTCTGCCGTAGATCACTGTTTATCAGTCAAGTCTTTTTTGAGGTCTTTGGGAATGCAAAACAGAAAACAATTCCTCGGGGAAACATAACTGGATAATAAACAACTCATAACAACAAATTAAAGTATTGCAGGTGTGGAAAGGAATGTTCTAGGTTCAGGCGAAGCATTAGACCGACTCATGTCAGGATACCAAGAGTGGACTTTGCTGAAGTGTGGTGCTTAGACTGAATTTTCAGCAATGAGGAGAAATTAGCCAAGTAAAGAAAGGCTGACACACCTAGCCACAGAAATCAGACAAGAAAAAACAATAAAAGACATCCAAATTAGTAAGGAAGAAGTAAAACTTCCACTATTTGCAGATAACATGATACTACTATATATACCCTGAAGATTCCACCAAAAACAAACAAACAAACAAACAAAAAACCAAAAAACTACTAGAACTGGTAAACAAATTCAGTAAAGTCACAGGATACAAAATCAATGTACAGAAATAGATTGCATTCCTATACACTGATAATGAAGCAACAGACAGAGAACTTAAGAAAACAATCCCAATGGCAATTGCACCAAAAATAATACAATACCTAGGAATAAAAGTTGATCTCTGTCCTATGCTGTTGCTCGTAGAGATTTCATTATGGGAGCACCTGGGTGGCTCAGTGGGTGTGCGGAGTGCCTGGATGGCTTGGTTGGTTAAGTGTCTGACTTCATCTCAGGTCATGATCTCACTGGTTTGTGAATTTGAGCCCCACATCCGGCTTTCTGCTATCAGCACAGAGCCAGCTTCAGATCCTCTGTCCCCCTCTTTCTCTGCCCCTCTCCCGCTCATGTTCTCTCTCTCTCCCTCAAAAATAAATAAGCATTTAAAAAATTAAGATGTGGTTTGTTTGCATATATAGTGATATATATATATTTTTTTTTTTACTATATATATACTATATATACTCGTGTGTGTGTATGTGTGTGTGTGTGTGTACATACAACCTTGGTTTGCGAGCATAATTCGTTCCAGAAACATGCTTGTAATCCAAAGTCCTTGTATATCAAAGTGAATATCCCCATAAGAAATAATGGAAACTCAGATGATTCATTCCACAAGCCAAAAATATGAGTATAAAAATGATTACAATACTGTAATTTAATACAAAATATAAAGAAAAATAAACACATTAACCTGCACTTACCTTTGCAAACCTTCGTGGCTGGTGTGAGGAAGGCAAGAGAGAGGAGGGTTATTGTGTAGGATGACTTCCACTATCACTAACAGAATCACTGTTATCTATTGGCTTGATGGCATCTTTTTCTGCCTGGGGACCATTGTATATGCTTGTATGGATATTGACTACAGTACAGTATTAATAAACTCTTGTCATATAGTGTATTTAATGTAACTTCCAATAAGGCAACAAAGGAAAGGGTCTGTATCTGCAGGCAGCCTGACCTAGAATGAAGCAAAGCATTCCTAAGCTTACTCTTGTATGGAAAAACAAAGGACTGTCCGTAGGTGCTTTGAAGTGACAAAAAATACACTAGTGACAGCTGTGGTCACCGTCCAATGTTCCGAAAAATCACTGATTTCTGCCAAACACTGTGCCCTGAGACCAAGCATCCGAGAATGGGAGATGATTACCCACAATCCCACAATGGAAGAGAGAGAAGAATCATTGGCTCAGTTGTGATCATGTGACATTCAGCGTCTCTCTCTCTCTCTCTCTCTCTCTCTCTCTCTCTCTCTCTATATATATATATATATAGTGGAGTATTATTCAGGCATAAAAAAGAACGAAATTTTGCCATTTGCAACAACATGGATGGAGCTACAGAGTATAATACTAAGCAAAATAAGTCAGAGAACAACAAATACTATATGATTGCACTCGTATGTGGAATTTAAGAAACAAGACAAATGAACAACAGGGCAGAAAAAAGAGACAAACCAAGAAACAGACTCTTAAATATAGAGAACAAACTAATGGTTGCCAGTGGGGGAAGGTGCCAGAGGGTGGGGGGATGGGTGAAATAGGTAAAGGGGATTAAGAGTACACTTATCGTGGGGCGCCTGGGTGGCGCAGTCGGTTAAGCGTCTGACTTCAGCCAGGTCACGATCTCGCGGTCCGGGAGTTCGAGCCCCGCGTCAGGCTCTGGGCTGATGGCTCAGAGTCTGGAGGCTGTTTCCAATTCTGTGTCTCCCTCTCTCCCTGCCCCTCCCCCGTTCATGCTCTGTCTCTCTCTGTCCCAAAAATAAATAAAACGTTGAAAAAAAAATTAAAGAGTACACTTATCTTAGTGGGTACTGAGTAATATATAGAATTGTTGAATCACTATATTGTACACCTGAAACTACTTTAAAACTGCATGTTAACTACACTGGAATTAAAATTTAAAAAGAAATGAAGAAAAAAATGACACAGATTTCCAAGTACATGAAAGGTATATAGGTAGGTCCTAAGGCAGAAGAGAGCTTAACATGTTTGAGGAACTGAGAGAGATCTTGTGTGGCCAGTGGGAAAAGAATAAGAAAATTGGCTCAAATTGAGGTTAGAAAATAAGCTAGATTACATAGGTTGGTCAAATTAAAAGTTTTATATTCTAGGAGTGCCAGGGTGGCTCGGTTGGTTGAACATCCAACTTTGGCTCAGGTCATGATCTCACGGGTCCTGAGCTCAAGCCCTGCATGGGGCTCTCTGCTGTCAGCACAGAGCCCACCTCAGATCCTCTGTATCTCTCTCTCTCTCTCTCTCTCTCTCTCTCTTCTCTCTCTCTGTCTGCACCTCCCCTGTTCATGCTCTCTCTCTCAAAAAATAAACAAACATTTAAAATTCAAAAAATAGTTTTAGGTTCTATTCTAAACACAATGGGAAATCATTAAACTGCTTTACATTAGAGACAAGGAATAGTTCAGAGCAGTAAAATCATTGATCAGTTTCCATTTTTATTTTATTTTTGTAATGCTTATTTATTTATTGAGAGAGAGAGCAAGTACGTAAGTAGAGGAGGGGCAGAGGGAGAGAGGGAGAGAGAGAATCCCAAGTAGGCTCCACACTGTCAGCTCACAGCCTGATGAGAGGCTCAGTCTCATGAATCGTGAAATCATGACCTGAGCCAAAATCAAGATTTGGACGCTTAACCAACTAAGCCACCCAGGTGCCCCATATTTCCAATTTTAAAAGATCATTTTGGGGGTGGGACTTCCAAAATGGCAAAGTGAAGAGCTCACTGGGCCCTCTCCCCAGTAAAACAACAATTCAACTGAAGAAAAGTATTTTAAGAAAACAACAATTTAAAATCTAGAAACTGTCCTAAAGATACACAGCAAATGGAGAAATGTTCAATTAAGAAAATCTATTATAGTTTGTTAAAATAGTAAACCACCACTAATTTCTTTACTCATGTCCAGCACCATGTACATAAGCTCTACCCAGGTTTTTAACTTCACACAGAAATACCTGCTGAAGCATTCAAGACAGTGAGGAATCCCTCTCCCTACATCTCCCAGTCTGGGATTATAGGCTCAACACAGTAAGGGCATGCTTCTGGGATTTCCCATCCACCACCATCCTCCCCTACCACCAACGTTGCATTGCAGAAGCTCTACTCCAAGCAGGCATAGCCAAGAGGATGAGACTCCCTTTTTCTATCCAGCATCCACTTGCAAGATAGAAGTTCTACCCCAAACATGAAAGGCTGAGAAAACTGAGGTTCCACTCACCTCCCACATTCACCTAATTCCATGTACTCAATGAACAGAATTTCCAGGTCTGTAGGATCAAGCTAAGAAGACAAGGGATTGCCACTCTCCCCACCCTACCCCAATACCCTCTTTTTGAGCCCGGGTGTCACCAAAATAACAGTAGGTTTCTATCACTAATTCAAGTGCAGTGGCGCAAGGGCTATGCCCAGGGTGGGAGAGGTAGGCAATTAGATGAACTCTAAGGTCTGCCTGAGGGAACTGGGTGTTTGGAACAGAATGGAGAACTCCATGCCTAAGAATGTTGTTGAAAATCATGAAGATCAGGTGGAGGAAAAATGAAGAGGAAGCTGGTCACTCTATTATACAAGCTAAATAGAGCAGACAGAAGTTTAATAGGGAGTGCAGCGAAAGAGATAGCCACAAAGAGGCCTCTGGGATCACAATCCACTCTGGTGTCAGGAAGGCTGTGTGCATGTGCACAGTTGCACCCATGCAGGATTAATCAAAAGAGGACATGTGACAGACTTGAGAGCATTCCCCAGGCCACACATAGACCCATCAACATAAGGTAAAGCTTCAATGGAGCAAGGGGATTAAATAAAACATCTGACCACTGACTGAACAATAAGCTATTCTGCTCCAGAGACAACTCCTAAGAAGCCAAGCTTAAAAATAATATTACACTCATCCCTGGCAGTCTGGAAGAATATGTGGTGCATAAGACGACGCCAGGACTGATCAAAGAAGTGATCAAAGAAGTGATCAAAGAAGGAATTTCTAAGTTACCTGTCCCAGCTGAATGTGATAGAAAAATATAAACTTCCTGAATTGTGATAGCAGATTACAAACCACACACATCTATCAATAAAAGGAAAAATAAATCTAAGTGGCTAAGGGAACTGAAGCACAACCTTTGACCAATAAATGGCTTATGGTGGCCAAGAAGTGACCCTTAGGAATCCAGGCCAAAAGATAAAAACTGGGGGTGGAGGAGAACCTGAGTTGGTAAATTAGAGTTTGCACCCTACAGGAAATACAGACTTGGCATAATTAGTTCAGTCAAGTCTCTAAAGGAATAAACAAACAAACAAGCAAAGAAAAATAAACAGCAATTCCTTGGAAGGGGAAGATAAGTATCCAAATTTCTACAATATAATATCTAAAATATCCAGCTTTCAACAAAAAACTATGAGATGTGAAAAGAAACAGGAAAGTGTCACGCATATATAGGAAAAACTGCAGGCAATAAAATCTGCCATTCAGGGAGGAACAGATGGTAAAATTAGCAGACAAAACTTCAAACGAGTTATTACAAATATGTTCCAAGAATTAAAGGAAACCACACTTAAAGAATTAAAGGAAAGTATTATGACAATATATCATCAAAAAGAGAATAGCAATAAAAAAATTATTTAAAAGAATCACAGAATTCTGGAATTATAAAGCATAATAACCAAAGTGCAAAATTCAGTAGAGTACCTCCCTCAATAGTAGATTTGAACTGGCAGAAGAAAAAATTAACCATTGACAGATACATTAATAGGAAGTCTATAATCTGAAGAACATACAATAAAAGGAAAATTAACAGAGTCTCAAAAAGGTGGGACATCTTCAATGCACCATGATACATGAAATAAAAATATCAGAGAGGAGAGAAGGAAAGGGATGGAAAAAATATTCAAAACACTGATGGCAGAAGTTTTCCAAACTTTGATGACAAATATTAACCTACACATTCAAGAAGCTCAGCAAACTCCAAGTAAGATAAATACAACGAGATACTTATTTAAACACATCCTAGTCAAAAGGTTAAGACAAAGAGAATATTCTGAAAGCAGGAAGAGAAAATCTACCGGGCGTATATAGTTGACTCCTGAACAACACTTGTTTGTTCAAGATTTGAACAAAATTTGGATGTGAACTGCATGGACCGACTTAATCATAATTTTTTTCAATAAATACAGTACCATACTGTAAATGTATCTTATCTCCTTATGACTTCCTTAATAACATTTTCTTTTCTCTAGCTTACTTTATTGTAAGAATGCAGTATAGAATACATATAACATGCAAAACATGTGTTAATTCACTGTGTTATTAGTAAGGCTTGCAGTCCACAGTGGGCTATTCATTGTTAAGTTTTGTGGGACTAAAAAGAATTTGTGGGACAACCAATGGGTCAATAAAGAAGTCAAAGAGGAAATAAAAAATACCTGGAGTCAAACAAAAATGAAAACACAATGGTTCAAAATCATTAGGATGCAGCAAAAGCAGTTCTAAGAAGGAAGTTTATGGCGCTATGGACCTATCTCAAGAAACAAGGAAAATCTCAAATGAATTATCTAACCTTACACTTACAAGCAGCTAGACACAGAAAAAGCCCAAAGCTAGTAGAAAGAAGGAAATAATAAAGGTTAGAGTGGAAATAAATGAAATAAAGACTAAAAAAAAAAAAAGAAAAGATTAATAAAACAAAGAGCTGGTTCTTTGAAAAGTTAAACAAAGTGTATAACCTTAAGTTATACTTATCAAGAAAGAGAGAGGACCCATATACATAAAATTATAAATTAAAAAGGAGAAATAATTGGGGTGCCTGAGTGGCTCAGTGGGCTAAGTGTCCAACTTCAGCTCAGGTCATGATCTCATGGTTCATGAGTTTGAGCCCCGCGTTGGGCTCTGTGCTGACAGCTTGGAGGCTGGAGTCTGCTTCAGATTCTGTGTCTCTCTCGCTCTCTCTGCTGTTCCCCCATTCTCTCTCTCTCAAAAATAAATAAGCATTAAAAAAGGGGGGGGGAATAACAACTGACACCACAGAAATACAAAGAATTATAGGAGAGTATTATGAAAAAATTATATGCCAACAAATTGTACAACCTAGAAAGAATGGATAAATTCCTAGAAACATACAATCTTCCAAAACTGAATCAGGAAGAAATAGAAAATCTGAACAGACTAATTTCTAGTAACAAAATGGAATCAGTAATAATAATAATAATAATAATAATAATAATAATAAAACTCCCAACAAACAAAAGTCTAGGACCAGATGGCTTCACAGGCAAATTCTATTGCACATTTAAAGAAGAGCTAATACCTGTTCTTCCCAAATTATTCCAAAAAGGAAAACTTCCAAATTAATTCTACAAGGCCAGAATTGTCCTGATATCAAAACCAGGCAAAGACACTACCAAAAAAGAAAACTACAGGTCAACATCTCTGATACACATAGATGCAAAAATCCTCAACAAAATATTAGCAAATTGAATCCAACACTACATTAAAAAAGATCATTGACCAGGATCAAGTAGAATTTATTCCAGCTATGAAAGTGTGGTTCAATATTTGCAAATCAATCAACATGATACATCACATTAAGAAGGGGAAGGATTAAAACCATATGATCATTTTAATAGATGCAGAAAAAGCATTTGACAAAATTCAACATCTATTCATGGTAAAAAAAAATCTCAACAAAGTGTGTATAAAGGGAACATATGCCAATATAATAAAGGCCTTAAATGATAAATCCACAGCTAAAATTATACCCAATGGTGAGAAGTTAAAAGCTTTTCCCCTAAGATCAGCAACAAGATAAGGATGTCTACTCTCACCTTTTTTATTCAAAGTAATACTAGAAGTCTTTGCTATAACAATCAGACAAGAAAAATAAATAAAAGTCTTCCAAATTGGTAAGGAAGAAGTAAAATGGTCACTATTTGCAGATGACAGGGTACTACATACAGAAAGCCCTAAAGAATCCATCAAAAACTATTGGAACTAATAAATGAAATTAATAAAATTTCAGGACACAAAATTGATATTCAAAAAGTCATTGCCTTTCTATACACTACTAATGAACTATCAGAAAGAGGAATTAAGAAAACAATCCCATTTAAAATTATACCAAAAAGAATAAAATGCCTAGGAATAAATTTAATAAAGGAGGTGAAAGACCTACATGCTAAAAACTGTAAGACACTGGTAAAAGCAACTAAAGACAACACAGAAAAATAGAAGATATACCATGCTCATGGATTGGAAAAATTAATATTGCTAAAATATCCATACTCCCCAAAGCAATCTACACATTTAATGCAACCCCTATCAAAGTACCAATGATATTTTTCATACAACTAGAACAAATAATAATAAAAATTCGTATGGAACCACAAAAGACCTCAAATAGCCAAAGCAATCTTTAGAAGAACAAAGCTAGAGGTATCATAACCTCAGAATTCAAGATATACTACAAAACAATAGTAATCAAAACAGTATGGTATTGGCACAGAAAAACAGACACAAAGATCAATAGAACAGGATGGGACCGAGAAATAAATTCACCCCTGTATAGTCAATTAATCTAAAAAAAGGGAGTCAAGAATATACAGTGGGAAAAAGACAAGTCCTTCAATAAATGGTATTAGGAAAACTGAACAGTTACTTGTAAAAGAATAAAACTGAACCACTTTCTTAAAACACATAGAAAAATACACTCAAAATGGATTAAAGACCTAAGCTGGAGCCCTGAAACCATACAACTACGAAGAGAAAACAGGCAGCAATCTCTCAGACATTGGCCTTAGCAACATATTTATAGACATGTCTCCTCAGATAACACAAACAAAAACTACTGAGGCTACATCAAATGAAAAGCTTTTGTACAGCAAAGGAAACCATCAACAAAACAAAAAATAAACCTAGTGAACAGGAGAAGATATTTACAAATGATATATCTTAAAAAGGGTTAATATCCAAAGTATATGGTGAATGTCTACAAATTAATAATCCTATTAAAATGGGTAGAAGACCTAAATAGACACTTTTCCAAAGAAGACATAGAGATGGTCAACAGACATGATAGACATGAAAAAATGCTCAACTCATCATAAAGGAAATGCAAATCAAAACCACAATGAGATACCACCATAAGCCATTAAAGATAGCTAAAATCAAAAACAACAAGAAATAACAAGGGGTGCCTGCATGGCTCAGTTGATTGAGCATCCAACTCTTGATCTCGGTTCAGGTCATGATCTCACAATTTGTAAGTTTGAGCCAGGCGTTGGGCTCTGCACTGACAGTGCGGAGCCTGCTTGGGATTCTGTCTCTCCCCTTCTCTCTGCCCCTCCTGCATCCTCTCTCTCTCTCTCTCTCTCTCTCTCTCTCTCTCTCTCTCTCTCTCAAAATAAGTAAATAAACTTAAAAAAAAAAGAATTAACAAACATTGGAGAGGATGTGGAGAAAAGAGAACCCTTGTGCACAGTGTGTATGTATGTAAATTTTTGCTACCATTGTGGAAAACAGTATGGAGAGCCCTCAAAGAATTAAAGAAGGAAATATCATGTGATCAGTAATTCTACTAGTGGGTATTTACCAATAAAGCCAAATCCACTAATTCAAAAACCTATATATATATGCCCTCTACATTTATTGTAGCATTATTTACAACCCCAATATATGGAAACAACCTGAGTGTCCACCGACAGATGAATAAATAAAGAAGAGACAATATGTATACATACATGTACATATACATATACACACATACATATGTTTATAACATACACACAATGGAATATTACTGTGTTATTAAAAAGAATGAAATCTTACCATTTCTGACAACATGGGTGGACCTAGAGGGTATCATGTTAAGTGAAATATGTCAAAAGAGAAAGACATATAATATGATTTCACTTATATGTGGAATCTAAAAAACAAACAACAAACAAAAGAATAGACTCTTTTTGTCCTGCCTGTTCATTTATTTTTAAAAATTGAGATACAATTGACATATAATATTCTATTTAGTTTCAGGTGTATGACATAGTAATATGTGTGTATGCTGGGAAATGATCACCACGCTAAGTCTAGTTATCATCCATCACCACACAGTTATACTTTTTTTCCTTGTGATGAAAACTTTTAAGATCTATTGTCTTAGCCCCATCTATATGCTGCCTGCAAGAGACTCAGTTTAGACCTAAAAACATCTGCAGATTGAAAGTGAGGGGATGAAGGGCCATCTATCATGCTAATGGACGCCAAAAGAAAGCTGAAGTAGCCATACTTATGTATGACAAACTAGATTTTAAGCCAAAGACTGTAACAAGAGATGAAGACCATTTTATCATAATTAAGTATGCCTCCAACTTTGGACACCAAATATATAAATCAACTAATAATGAGCATAAAGAAACTCATTGATAATACAATAATAGTAGGGCACTTTAACACCCCACTTCCTGAATTGGACAGATTAAGCAGAAAATCAGTAAGAATAGCGATGGCTTTGAATGACACACTAGACCATGTGGACTCAACAGATATATTATATCATTTCTTCCTAAAGCAATGGAATACACATTCTTTTCAAGGGTACATGGAACATTTTCCAGAATAGATCACAAATCAGGCCTCAAAAAGTACCAAAAAAATGAGATTTTACCATCCATATTTTCAGACCACATCACTATAAAACTTGAAGTCGACCTAAAGAAATAATTTGGAAAAAACACAAATACATGGAGGTTAAAGAACATCCTACTAAAGAATGCATAAGTTAACCAGAAAATTAAAGAGGAAATTAAAAAATACATGGAAGCAAATGAAAATGAAAATGTGACAGCCCAAAACCTTTGGGATGCAGCAAAGGCAGTCGTAAAAGGGAAGTATATTGTAATATAGGCCTACCTCAAGAAGCAAGAAAAGTTTCAAATACACAGTCTAACCTTATACCTAAAAGAGCTAGAAAGGAAAAGCAAATAAAGCCTAAAGTCAGTAGAAAAAGAGAAATCATAAGGATTAGAGCAGAAATAAATGATATTGAAACAAACAACAACAAAAACTCTCTCTGCCCTCCCCCACTCGCACTCTGTCTCTCTATCCCTCAAAAATAAATAATAAACATTAAAAAAAGAATTAATAAAATTGATAAACCCCTAGCCAGGCTCATCAAAAAAAAAAAAAAAAAAAGAGAAAGGACCCAAATAAATAAAATCATGAATGAAAGAGGAGCGATCACAACCAATACCACAGAAATACAATTATAAGAGAATATTATGAAAAATTATATGCCAACAAACTGGGCAATCTGGAAGAAATGGACAGATTCTTAGAAACATGTAAAACACCAAAACTAAAACTAGAAGAAATAAAAAATTTGAACAGGCCCATAACCAGCAAAGAAATTGAATCAGTAATCAAAAATCTCCCAACAAACATTCAGGGCCAGATAGTTTCCCAGGGGAATTCAACAGAAATTTAAAGAAGAGTTAATACATATTCTTCTCAAATTGATCCAAAAAACAGAAATGGAAGGAAAACTTCCAAACTCTTTAAAAAAAACTTTTTTTAATGCTTATTTACTTTTGAGAAAGCGAGAGAGAGTGCACAAGCTGGGGAGAGGCAGAGAGAGAGGGAAACACAGAATCCAAAGCAGGCTCCAGGCTCTGAGCTGTCAGCACAGAGTCTGATGTGGGGCTCAAACGCACAAGCAATGAGATTATGTCCTGAGCCAAAGTCAGACGCTCAACCTACTGAGCCACCCAGGTGTTCCCAAACTCATTTTTTTTAAGGCCAGCATTACCTTTATTCCAAAACCAAAGACCTCAGTAAAAAGGAGAATTACAGGCCAATATCCCTGATGAACCTGGATGCAAAACTTCTCAACAAGATACTAGCAAATAGAATCCTACAGTACATTAAAAGAATTATTCACCATGATCAAGTGGGATTTATTCCTGGGTTTTAGGGCTGGTTCAATATTTACAAATCAATGAACATGATATATCACATTAATAAAAGAAATGGTAAGAGCCATATGATCCCTCAATCGATGCAGAAAAAACATTTCATAAAATACTGCATTCATTCTTGATAAAAACCCTCAACAAAGTAGGGATAGAGGGAACATACCTCAATATCATAAAGGCCATACACCAAAGGTCCACAGCTAATATCCTCGATGGGGAAAAACTGAGAGCTTTTCTTCCATGGTCAAGAACAAGACATGGATGGCCACTCTCACCATTACTATTTAACATAGTACTGAAAGTCTCAGCCTCAGCAATCAGACAAAAAAAAGAAACAAAAGGCATCCAAATTGGCAAGAAAGAAGTCAAACTTTCACTATTTGCAGATGCCATGATACTCCACGTAGAAAACCCTAAAGACTACATCAAAAAATTGCTAATACATGAATTCAGCAAAGTTGCAGGACATAAAATCAATGTACAGGAATCTTTTGCATTTCTATACGCCAATAATGAAGCAGCAGAAAAAAGAAATCAGGGAATCAATCCAATTTACAATTGCACCAAAATCAATAAGGTACCCAGGAATAAACCTAACTAAAGAGGTTAAAGATCTGTACTATGAAAACTATAGAACATTTATGAAGAAATTGAAGAGGACACAAAGATATGGGAAAAGATTCCATGCTCATGAATTAGAAGAACAAACATTGTTAAAATGTCTCTAGCACCCAAAGCAATCTACACATTTAATGCGATCCCTATCGAAGTACCAACAGTGGCTTTCACAGAGCTAGAACAAACAATCCTAAAATTTGTATGGAACCACAAAACACCTCAAATAGCCAAAGCCATCTTGAAAAAGAAAAGCAAAGCTGGTGGCATCATAATTCCAGACGTCAAGCTATATTACAAAGCTGTAGTCATCAAGACAGTATGATACTGGCACAAAAACAGACACATAGATCAATGGAACAGAAGACAAAACCCACAAATGGACCCGTAACTGTATAGTCAAGCGATCTTCAACGAAGCATGAAAGACTATCCAGTGGAAAAAAGACAGTCTCTTCAACAAGTGGTATAGGGAATGGTGGGCAGCAATATACAGAAGAATGAACCTGGACCACTTTTTTAGACCATACACAAAAATAAATTCAAAATGGATGAAATACCTAAGTGTGAAACAGGAAACCATCAAAATCCTAGAGGAGAATACAGGCAGCAACCTCTCTAACCTTGTCTAGAGCAACTTCTTACTAGTCATGTCTCCCGAGGCAAGGGAAACAAAAGCAAAAATAAATTATTGGGACTTTATCAAGATAAAAAGCTTCTGCACAGCAAAGGAAACAATCAACAAAGCTAAAAGCATCCTATGGAATGGGAGAAGATATTTGCAAATGACACATATGATAAAGGGGTAGCATACCAAGCACCCAAAAAACAAATAATCCATTTAAGAAATGGACTCTGCCTCCCTCTCTCTCTGACGATTGTTCTCTCTTTCAAAAATAAATTAAAAAAACATTTTTAAAGGTTTATTTATTTAGGGGCGCCTGGGTGGCTCAGTCGGTTGAGCGTCCGGCTTCGGCTCAGGTCATGATCTCATGGTTTGTGAGTTTGAGCCTGGCATCGGGCTCCGTCCTGACAGTTTGGAGCCTGGGGCCTGTTTCAGGTTCTGTGTCTCCCTCTCTCTCTGGTCCTCTCCCGCTTGTGCTCTCTCTCTCTCAAAAGTAAATAAACATTAAAAAAAATTTTTTTCAAGTTTATTTATTTATTTTTGAGAGAGAGAGAGAGAGAGAGAGAGAGAGAGAGAAAGAAGAGGAGAGGAAGAGAGGGAATCCCAAGTGGGCTCCACAATGTCAGCACAAAGCCCAATGCAGGCCTTAAACTCATGAACTGTGAGATCATGACCTGAGCCTAAATCAAGAGTTGGGTGCTTAACTGACTGAGCCACCCAGGTACCCCATTTTAAAAACAATTGTATATATATATTTGCAACTTAGTTTCTGTCTTTCAAACACTCCTTTTTAAAAATATATATATATATTTACTGTTGAGAGAGAGAGACAGAGTGTGAGCAGGGGAGGGAGCAGGGGAGGGGCAGAGAGAGAGAGGGAGACACAGAATCTGAAGCAGGCTCCAGGCTCCGAAATGTCAGCACAGAGCCTGAAGAGGGGCTCGAGCCTGCAAACCACGAGATCCTGACCTGAGCTGAAATTTAACCGACTGAGACACCCAGCCACCCCTCACACACTCTTAAATACAGAGAACAAACTGGTGGTTACCAGGAGAACAGCAATGGGGCAGGAGGACAGATAAAACAGAAGGAGACATAGAGGTATAAACTCCTAGTTATAAAATAAACCAGAGATGAGGAGTAGAGTATAGGGATTATAGTGAATAATATTATAATAATATTATATGGTGACATACGATGATTACACTCATTATGGTTAGCATTAATACTGTATAAAATTGTTGAATCAATGTTATATGCCCGAAATTAATATAACATTATATTGCAATAATACTTCAATTAAAAAGTCAATTTTGGACTGGAGGGAGGGGAAGTCCCCCAAAGCCCTCATTATTCAAGGGTCAACTGTACTAGGCAACATCAAGAAGAACAACGGTTGATTTTGTATCAGGAACAATTTAGGTCACAAGACAATGAAATGACCTATTCAGAGTGCTAAAAAAAATTTTTTTTAATTTTTAACATTTATTTATTTTTGAGACACAGAGTACAGGCAAGGGAGGGACAAAGAGAGAAGGAGACACAGAATCCGAAGCAAGCTCCGGGCTCTGAGATGTCAGCAGAGTCCAACAGAAGGCTCAAACCCACAAATTATCATGACCTGAACCAAAGTTGGATGCTCAACCGTCCGAGCCTCCCAGGCACCCCTAGAAATTTTTTTAAACAAAAACCCCTATTAATGAAATATAATGAAAACACTATCTTCAAGTAAAGGTAGACATTCACATATGAACAAAAGTTAAGAGTATTCATCACTAGTAGATATGCCTTACAAGAAGTATTAACGAGAAAGTAAAATAGAAGAAAACTGCCCAACATTCTTGTTCCTGGCCTCAACTTTTCTTAAATGTGGGGCCAGCCCAGATCAGAGTGACATCATGCAAAGTGGTGACACAGGAAGTGCTAAGAGTTGGTCCCCTCATTAAAGCAATATATGAACCGGAAAGAGTTGCTTGAATAAACTATTGTGGAACTCTAGAGCCTGAATGGGTGCTTATAATAACCAGTAAAGTGCTTGTTTCAGTAGATACATATTTTTTAATTATAGGGGAATATGGTGAACAAGTATATGCTCATAAAATGTTTTATGCTAATAAAAGTCAAATGACTTAACAATCCAGCAAACTATAGTACCAAGATTGACTCCAAAAGAAAAAGAAATCCTGAGTAGACCAACCTGAAAAAAAGAACAAAACAGATCAATAGCAATTGAAGAGCCAAATCTCTCCCACAAAAAGCAATATATGTTATGTTATAAGTGAAGCTTACCAAAACTTTAAAAAGAGAGATAAGCTTCTTTTAAAAGAAGATAAAGAAACAAAACACTCAATTTGGTTTATGAATCTAATAAAGCATTGATATCTAAACTAGACAACCACAGCACAGAAAATTGTAGACATGTCTCTCCAGTAAATCTAGACTCAAAGTCCTTTAAAAAACGAATACAGATGTTTACTAAAAATAAAACATCATGCTTAATTTGGATTGATCTAACAACACATAGATGATTTCACATTAAAACTCCCATCAACTAAGTTGTAAAATTAATAGATTTTAAAAACCATGTTATTACCTTCCAGTTTGATGTGTCCTAAAAGCCTCTATTAAAAGTTTGTCTTTGGGGGGCGCCTGGGTGGCGCAGTCGGTTAAGCGTCCGACTTCAGCCAGGTCACGATCTCGCGGTCCGTGAGTTCGAGCCCCGCGTCTGGCTCTGGGCTGATGGCTCGGAGCCTGGAGCCTGTTTCTGATTCTGTGTCTCCCTCTCTCTCTGCCCCTCCCCCGTTCATGCTCTGTCTCTCTCTGTCCCAAAAAAATAAATAAACGTTGAAAAAAAAATTAAAAAAAAAAAAGTTTGTCTTTGGGGTAAATTGGTAGCTCAGTCAGTTGAGCATCTGACTATTGATTTTGGCTCAGGTCATGAGCCCAGGATCAAACATTGGGCTGAGCTTGGAGCTTGCTTGGGATTCTCTCTCTGCCCCTCTCCCCAACTCGCGCTCTCTCTAAATCTCTCTAAAATGAATAAATAAATGCTCATCTTTGTTGCAACAAATATATTAAACAATACTTTTTTAATATTTCAAACTTTTATTATTTTTAACTATGATGAAAGGCACTCAACATAAAATTTACCTTCTTAACCATTTTTAAGGGTACAGTTCAACAGTTTTATGCACAATTACATTGCTGTGCAATCTCCAGAGAGCTTTTCATCTTGCAAAACAGAGACTTTGTACCCATGAAACAAGTCCCATTCCTCCCCACTCCCTCCCTCCAGCCCCTGGCAGCCACCATTCTACTTTCTGCCTCTATGAATTTGATTATTCTCATATTGGTGAAATCATACAGTATTTGTCTTTTTGTGACTGGCTTATTCCACTTCGCATAATACCCTTAAGTTTTCTCTGTGTTGCAGCACATGTCAACACTTCCTTCCTTTTTAAGGCTGAATGATACTCTATTGCATCACACACCACATTTTGTTTTTCCATTCACCTGTCCATGGACACTTGGGCTGCTTCCACCTCTTGGTTATTTTGGGTAATGCTCCTATGCTCCTCCTATACTAATGCTCCTGTATTGAGTATACCAATATCTCTTCGAGATCATGCATTTAATCCTTTTGGATATATACTCAGACGTCAATTTGCTGGATCATAGAGTATTTCTATGTTTAACTTTTAAAGGGACTGCCATAGTGTTTTACTCAATGGCTGTATAATGTTACATCCCCATCAACAGTGCACAGGTGTCCAGTTTCTCCACATTTTCACGGACCCTTGTTATTTTCTGCTTTTTAAATAGTACTCATCCTAATAGGTGTGAGATTGTACATCGTTGTGGTTTTTAATTGCATTTTTCTAATGATTTGTTACATTGGGCATTTTTTCACATGTTGGCCATTTATAAATCTTTGGAGAAATGTCTATTCTAGTCCTTTGTCCATCTTTCAATCAGGTTGTTTTATTGTTGTTGAGTTTTAGGAGCTCTTGAAATATTCTGGATTTTAATCCCTTATCAGATATCTGATTTGTAAATGTTTCTCTCACTGGGTCTTTTTTTTTTTTCCACTGTGAATTGTGTACTTTGCTGCAAAGAAGTTTTCAATTTTAATGTAGTGCTTTTAATTATTTTTTATTTTGCTGCATATACTTTTGGTGTTATAGTAAACAAAATTTTTTAAATGTTTATTTATTTTTGAGAGACAGAGAGAGACAGAGCATGAGCAAGGGAGGGGTGGAGAGAGAGACACAGAATCCAAAGCAGGCTCCAGGCTCTGACCTGTCAGCACAGAGCCCAACACGGAGCTTGAACTCACAAGCAGTGAGATCATGACCTGAGCCAAAGTTGGATGCTTAACCGACTGAGCCACCCAGGCACCCCTAAACAGTACTTTTTAAAATGCAGATACCAGGTAAGCAATGTCAGTGGTATACCAAGTGAGGTCTCCTACCCAGGGAAGTGCTACCAACAACAGAAAAAGATACACAGTGAATTAGTTATTGGTGCTATCAAACAACCTTTTGAATAATTATGACTAACGTGCAAAAAAGAATAGAAAATTTTAAACAGACCACTGAAACTATTATTAAAATGTCAAATGGAGATTCTAGTAGTGAAAAAATAAATTGTAACTGAAATTAAGAATTTAATAGATGAGTTTAAGGACAGATTAGACCACAGCAAAAAAGAGAATTAATTCACTAGAAGTGAAAATATACAGGTTGAGCAGTGCCTGGGCGACTCCATCAGTTAAGCATCTAATTCTTGATATCAGCTCAGGTTGTGATCTCACAGTTGTGAAATCAAGCCCCATATCAAGCTCTGCACTAAGCATGGAGCCTGCTGAGCATTCTCTCTCTTCCTCTCTCTCATTTAAAGATATACTCATCCCCAAATTTCCAAACCTAATATATCAGACTAAAACACAGATTCAAAGAGTTCTTCAAACTTCAAGTTGGATAAATAAAAAGAACACTGTATAGTCAAACTGCTGAATTATAATTTCATTGGTAAATTATGCATCATTAAAGCTAAAATAAAAAATACTGCTAAAAATCAAAGACAAAGAGTAAACAAAACCAAATAAAGGACAAAAAACCCTCATTATCCTCAAAGAAAAACAGTAAAACTTAGGTGCCTTTTCAGAAGAAACCATGGAAGACAGAAGACAGTGAATGATACCTTCAAAACATTGAAATTTTAAAGAAATCTCCCAACTTAGAATTTTATCCTTCGAAATTAAGATAAGTGCTTTTCAAACAAACAAAAGCAGAGCCATATGTCACCAGAAGACTTGTACTACAAGAAGGACTCAAGGGAATTCTTCAGCCTGAATAAAAATGACCCCAGATTGAAGCATGCAACTGAAAAAAGAAATAAGTACCACTGGAAAGGATAAATATAGGTCATATAAATGGATTTTTACTCTTTATAAAAATAATAATATCATGTAGGGATTAAAACATAGTTACAAAATATGTTACAACAAAAATATAAAAGATAAGAAGGAGGTAAATGAAATTCAACTGTTGTAAATTTCTTTGTTATCCAGGAAGTGGTGAAAGTATTAATTTAAGGTAGACTTTAGTAAATCAAGGGACATATTGTCATTGGTCTGGTACCAACTAAATAAATAATTATAGAGTTATGATTCAAATGCTAGTAAAGGAAGAAAAGTAAAAATAAAAATACCTTTGTTAATCCAAAAGAGGGCAAAGAGGGGTAAGGAAGAGACAAATAAGTAGAATGAACAAATGGAAAATTGAAGGATGGTAGTCTTAAATTCAATTATATTACTAAGTATATACATTAAATATAAATGGATAAATAACTGCAATTAAAATAGAAATACTAAAAGGTGATTTTAAAAAGCTAATCATAAGCTATTTACATAAAATACTTTTAAATAAAAAGTTAAGACAGATTGAGAGAAACAAGAAAAAGACATAAGATGCAGATACTAATTCAAAGAAAGCTTATGCATAGATAAGATTCTAAGGAAAATATTAGTGAAAGTAAAAAGGAAATTTCATATGATAAAAAGATAATCAGGAAGATTTAAAAACTCTCACCATGTATGCATCTAATAGCATAATTTCAAAAGTTGATAGATCTAAAGCAAAAGTTACTAGAACTAAAGTTAAGAGAACTAAAGGCAGAATTACACAAATCTACAATTACAGCTAGAAATTTCAATAAGCCTCTTCCAAGAACTGGTAAGACAAGGATATAAAAGATTTGAAACGTATGTTTAACCACACTGACTTAATAGACATTTATAGAATAGCACACTGAACAACTGTGCAGTGCATTCTCAAACGCAGGTGGGATGTACACCAAAATGCACGACATGGTGAGTCATAAAGCAAGAGTCAACACTCTTCAAAGAATTGAAATAATATGGAGCAATGTTTCTCAAACTTTAGCTATCAGCATAGATATCAGTTAGGATCTTGACAAACTGTACATTTTTATTTTCCAACAAGCTCCCAAATGATATTGTTATTGGGCTCATGAACCACAGTTTGAATAACAAGAATGTGGACTACAAAATCGGATCACAGTCAATTTAAACTAAAAATCAATTTTATAAAAGACTATTAGAAAATTCCTAGAGATTTCAAAATTAAGCACTTAATAGCCCATGGATCAGAAATCACAATGAATAGTCCGAAATATTTTAAGCAGAATAACAACAACAACAACAACAACAACAAAACACTACATGAAAGAAGCTTTTAGGAAACAGTAAAACAGTGCCTAGAGAAAAATTTTAAATGTTAAATCAGGGCGCCTGGGTGGCTCAGTCGGTTAAGCCTCCGACTTCAGCTCAGGTCACGATCTCACGGTCCGTGGGTTCGAGCCCCGCGTCGGGCTCTGGGCTGATGGCTCAGAGCCTGGAGTCTGCTTCCGATTCTGTGTCTCCCTCTCTCTCTCTGCCCCTCCCCCATTCATGCTCTGTCTCTGTCTGTCTCAAAAATAAACGTTAAAAAAAAAAAATTAAAATAAATAAATAAATAAAATAAATGTTAAATGTACGAATTACCAAAAGAAGAAAGGCTGAAGTTATGAAAGCTTCCAACTTTTGAGGCTAGAAAAAGAATAGGAAATCAACCCAAATAAAGTAATAAAGATAAAAGCAGAAATCAATAAGATGAGAAGCATATACTAAAGAAACATGATAAGGTCTAAAGTTCTTTGAAAGATTATTAAAATCAATAAATTCATAGAAACGTTGAGAGAAACAGAGTACTGCAAGTTACGAATTCCAACAATTCACCAGATTCTACAATATTAAGGTAAGAGGGTTATCAGAAATAATTTTATAGAAAAGAATTTGACAATTATAATAAATGGATAAATTCTTGTACAAACAAAAGTTAACAAAACTGAAATAAGAAGAAATATAAATTTTGAATGGTTCCATATCTATTTTTTTTTCATTCCATTTGTTGTTTTAAAACTTTCTCCAGAGAGAACTCCAGGTTTAAGTGTTTTTAGCCTTGAGTCCTTCTATATACATAATAAAGAAATACTACCAATTTTACAAAAACTCTTTGAGATCATGAAAATGTGAGCATACTTCCCAACTCATTTTATGAGTCTGCATCATCTTGATATCAAAACCTGAAAAGGATATTACAAGAAAGGAAAATTATAGATCACTATCTCTCAGGAAAATAAACACAATGATTCTATACAAAATAATAGCAAATGGGGTACAGGGATATGTAAAAAGAATATTGAACTTGTCCCAGGAATGCAAGTGTGTTAGTTATCTTATAGCTACATCATAAATTACCTCAATACTTAATGGTTGAAACAAAGAAATATTTATTATCTTGTAGTTACTCTGGATTGGGAGTTTGAGATATGGGTTTCTCAAATGGGTAGATTTGGCTCTCAGAGCCTCTCATGAGTTTGTAGTCAAGATGTCAGCCGAGGCCACAGTCATCTGGAGATTTGATGGAGACCAGATAATCTGCTTCGAAGATGGATTACTTACATGGCTGTTGGCAGGAGGTCTCAGTTCTTTGCCACGTGAGAAAAGACAAAAGGCTACATATTTTATGATTCCGTTTATACACGATTTCTAGAAATAACAAAATTATGCAGACAGAAAGCGTGTCAAAGGTCACCTAGAGTCTGGAATCAGAATAGGAATGAACTGCAAAGGGGAACAAGGAAACTGGGTGATGGCTTGTGACCGTGGTTGCACCACGGTGTCGGTTTTCTAAAACTCGGACTGTATTTTTAAAATTGATAAACTTAGGGGCGCCTGGGTGGCGCAGTCGGTTAAGCGTCCGACTTCAGCCAGGTCACGATCTCGCGGTCCCGGAGTTCGAGCCCCGCGTCGGGCTCTGGGCTGATGGCTCAGAGCCTGGAGCCTGTTTCCGATTCTGTGTCTCCCTCTCTCTGCCCCTCCCCCGTTCATGCTCTGTCTCTCTCTGTCCCACAAATAAATAAACGTTGAAAAAAAAATAAAATTGATAAACTTAAGGTATGTAAACTGCGTTGCAATAAACTGGTTAAAGCATCAATCAATATCATTGACCGCCTTAACAAAATTAATGAGAATCATTACAGAAGCGTCTCAATAAATGCAGAAAAAAAGTATTTGATAAAATTTAACACCCGTAACAGCACAGGGAATGCAGTCAATAGTATTTTACTTCTGCTGTATGGTGACAGATGGTAGCTATGCTTGTGTTGAGCACAGCATAATGTATTGACTTGTTGAATCACTATGTTGTACACCTGAAACTGATAGAACTATACTCAATTAAAAAAAAAAGGTTTAAAAAATGTAACACCTATATATGATGCAATCTCACAGAAACAGAAGAGAGCCTCCTTAATCAGATGAAGAGGTTACTTAAAAAAAAAAAAAAGGAAAAAGGAAAGAAACAAAGAAAGAGCCAAATTTAAAAAGACTGATACCAAATGTTGTTGAGGATATAAAACATTTGGAAATCATATATTGCTAGTGGTAATGGAAAACAGCACTACCACTGTGATAAACTGTTTTGAAGTTTCTTATAAAATTAAACATAGACTTACTCTATAACCCAACAGTTCCTGTCCGAGGTATTATCTCAACAGAAACTAAAACTTAATTTCACAAAAGAATTTGTATGGAAATGCTGATAGCGGCTTTATGTATAATGCCCCAAACTGGAAACAGCTTAAATGTTCTTCAAATAGGAGAATACATAAAAATGTATGGTATTTGTGGTATAGCAAAAATATCTTCGGAGCAAATAAACCATACATAAAAGAACACATGCTCTTCAATTCCATATATATGAAACTTTAGAACAGGCAGAACTAAAACTATGACAGAAATTGGAAGAACAGTTGTCTATGTGCTGTGTGTAGTGACGGAAAGCAGGGGAGAAATACAAAAATGTCTTGACTCTTAATTAAGGTATTGGATATATGAGCATAAAATTTATTCAATTATATATATAATATCGGTACATTTTTCTCTGTAAATTGTACTTTGATTTAAAATACTTTAGGGGCACCTCGATGGCTCAGTTGGTTAAGCTTCTGACTTTGGCTCAGGTCGTGATTTCATGGCTTGGGAGTTCAGCCCTGTGCCCGGATGTGCACTGACAGCATGGGGCCTTCCTGGGATTCTCTCTCTCCTTCTCTCTCTCTCTCTCCGCCCACTTGCTCTCTCTAAATAAATAAATAAATAAATAAATAAACTTAAAAAAATAAAATACTTAAAAAATTTCATTTAAACATTTGCTACATTCTCAATCATAATCAAATGTAAATTACTTATTCTTTATAGGCTAAGTCTTTTTAACTAGACTTTGAGTTTACAGCAATAGGTCTTAATAACTTAGGATATTTTATTTTAAAATTTTTATTTATTTTGAGAGAGTGAGAGAGAAAGAGCACGCACATGCATGCACACATGAGTGGGGCAGGGGCAGAGAGGGAAGAAAAGAGAGAATTCCAAGGAGGCTCCACTCTGTCAGAGCAAAGCCAGACACACAGCCCAAAACCACAAACTGTGAGATCATGACCTGTGCAGAAGTCAAGAGTCGGACGTTTAACCAACTGAGCCACCTGGGCCCCTCAAGCTAAAGGCTGTTTTTAAAAATTCGTTCTGAATTTCACATATTAAAAAAACACAAAAATCTGTAGTTGAACGCCTACCTGAAGATCAAATATTGGATGTTTTCCTACTGATTCCAGAAATAAGATAAAGGTGGGGCACCTGGGTGGCTCAGTCAGTTAAGCGTCTGACTCAGGTTTTGGCTCAGGTTATGATCTTATGGTCTTGGGACCCAGTCCCACATCACTCTGTGCTTACAGTGTGGAGTCTGCTTGGGGTTCTCTCTCCCCCTCTCTTTCTGCCTCCTTCCTGCGCTCACATGTGCGCACTCTCTCTCAAAATGAATAAACTTAAAAAAAATCATCACCACTTTTATTCAGTTTTGTCCTGGAGATCCTAACCAGTGCCATAAGGCAAGAAAAGCAAAAATAAAGAATAGAAAAGAAGAATTAAAACTGTCCATATTCACAGAAACACATGATTGAGTCCTTAGAAAATAAAAGAGAATCTACAGGAAAATTATTGGAATTACCAAGTAAACTTAGCAAGTTGTTGGATCCAGAGTCAATACGTAAGAAGCAACTTTATTTGCACATGCCAATACCAAACACTTAGAAAATGAAATTAAGGAACAAATATCATTTACAAAGACATCAAATACATAAGAATAAATCTAATGAAAGATGTTTAAGATCTTTACATTGACAATTATAAAATATTGCTGAGAGAAGTCTAAAACATGTATAGATGGATTCAATATTCAAAAATCAATTAACACGACCTACCATATTAACAGGCCAAAGAAGAAAAACTACATGGTCATATCAGTTGATGCAAAAACAAACATTTGACAAAATTCATTTCCTGTTTGTGCTAAAACTCACTTGAGCAAAGTAGGACTAAAGGGGACCTTCCTCATCTTGATAAAGAGACTCTACTAAAAAACTGTACAGCTGATAGCATACTTAGAGGTGAAAGACTGAATGCTTTCCACCTCAATTCAAGAACAAGACAAGGATACTTGCTCTTGCCACTCTTGTTCAACGTAATACTAAAAGGCCCAACCAGCACAACAGAGCAATAAAAGAAATAAGAGAGACAAATTGGAGAGGAAAAAATAAAACCACCCCTAGTTGCAGATGACCCAATTATCTACATAGAAAATCCCAAGGAATAAAAAAAAAAAAATTACCTCGTAAAATTAACAAGTGAGCTCAGCAAGACCACTTTTACAAGACCAACACACAAAATCTATTCTATATACTAGAAATAAACAAGTAGAAACTGAGATTAAAAATACAGTATCGGGGCGCCTGGTTGGTGCAGTCGGTTAGGCGTCCGACTTCAGCCAGGTCATGATCTCGCGGTCCGGGAGTTCGAGCCCCGCGTCAGGCTCTGGGCTGATGGCTCGGAGCCTGGAGCCTGTTTCCGATTCTGTGTCTCCCTCTCTCTCTGCCCCTCCCCCGTTCATGCTCTGTCTCTCTCTGTCCCAAAAATAAATAAACGTTGAAAAAAAAATTTTTTTAAAAATACAGTATCAATTGCAATCGATCAGAAGGGAAATACAATAAATGAAATCTCATTAAAATGAAGTTTCCCTATCAAAACACAACATCAAGTGAATGAAAAGACAAGCTGCTGACAGGGAATAGATATTTGCAGGATACATATCCATCAAAGGAATCCTATACAGAATATGCAATATGTTCTGGCAAACCACTAAGTAGAGGACTTTCCCAAAAATGAGCTGATTTTTTTAAAAATTAAACAAACCACCTAAGTGGATGACCAACTGACTAACGAATGAAAAATTGTACAATATCATCAATAATCTGAGTAATACAATTTAAAACAATAATCAGATACTACAATACCCTCCCTCCAAAAAGACAACATCAAGTGTTGATGCTAATGTGAAGCAACTGGAATGCTCATATATCACTGAGGAAGTTTAAATGTGTACAACTGTGGAAAACTGTTTGAAAGTGTCCATTGTATTGGAGGAAATTTATACCCTATGACCTAGCAATTCAATTCCTTGGTATATACCCAACAGAAACAAATGCTTATATCCACCAAAATCACATCCAAGAATATTTAAAGCAAGAGTATGCACAATACCCCCAAACTGGAAAGCACACCAATGTATATCAACAGAATAGATCAATAATAGATCAATACATGCCGATATGTATCAACAATAGATCAATCAATAAATAACAGCAGAAAAGATCATTGTATATCAACAGGAGAATAGATCAATACATAGATCAAAGCGAATAGATCATACAATGGAGTTATCCATAGTAATGAAAAAGTATTAGTAATTACTAAGTGCAAGGAAATGGATAAGTCTTTGAGACACGTTGTCAAGCAAACAGAAACACAAAAGAAGAAATTTTACATGATTCCATATATATGGACAAGCAAAAATAATTAATAATTAATAATTATTATTTTATTATAATAAAAAATAATTAACAATGATTGACATCAGTATATATTCAGGGTACTGACAGTGAAGGTGCATAAGAAACATTCCAAATCCTGATCCACATGATGGTTAAACAGGTTTATATATAGGTAAACTTTCATTCTGGCTGTGAAATTTAGATTTGTGTATTTTGTGGTATGTAAATTACAATTCAATAGGAAAAACCCTCACACCTAAGTCCACATGAATCTATAGTAATTTGAACAATGTAGCATTTGTACACAAACAGGTCAGTGTCCTATGATAAAGAACTTGGAATCACAAATATGGGAGTGCACATTATAAAGAAGTATTTACACATCAGTAGGTAAATTAAGAACTATTCAACCATGTGTTTCTGGGACAACAAAGTAGCCATCCAGGAAAAAATTAACTTGAGTGCTTACTTTACACACCAAATGAATTTTGAATAGATCAAATGTTTGAGTTGAACAGTTACAACTATCTATATAGTAAGGAAAGTATTCCTAAATATGATATAAAACACAAATGTCACAAAATATTGATAAATGTAGTTCATTAAAATATTATTCATCACAACACCTTCATAAACAAAGTCAAAAGACAAAAACTTGGGGAAAATGTATTTGCAACTCCTGTTACAAAGGGTTAATTCCCCAAATATATAATAAGTTCCTGCAAATTGAACTCGAGTATAAATCCAACAACCCAAAAGAACAATGGGTAAAGGGTATGAACAAGTTTCATGAAAAGAAAGTTAGGGGTGCCTGGATGGCTCAGTGGGCTAAGCGTCTGACTCTTGATTTTGGCTCAGGTCATGATCTCATGGTTTGTGAGAGAGAGCCCCAGGTGAGGCTCTGTACTGACAGCATGGAGCCTGCTTGGGATTCTCTCTCTCCCTCTCTCTTTCTGCCCCTCCCTCCTTCTCTATCTCTCAAAATAAATGAATATTTTTAAAAAGGAATAAAGTTAAAAAAAGAAATAGCTATGAAACATATGAACATATCACTTAAGCTTTTAAACTTACTCAGAACAAGAAAGATTCAAGGAGATAGCATTTTTTAACCCACTACAATAGCTAAGATAAAAAGGTTAATTTTTAAAAAAAAATTTTTTTTTAACGTTTTATTCATTTTTGAGACAGAGTGAGACAGAGCATGAACGGGGGAGGGGCAGAGAGAGAGGGAGACACAGAATTGGAAGCAGGCTCCAGGCTCTGAGCCATCAGCCCAGAGCCCGATGCGGGGCTCGAACTCATGGACCACGAGATCGTGACCTGAGCTGAAGTCGGCCGCCCAACCGACTGAGCCACCCAGGCGCCCCAAAAGGTTAATTTTTAAGGATAAGAGAAACAGGAAATTTCATACTGTGTATAGGCACATAAATTGGTGTAACCCTCTGTGAAAGTGATTTGGTAATACATATCAAAACTAAAAGTGTACATATCTTCAGGCTCAGTAACCCCACTTTTTTGGGGGGGATACCTTTTCCATTCTCAATTCTTTTTTTTTTTAATGTTTTATTTATTTTTGAGAGAGAGAGAGGCAGAGTGCAAGCGGGGAGAGGCAGAGAGAGAGGGAGAGACACAGAATCCAAAGCAGGTTCCAGGGTCTGAGCTGTCAGCACAGAGCCTGATACGGGGCTCAAACTCACAGACTGTGAGATCATGACCTGAGCTGAAGTTGGCTGCTTAACCGACTGAGCCACCCAGGCGCCCCACCCCACTTTTATTTATTTATTTTTTTATTTAAAAAAAAAATTTTTTTTCAACGTTTATTTTTTTGGGGACAGAGAGAGACAGAGCATAAACGGGGGAGGGGCAGAGAGAGAGGGAGACACAGAATCGGAAACAGGCTCCAGGCTCTGAGCCATCAGCCCAGAGCCTGACGCGGGGCTCGAACTCACGGACCGCGAGATCATGACCTGGCTGAAGTCGGACGCTTAACCGACTGCGCCACCCAGGCGCCCCCCCACCCCACTTTTAATAATATATCTTGCACATATCCACACATATATACCAAATAACATTCCAGGTCTTGTGTGTGTGTGTGTGTGTGTGTGTGTGTGTGTGTGTGTGTGTGTGGTATTGTTTGAAATACAAAAGACTGGAAAGAATCTAAATGGCCGTTAAATAAGCTATCTCCATACAATGAAATATGCAGCATGTAAAGAGCATTGTGTATTGGTGTGAAATAGTCTTCAAGATACATAATCATGTTTTTTTAAAAACTAAGTTGCAGAATGTTCATCAGTGCAAAATCGGGTAAAGAGAGCAACTGGTTACAAGGTAACAGACAGTGTAAAAGTAAGGGTAGCAGACAGGATTGGCCAAGTGACAATCCATCCAACCAGTGGCATGGGGTAGCAATTACCCACAACACAGACAAGAACCTTATTAGCTCTGCCAATACAGACACTATGGTTACAACCAACAGCAGCCTCGCTATGGTTACCACCATGAGAAATGATCCCAGCTTTTACTAAAACCCTTTATTCCATTAACATGACAAAAGTGTGTGTATCTTCCGCTGGTCATAGCTTTACATCTAATTTCAGAGAGTAGGTTCTTAACTTTTTGCAACTTGTGACTTAAAAGAGAGAGAGAAAGAGACAGAGAGAGAGAGAGATGTTACTAGAAATGTGATGGTTGCCAGGAATAAATACTCCACTAAAAAGGTTGTGGATTATATTGCTTGTCTTCTACCTCAGATTCTTTTTGTTTCATGTCTTAACAGTGCTTTGAACTTGGTGAATCTTTTGTTTGACCTCCAGGAGTTAAGTCTTTGTTTTCCACAGGAATACAAATTTTAAAGTCGAAAATGCTTGCTTTTACTTGGTAAGATAAGGAAGTATCCATATACACAGATGTGCTCATTCCTAATTTTTTTTAGAGTCTCTTTATTTTGAGGGAGAGAGAGAGAATGCGAGCAAGGGAGGGGCAGAGAAAGAGAGAGAATCCCAAGCAGGCTCTGCCTGCTGTCAGAGCAAAGCCCTACACAGAGCTCAATCTCACGAACCGTGAAATCATGACCTGAGCCGAAATGAAGAGCCAGACGCCTAGCCGACTGAGCCACCCGGGTGCCCGCCATTCCTAAATTTTAACAGAGGTTAGTACAATCAACTCATGAATACACAACTATGCTTACTTGTAATGTATTGTACAGAACATCAGCAGTTGAAAGGTAAAACAATTGTACGGTATTTCCTGCAACTTTTTTTGTAAGGATCGTGGTATTTTATGTTTATTTACTGCAGGTGTGAGTCAGCTCCACGCTATCCCTTTTTAGAGGGATATCATGAATATTAGCTATAAAATGAGGAAGGAATCCTCAGTTTCAGTGTCTTGATCTAGTGTTAGGGCAACATTAAGGCACACAATTATTTTATATAAGCCGTTGGCTTTTTGCTAACTTAAACGTATCAAGTCGAAATTCACATGTTACACAAAAGTTTAACTCTGTAAGTGTTCCTCTTCCCTTTTCAACTGTATGTATATCATGCTGCATTCTGATTACTTGCTCTCATGGTATTTAATGTGGATTGATTTTACAATGTTCTATTCACTTTCAAATGTGCACCTCAGCTGTTTTCTCTTCTGTAAATACAATGATGCTGTAATCTCCTTTTAGAATGGCCATTTTATTTCAGATTTTTTTTTTAATGGTTATTCATTTTTGAGAGAGTGAAAGACAGTGCATGAGCAGGGGAGGAGCAAAGAGAGAGGGAGACACAGAATCTGAAGCAGGCTCCAGGCTTCGAGCTGTCAGCACAGAGCCCGATGCAGGGCTGGAACACGTGAACCAGGAGATCATGATCTGAGCCAAAGTCTGACACTTAACCGACTGAGCCACCCAGGTGCCCCTACTTCAGATCATTTTAATGGCCATTAACTTGTTTCATTCAAATAAAATACTTGTAAGATAAAAAATCAAAGTGGATAAACAAGATATGAAAGTATGATGTAATCCACAGTGAAAAGAAATTAAATAGACCCCTATATATCAATACAGCTAGATCTTAGAAATTTTATTTCAAAAGGCAAGTCACAGAATATGATGGATAGTATAATGTCATATTTAAGGATTTAAAAACATACTCTGGGGGCACCAGATTTAATTAAAATTAAATCTGTTTGGGGGACACCTGGGTGGCTCAGTCAGTTAAGTGTCCAATTTGGCTCAGGTAATGATCTCACCGTCTGTGGGTTTGTTTGAGCCCCACGTCATCGGGCTCTGTGCTGACAGCTCAGAGCCTGGAGCCTGCTTCAGATTCTGTGTCTCCCTCTCTGCTCCTCCACTGCTCACGTGCTCTCTCTCTCTCAAAAATATTAAACATAAAAAAATTTTTTTAAACAAAAATCTCTTTGGGGCACCTGGGTGGCTCAGTTGGTTTGGCGTCCTACTCTTGATCTCAGCTCAGGTCACGATCTAACCATTGATGAGTTCGAGCTGAGCATTGGGCTCTGCACTGACAGTGCGGAGCCTGCCTGAGATACTCGCTCTTCCTCTCTCTCTGCCCCTCCCCGGCTCACTTTCTCTTTCTCTCAAAATAAATAAACATTAAAAAAAATTTTTTAATCAAATCTCTTTGTTATTTACTAATTTTTTAGTCTTAAAAAAGTATAGCTTTTTAATGATTTGTTGTGAAAATAGATTTGTCAGTGTAGGAGGGTAAAATATAAGTTTATTGACTTGATTTAGACCTTCAATATTTAGTCATAAAGTATGTGAGCCTCTATTTGGTTTTTTTTTTTTTTAATTTTTTTTTCAACGTTTTTTATTTATTTTTGGGACAGAGAGAGACAGAGCATGAACGGGAGAGGGGCAGAGAGAGAGGGAGACACAGAATCGGAAACAGGCTCCAGGCTCCGAGCCATCAGCCCAGAACCTGATGCGGGGCTCGAACTCACGGACCGCGAGATCATGACCTGGCTGAAGTCGGACGCTCAACCGACTGCGCCACCCAGCCGCCCCTGTGAGCCTCTATTTGTAATCTATCCTAGACTACGAAAATGTAAGGAACTGTCTAGAAATAAATATGACAATTTTCAGTTAGCAATTTTCAGTTCTGAGTGGTAGAAACACAACTAGTTTACATTAAACTATTTGTTGTATTTTATGATCAGTTAAAGTTTTTTTTTAATGCCGAGTGGTTAGTTTTATGATATAGTACAATGGGTGATACTTATTATCTCCTTTATCATTTTCTCAATTTTAATATAATGAACATGTGTTGTTGTTGTTGTTGTTGTTGTTGTTGTTGTTGTTTTAATCAAAAAGAACAAAAAGGATTTCAAAATGTAAGCAAGCCGTTTGGAATGAAGGCAATTTTAAGAACCTGATCCTTGTATGGGCCTGTTTGAGCTTTTTAATATTTAAAGGAAAAGCCGCTCCCACAGGCCCGGTGAGTCCTTCACTGACATGCACCAGTCGTAAGTACAACAGGGGTTTGGAATGTAGGAGTTAAAGAGAGAAAGTTAGGACAGATCTGGTCAAGTCAGTGGACTTCTAGGAACAAAAACACACCCCAACAGGGATGGACAGTGGAAACGGGGAGCGGGGGGACCGGCAGTCAAGGATCTTAGGGCACATGAACTCAACCCTACCTTATAGGATATTGCTGTCCAGTGTCTTAATTCTAGCCAGGATTCCTCCACAATTTGACATTATTTTTAAACTTTTATACAATGTTTGCTTAGAGTTACTGACATATTTATAAACATGTTCATCATTAGTTCACACGCCTCACGTTTCCATATGGGTTCACTTTCCATTTGGCTGAGGTAAATCCCTTAAAATTTCCTTGTGTGAAGATCTGTGGGTGGTGTAATCTCTGATATTTGTAGCTGACTGAAGTTTGGGGAGTTTTTTTTGTAATATATATATTTTTTTACTTCTAGCCCATTCTTGAAATATATATATATATATATATATATATATATATACACACACTATATATATATACACACACACACACACACACACACACATATACACACACACACACACTTTATATTTATATATTTATATATTATATTTATATTATATATATGTGTATATATATATATACATATATATGTAGTTAAGTGGATTAGAATTGTAGCTTATTTTCTCTAAGCATAATGAAGATGTTTTGCTTCTGGCTGGCATCAGATCTTCTGCTGTTGAGAAGTCAGATAACAATCAATGGTGCTCCTTTATAGGTGATGTGTCTTTTGTCCCTAAGTGCTTTTAAAATCTCTTTTTCTCTGGTGTTCTTCAATTATCTGATGATGTGTCTAGAGATGGGTTTTGTTTCTATTCACCCTGCTTTGGATTCACTGGAATTTCTGCCTTAAAAATTTTTTTTAAGTGTTTATTTATTTTTGAAAGAGAGAGAGAGAGACAGACAGACAGAAAGACAGAGAGTGAGCAGGGGGAGGAACAGAGAGAGGAGACACAGAATCCGAAGCAAGCTTTAGGCTTTGAGCTGTCAGCACAGAGCCCGATGTGGGACTTGAACTCACAAACTGTGGGATCATGACCTGAGCTGAAGTCGGACGGTTAACCCACTGAGCCATTCAGGCGCCCCCAGAATTCCTGCATTTAAAGATATGTTTTCAACACTTGTGGAAAATTCTCAGTTATCATGAATTTGAATATTTTCTCCTTCATATTTTATGTTTTTTAAACAGCTTTATTGATATGTAATTTATGTGCCACAAAGTTCACCTGTTTAAAGTGTATCATTCTTGAAAGAATATTGTTAAAATGTCTGTACTACCCAAACAACCTGCACATCTAATGTACTCCCTAACAAAATACCAACAGCATTTTTCATAGAACTAGAACAAATAATCCTAAATTTTGCCTGGAAGCACAAAAGACCCTGAATAGTGAAAACAATCTTGAAAAAGAAAAAGCTGGAGGTATCACAATTCCAGGTTTCAAGTTAGACTACAAAGCTGTAGTAATCAAAACAGTATGGTACTAGCACATAGATTAATGGAACAGGATAGAAAGCCAAGAAACAAAAGAGGCAAGAACTTGCAATGGGAGAAAGACAATCTCTTCAACAAATGGAGTAAAAGAATGAAATGGGACCATTTTCTTACACCAAACACAAAAATAAACTCAAAATGGATTAAATACCTAAATATGAGACCTCAAACCATGAAAATCCTAGAAGAGCACAGGCAATAATTTCTCTGACATGGGCTGTAGCAATAATTCTCTAGACATGTCTCCTTAGGCAAGGGAAATAAAAGCAAAAATAAAGCTTCTGCACAGCAAAGGAAACAACCAAAAGAAATTAAAAGTCAACCTACTGAATGGGAGAAGATATTTGCAAATGACATATTTGAAAAAGGGTTGGCATCCAAAATATGTAAAGAACCTACACAACTCTACACCAAAATAATAATAATAATAATAATCCAATTAAAAATGGGCAGAAGACATGACCAGACATTTCTGCAAAGAAGACATACAGATGGCCAACAGACACATGAAAAGATGGTCAACATCACTCATCATCAGGGAAATGAAAATCAAAACCACAATGAGATACCACCTTTCATCTGTCAGAATAGCTAAATTCAAAAGCACAACAGACAGCAGTGTTGGCAAGGATGTAGAGAAAAAGGAACCCTTGTGCATTGTTGGTGGGAATGCAAACTGGTGCAGCTACTGTGGAAACCAGTATGGAGGTTCCACAAAACATTTAAAATAGGACTACCCATATGACCCAGTAATTGCACTACTGGGTACTTACCCCCCAACTATGAAAAAGCTAATTCAAAAGGATGTATGCACCCCTGTATTTATTGCAGTATTATTTTTCAATAGCCAAGATATGGAAGCGACCCAAGGGTCCATTGATACATAAATGGAGAAAGATGTGGTAATATCTACAAGGGAATAGTGTTCAGCATAAAAACGAATGAAACCTTACCATGTGCAGTGACATGCATGGAGCTGGAGAGTATAATGCTGAACAAAATAAGTCATAGAAAGATAAAGACTGTATGATTTCCCTCATATGTGGAGTTTAAGAAAAAAAAACAAATGGACAGAGGGGGGGAAAGCGCGAGACAAACCAAGAAACAGACTCTTAACTTTAGAGAACAAATTGATAGTTGCCAGAGGAAAGGGAGGGGTGGGGAATGGATGAAACAGGTGACGGGGATTAAGAGTACACGGATTTGATGAGCACTGAGTGTGGAAGCATTGAATCACTGTGTTGTACACCTGAAACTAATACAACACTGAATGTTAACAATACCAGAACTAACATTTACCACTTAATAAATAAACAAATAAATGAAGTGTATAGTTCCATGGTTTATAGTATATTTAGCGTTGTACACCATGACTCTGATTTAATTTTAGAACACTTTGCCTCCAAAAGAATCACTGTACCTGTTACTAGTCACTACTATGCATCTCTATCCCACCTGCTTAGTTCAAGGAAGCCACTCGTCTACTTTCTTTTCCCAGAGATCGGCCATTTTGAACATTTCATAGATTGGCCTAGTTGGGAAATTTCATGTAAATAGAATCCTACAATACGTGACAATTTGTTAGTGGTTTATTTCATTTGCCATAAGGTTTTGGGATTCATTCACGGTGTAGCACCTTTTTATTTCCAAATAATATCCTACTGTATGGATCTACCACATTTTGGTTTTCATTCGTGACTTAGGCTATTTTCCCTTTTTGGCTATTGTGAATATGCTGCTATGAGCACCTGTATGTAAGTTTTTGTGTGGAGGTATGTTTTTATTTCTCTCTTGTCAATACTTAGTAATGGGATTTCCAGGTCCTGTGTTAACTCTCTGTTTAGGATTTTTTGAGGAACTCTCAGACTGATTTCCAAAACGGTTGCACCATTTTCCATTCCCACTAGCCGTGTGTGGTGGCTCCAGTTTTCTATCCCCATTATCCCTTTTTGGAAAGATGACTAGATGAATACTAGACATTCTCCCTATATCCAACATAACTCATAACCTCTCATCTTTTCAATCTCGTTGTATTCCAAATAAATCCTTTCACTCTATCATCCAGTTCACTAGTTCTGCCTTCAGTGGTAGAACCCGTCTTCCAAATGAGTTTTGTTTTGTTTTGTTTTTACTTTCAACCATTAAAATTTTAAGAAGGCTCCACACCCAGTGTGGGGCTTGAACTCACGACCCTGAGATCAAGAGTCAGACGCTCTACCAACTGAGCCAGCCAGGGCACCCCCTCAACCATTAAAATTTTAATTTGGAGAATTTCTATGTGGACTTTTCTCAGTTCTGCCAAATTATTCCATGCTCACGTTTTAAGCTTGTCATGTATTTATTTAAACCTATTGTATTAGGTAGGTCAGTCTGCCATAACAAAATACCATAGATGGGATGGCTTTAACAACAGACATTGATTTTCTCACAGCTTGAAGACTGGAAGTCTAAAATCAGGATGCAAGCATGGCAGGGTTCCTGGCGAGAGCACCTCTTTATCAAGTGTTAAGATGGGAGAGAAAGAGAGGGAGGGAGGAAGAGACAAAGAGACAGAGAGAGAGAGAGAGTGAGCACCAACTTTCTGGGGTCTTTTCCTATAAGACACTAATCCTATCAGGGCCCCACCCTTATGACCTCATTTACTGAATTATTTCCTTACTCCAAATACTGTTACACCAGGGGGTTAGGGTTTCACATAAAATTCTAGGGAGACGCAACTCACTCCATAACACATAATGCATTTGGTTGCTTCTAAGTCTTATAGTTTAGTATCTGAGTAAAGGCTCTTCTTTGGCCTGGTATTTTTTTTTTCCTGCTGTTTCATATAGATAATGCCTTGCTTCTTAGTATGTTTTGTGATTTTGTCTTACAATAGATTTCTCATTTTTGTTGGAACTTCCTCTGTAAGAATTTTTGGAGGCCTGGATTGAGTGTGAATTTTTCCAAGGAGGATTTACAATTTGTACCTCTCAGTTAACGAGGGACCTAACAATAGGGGGCCACCTTAAACAAATAACACCATCAGCTTGCTCCCCATGCCCCTCAGAACTGTGTGAATCCATGGGATGGTCAATTTGTGGCTACAAATTTTCAGGGATTCTTTTCCCTGACATCCAGCACCGAGGACAAGTCATTTTTCCTGCTGTGTCCTTCTCAGTAACATTGCTTTTCTCATTCACTTTACAGTGAGGGTAGGGTCCCAGCTTTGTGTAAGATCTCACATCTGATTTGCTGCTTTTCTTAGCCCTCAGCTTTGCCTTCTATTTCCCACATGCCACCTAACTATTAAATACAAAGTCAAGTTCTTTCCAGCTCAGAGAAACATTTAAAATAATGTTTAAGGGCGCCTGGGTGACACAGTCGGTTAAGCATTCGACTTCGGCTCAGGTCATGATCTCACGGTCCGTGGGTTCGAGCCCCGCGTTGAGCTCTATGCTGACAGCTCAGAGCCTGGAACCTGTTTCAGATTCTGTGTCTCCCTCTCTGTCTGGCCCTCCTCTGCTCAGACTCTGCCTCTCTGTCTCTCTCTCAAAAAACACTTTTTTTCAAAATAAACTATTAAAAACGTTTGAGGGTGATGGGGTGCCATGTCAGCAATTTCCTCTCATCTTTTCTGAATATGAGATTATTGAGAGAAAAACATGTTCTGTTCAACCCAGAGAAATGATTCAAACTACTTAAAACAGAAATTATATTGGGGTGCCTGGGTGGCTCAGTCAGTTAAGCATCTGGCTTCAGCTTGGGTCATTATCTCAGTTTGTGAGTTCGAGCCCCTTGTCAGGCTCTGTGCTGACAGCTCAGAGCCTGGAGCCTGTTTCAGATGCTGTGTCTCCCTCTGTCTCTGCCCCTTCCCTGTTGACACTCTCGCGCTTGCTCTCTCTCTCTCTCTCTCTCTCTCTCTCTCTCAGAAATGAATAAGCATTGAAAAAAAGATTTTAAAAAAATTCAGTTACTTTAAATTTGAGCAACACAGAAAAAGCCGGAAGAAAAAAGAACATCACCTATAATCTATAATATTTTGGAATGTAGCTTTCTGGTCTCTTTTTTTGTGCATACATATGTATTCACATATACTTTTTAAAAAATGTATTTATCATGAGAGAGAATGAGAGCAGAGGAAGGGGCAGAGAGAGAGAGAGGAAGGGAGAGAGGATACCAAGCAGGCTCAGAGCCTGACACGGGGCTCAATCCCACTAACTGTGGGACCATGACCTGAGCCGAAGTCAAGAGTGGGTCGCATAACCAACTGAGCCACCCAGGTGCCCCCACACTTTTACCATAAACCTCTCCTCAGGCCAATAATATTCTTTTGCAACATAGAAATAAGTAAATAAATAAATAAATAAATAAATAAAAGATTACTTACCGATTTTTGTATATCAAGTCAGCAGTGAGGCTGAGATCCAGGACAAATTTTGTCTGCCTCCACAGCCTACATTTTTTTCTCTCTGCCCTCCTGACCTTCGATCACCACTCCCTACGTTCCCCCACTGCCTCCTTGCCCTCAGACAGGAGAAAAACCAAAACAGCACAGATTTTTTTTTCTCATCCCCCTGAAATGTATCAATAATGACCCTGATGTGAGCCAGGTGTGTAGTTCTGCCACCCCCCCCCCCCCCCCCACCCCCAGCTCCCATTCCCACCTGTCTTCGCAGGCTCTCCCAAACAGGTATATTACTTTTGAATGCACCGGCTTCATCCTCAGGGCATTTGCATAGCTAATTGCTTTCACAGTCCCCATTTTAGGATATTCTTTTCAAGAGGTTATTTGAAATAATGCCCCCTGGTATGCCACTGGCCCCTTTTGAATTGGTGATGGGATATGTCTTGGGAATGAGTCCATCAACCGTTATTTGAATATCCGCTGTGCACAAGATTCTGCATTCTTCTAAAAACTCGGGAGTGCCAAGATGGGAATGTTAATTCCTTGCCCGGAAGTACTCTGAAATCCGACTAGAGGGAGAAGAGGAAGGTCCACACAACACTACACAGTAGCATCAAGCAGCCTGAGTTCAGTGATGGGAGTCAGAGAAACACAAGGAGCTTTTATTATCATAAAGACTTTACCAGAAAGGTGGGGCTTGAGCTCAGCCTCTACTGGTGGAGGGATGTATGTGGAGGAAGTATTTTTGGCAAGAGAAATAATAATGATTAAGATACAGTGGCAGGAATGTTCTCAACACGTGTGGTGGATGGTGAAGAGACGGGTGTGGCTAGAAGGTAGCACAAAAAATGGGTAAGACGTTAGGCCAGTGAGGCGCCTGGCTGGCTCCCTAGGTAAAGTATGTGACTTTTGATGTCAGGGTCATGAGTTCCAGCCTCACGTTGGGTGTAGAGCTTACTTAATAAAAATATAAAATAAAAGATTAGGTCTTCAAAAAAAAAAAAGTGAGGCCAAGGACTGATTGTGGAGAGCTTTGAATGGTGTACGCAGAACCAATTTTCTTAAATGGGAAGCATCTGGGTTGGGTGAGTGCCGGGTCCCAGGTGGGACTCTACATGAGGATGTAAAGCTTTTTTGCAGACAGCTCCCTAGAGCCAACTGGTAGGAAAGAAAGGGCAGGATGGGTGGTTCTAAAGAATCAGTGAAAATTATTGACAACACTGGGGAAGCCACGCCTATGTGATGGCTAGAGAGACAGTGCTGGTAGAGGGGAAGATGAGAGACAATGAAGGGACAGAGAAAAATTAGTGGAGTGAGTTCTCCAGTGAGGTGAAGGGGAGCAGATTCCAGGATACACAGGTTGATGGAGAAGCTGGGGGAGGGCTTGTCTTTCAGAAGGAGGCAAGTCACATACTCTGAGACAGGAGGGACAGAGACTGGCCTAAGTAGGAAGAAGGAATGGTCTGGAGCGGAGAGAAGGGCGAAAGATGTGTTCTCCTGGGCTAGGGCTAGGCTCAGTGGGTTGAGGGAGCGGGCAAGGAGTGATCTGGTTTGGAGAGTAACGGTGATTATGTAAAGCGAGTTTAACAGTTCAGAGGATGGATGGGGAAGAGGCCGAAAGCCTGGTGACAGAGTGCAGACCTGCAGAGGCAAATCCGTGCCCGGGCCCCATGACTAGGGACCACTGCCCACGAGTGAGTTGGGGTTCTCTTCGGGGTAGATAACTTTCTCCGTTCCTGGTCTTGCCTTCTCCCATGGCCTTGGAATTCTCTGGGGCTAGGATTACTCAGGCTCTCTGGCAGCTCGGCCGAGTAGAATTTTCTGTAATGATACAAGTGTTCTATATTTGCACTTTTTACTATGGGAGCCAATAGCTACGTGGTGGCTTTTGAGCACTTGAAATGCGGCTAGTGTGATTAGGAACGGAATTAAAAATTTTTATTTAATTTCCATTAATTTGGAAAGCCACAAATGACTGACTAGTGGTCGCCTCATTGGACGGAGCAGCTTTTGAATGGCCCTTTTCTTCTTAGTGAAAGAGAGAGGACAGGAGTGGAGAAACACATGGGGTCAGGTAAGAAGTGTTAGTTTTTCCCAGGGACTACTCTGGCGGACCTTCCCAAGAATAGGCTCACCGTTTCAGAAACTTCCCATTCCCTTTATTTTGCTCATGATAAACAAACTCACAAGGATCGCTTATTTTGGAGAATTTTTTTTTTTCATGGCTAGATTCTGGATAGGTATTTAAGGATAGGCCTGTCCTTGAATCTGTCTACCCCTGGGAAGCAGAATTCGCTATCCCAAGGCTTCTTGAAGAGGAAATGTGGAAACTGAGGAGGCCATTGCACTCAGGCCAAAGTAGCTTCTGCGGTCATCGGAGGAAGTCTAGAGTTCTAGAAATAGTTCTGGCTTAGCAACAGAGAGATCTGGATTCAGACTTTGGTCCTTAAGCAAGTTAGACAAGCATTTAAATTTTACGGCTATAAAAAGGAAAGAATGATACCTATCCAAAAGGGCTGTTGCAAGCATTTCATATAATGAATAACATTCATATTTATTCCACATCGATCGCCAGCTAAGGTACCAGGTACTAGGAATAAAATGGTAGGCAAAGCAGGTATGACTCTTGTTCCGCTAGCTTATTTCACTACCTTATGTTTTAGTGTGTAAAGACAGACATTAACCAAATAATTGCAAAGTATATATTGCATCTTTATAATATAATTGTGCTATATAAAATTACAGAGTGCGTTAACAGCAGGAAGGAAGAGTACAGGTGGTATGATTTTTAAAATACGTTGACACTTTTCCAAAGAAGACATCCAGATGTCTGACAGACACATGAACAGATGCTCCACATCACTCATCATCAGGGAAACACAAACCAAAACCACAATGAGATACCACCTCACACGTGTCAGAATGGCTAAATTAACAACACAAGAAACAACAGGTGTTGGTGAGGACAGGGAGAAAGGGGAACCCTCCTGCACTGTTGGTGGAAATGCAAACTGGTGCAGCCAGTCTGGAGAACAGTATGGAGGAGGTTCCTCAAAAAATTAAAAATAGAAATACCCTACAACCCAGAAATTGCACTATTAGGTATTTACCCGAAGGATACAAAAATAAAAACGTAAAGGGGTACATGCACCCCAATGTTTATAGCAGTATTATCAACACTGATAGCCCAAGTGTCCATCGACTGATGAATGGATAAAGAAGATGTGATACACACACACGCACAGGAATATTACTTACCAAAAAGAATGAAATCTTGCCATTTGCAATAATGTGGATGGAGCTAGCATGTATTACGCTAAGTGAAATAAGTCAGTCGGAGAAAGACAAATATCACACGATTTCATTCATATGTGGAATTTAAGAAACAAAACAGATGGACCTATGGGAAGGGGCAAAAAAGAGAAGAGAGGGAAACAAACCAAAAGAGACTCTCAATGATAGAGAACAAAGTGAGGGTTGATGGAGGGAGGCAGGTGGGAGATGGGCTAGATGGGTGATGGGTATTAAGGAGGGCACTTGTGATGAGCGCTGGGTGTTGTATATCAGTGGTGAATCACTCACTTATACTTCTGAAAGCAGGATTGCCCTGTATATTAATTAACTAAAATTTAAAAATGTTTAAAAAATATGTTTGCAGACTTTTTGACACTCTGCCTCTAAAAGGCAGTACCTAATTCTTCTCTTATTGAATGTGGGCAAATCTTAGTGACTCACTTCTAATGAATAGAATATGGTAGAAGTGGTATTATTTGACTTTAAGTTAGGACGTAAAAAGGATAGAGTGTCTTTGTTTCTCTTTCCTTCCCCCAACCTCCCCTCCATTTCCTCCCACTTTCTTAATGCTTAGCTTTGAATTCAAGTCACCATGTTGTGAGAAAGCCCAAGAAATAGGGAGAGGCCTCTGTAAAGGGAAACTGAGTCCTCTTATCAACAGTCAACACCAACTTGCCAGCCATTTGAACGAACCGTCTTTTTTTTTTTTTTTTTTAATTTTTTTTTTCAACGTTTATTTATTTTTGGGACAGAGAGAGACAGAGCATGAACGGGGGAGGGGCAGAGAGAGAGGGAGACACAGAATCAGAAACAGGCTCCAGGCTCTGAGCCATCAGCCCTGAGCCTGACGCGGGGCTCGAACTCCCGGACCGCGAGATCGTGACCTGGCTGAAGTCGGACGCTTAACCGACTGCGCCACCCAGGCGCCCCTGAACGAACCGTCTTAAAGGGGAAACTCCAACCCCAATCAAACCTTCAGGTAACTGCATTCCCAGCTGACATCTGACCACAGTCTCATGAGAGACCACAAACCAGAACCACCTAGCCAAGCCATTCCCAAATGCCTGACCTGTAGATACGATGAGCGACAATAAATGATTATTACAGGGTTAAGACATTAAGTTTTGGGGATATTTGTTACCCAGCACTAGGTAACTAATGCAATAAAAAAAACCCATGTGATAAAGTTTGGGGTACCAAGAAAAACAGGAGAAAAAATAAAGAGGAGAGGAAGATATTTTTTTTAAAAAAAATTAGTGCTTATTTATTTTTGAGAGAGAGAGATAGAGCGTGAGCAGGGGAGGGGCTGAGAGAGAGGGAGACACAGGACTCAAAGCAGGCTCCAGGCTCTGAGCCATCAGCACAGAGCCCGACACAGGGCTCGAATTCACAAACCAGGAGATCATGACCTGAGCTGAAGTCGGACGCTTAACTGACTGAGCTACACAGACACCCCAGAGAGGAAGATATTCTAAAGAGCTGTCATAACACAAACAAGGACCCTGTGAGCAAGTGATCGGTCTAAGGACTAAAAGTTATCCAGGGTGCTAGGAGCACACAGTTGACAGGCAGAGATGCAAGGTAACTGAAAAGGCAGGGAGGGGTTAGATCATGCAGAGCCAGAGAATGACTTCTCCTAAATGTGGTAGGGCACTCTTGAAGAGTTTTTAGCACGTAGAGAATGTATGAAGCCCTAACAGCTTGGTTTCTGGTGCTTTTCCTAGAGATAGGAAACACCCGATGAGGACCATACTCATAGTGGAAGACCATGGTTTTGGACAGGTTGTTTGACAGGCTTGTGGGAGACCCAGATGATGTTGTCCAACAGGACATTAGATATACACCTCTAGAAGTCCAAGGAGAGAGATGGATTTGCATGTGCATGGTTGTAAGACAACAGCAAACACATAATAATTGAAACGAATGGAATAGATTAGCTAGAATTAGCTGCAGATCAGATGTAAAGTCAGAATGGAAGAAAACCTAGGATCTAGACCTACACAATTTAACAGCTAGCTACAGGAGAATGGGCCAGCGAAGGACAGTGAGATACAACAGAGGAGTGGGGGAAACCAGGAGATTGTGCCAGGGAGAGAGATGGCTTCGGAGAGGTGATAATCAACCATGTCAAATAACCCAAGATGGGGTGAATGAAAGGCCCACTGAACTAAATAAACTGAGTCATGAGGGCTAGAAAAACATCTGTTTTGAGGGAAGACGTGATGGAGACATGAGCCTGAATGGAGAGTGTCGAGGAATAGTGGGAGTTAATGGAGAGGAGGTCAGACAATTCCTAGCTCAGCTGAGAAAGGGAGGAGAGGGCAGAAGCTTCCGTTGAGGTTGGGGCAGTAGAAGGTCATTTTTTGGTCATTGTTTTTAAGATGGGAGGCAGACGTCTGTCTGTTTACATGCTGAAAGAAAGGATCCCATAGAGAGTGAAGTTTATGGTCTGGATAAGAGGGAATGGTGGGGGCACCTGGGTGGCGCAGTCGGTTAAGCGTCCGACTTCAGCCAGGTCACGATCTCGCGGTCCGTGAGTTCGAGCCCCGCGTCGGGCTCTGGGCTGATGGCTCGGAGCCTGGGGCCTGTTTCCGATTCTGTGTCTCCCTCTCTCTCTGCCCCTCCCCCGTTCATGCTCTGTCTCTCTCTGTCCCAAAAATAAATAAACGTTGAAAAAAAAATTTTTTTTTTAAAAAAGAGGGAATGGTGTACATGGAAAGGATATGAAAATGTAAGGGGATGGGATTCAGAACCAGATCAAGCCCTGGGCACATGGGAAGCCCTGGAATATGAGCAGCTTTTTTTTTTTTTAATGTTTATTTTCAACTTTATTTAAACATTTTTTTTAATTTTTTTTTCAACGTTTATTTTTTTTATTTTTGGGACAGAGAGAGACAGAGCGTGAACGGGGGAGGGGCAGAGAGAGAGGGAGACACAGAATCGGAAACAGGCTCCAGGCTCTGAGCCATCAGCCCAGAGCCCGACGCGGGGCTGGAACTCACGGACCGCGAGATCGTGACCTGGCTGAAGTCGGATGCTCAACCGACTGCGCCACCCAGGCGCCCCCTTTTTTTTTTTCTTTTAATTTTTTTTCAACGTTTATATTTTATTTTTGGGACAGAGAGAGACAGAGCATTTTATTTAAACATTTTTTAATGTTTGTTTTTGAGACAGAGAGAGAGAGAGAGAGAGAGAGAGAGAGAGAGAGAGAGAGAGAGAATGTGAACAGGGGAGGGGCAGAAAGAGAGAGACAGAATCCGAAGCAGGCTCCAGGCTATGAGCTGTCAGCATAGAGCCTGACGTGGGGCTCGAACTCACAAACCGTAAGATCATGACCTGAGCTGAAGTTGGACGCTTAACTGACTGAGCCACCCAGGCGCCCCTATTCTTAACTTTAAAAAATTGTGAAATACAACAGATACCTAGAAAGGAGTTCCTAAAAGAAGTGCCCCCTTATCCATGGTTTTGGTGTCTGAGGTTTCAGTGACCCAAGTTCACCTGTGGTCCTGAAGCAGATGATCCCATCATCAGGAGGGCAGTAGTAGCCTAGCACTGTGTCCCAATGCTTGGGTCAATCACCTCGTTTGACCTCAACACAGGTTCATTTTTCCTTCTTACACCATCGCAAGAAGAAGGGCGAGTGCAGTATGAGATATTTAGAGAGCAAGAGAGACCACACTCACGTAGCTTTCATTACAGTGTATCGTTATCATTGTTGCATTTTATTACTATTGTGAGTCTCTTCCTGTGCCTAATCTATAAATCAAACTTTATCGTAGGTACATATGTAAAGGAACATAGTATATAGAGTGTTCAGCACTATCCATGGCTTCAGTCCTCCACTAGGGTCTTAGAATGTCTCCCCTTAGATAAGGGGGGGGGACTACTGTACATAGCTTAATGGATCATTATAGTTAATATCCATGTAACCAGACAAAAATATAACATTGCCTACATTTCAGAAGTCTCCTCTCGTATTTCTTTTCTTTGTCCCAGTGCCCTATTCCTCGTGGTAAGCACTATCCCAGATTTGTTGGTAATTCACGTTCTATTTTCTTTCTTTCCAGTTTTACCACCTATGTACATATCCCCAGACAATGCTGTTAAATTTTACTTGTTTTTGAACTTTATATAAGTACAATTATACTATATGGATTCTTTTATTTCATGCTTCTTTCACTCCACAGTATATTTTTTAGCATCATTCATGTTGTTGCATGGACCTCATTTATTGTCAACCCTGTATACCATTCCACTGTATGATTATATTACAATTTATTTATTCTTTCTGCTATTAGTGGACATATGGGTTGTTTCTTGTTTTTTTTTTTTTTAAGTTTGTGATCCTCTATTTAAAAAAAAAGTTTACTTATTTATTATGAGAGAGTGAGCGGGGGGGGGGGGAAAGGGTAGAAGGAGAGAGAGAATCTTAAGGAGGTTCCGTGCTGTCAGCGTGGAGCCTGATGCAGGGCTCTGTCCCACGAACCATGAGATTATGACCTGGGCTGAGATCAAGAGTAGGACGCTTAACCAACTGAGCCACCCAGGTGACCTGATTCTCTATTAAAAAAAAATATTTTATCTATTTAATTTTTAAAAAGTAATCTCTATGTCTAATGTGGGGCTTGAATTCACAACCCCAAGATCAAGAGCCAGATGCTCGACCAACTAAGCCAGCCAGGCCCCCTCCTGTTCGGGGTTATTACAAAAATGCACCCCCCCCCAACATTCTTGAATGTGTGTCCTAGTGCACACGCACCTGAGTTTCTCTTGGCTGTATTCCTAAGAGGAACTTGTGGGCCATAGAGTACGCATATCTTCAACTTCACTAGTTACTACCAAACCTCCCCAAAGAGGTTATACCAACTTACCCTACTATAAGTTGCTCAACTGCATCAGAAATGAGACAAACTATATCTTTACTATTAAATAACACATCTTGTTTTCTAAGCAGTGTCTTTCTGAGCCAGCTGCTTCCTTAAGTAGGTTCTAACGGGTCAGCTCTCCTTCTAGATTCCGGCTGACTGAGTTCTAGCTTAACGTGTTACCATTAAGTGGGTCACTGTTTCTCTTACGTGTTACAAGTTAGGTTGTTTGGTTAAGACTTGGGAGTAACAAACTGTCTTGCATCATAGGTGATACATATAATTGTTACATCTCAGGGTGGATCACCCCTACACGTGGTTGATCTTTTGCACAGCACTGCATTTGGGCGACTAAGTAGAAGGTTAAGAGCCTGAAACGTGGCGCTGGACTGCCTGGGTTTGGATCCTCACTCCGTACTTTCTAGCTGTATCTCAACCAAATTATTTCACCTCTCTGTTCTGGTCCTCTGTTTGCTCATCTACAAAATGAGAATAATGAGTACCTATCTCATGGGGTGATGTGGGGATTACAATGAGATAATGAATGGAAAGTACTTAGAAAAGTGCCTGGCATCTGATTGCTTTGTTATATATCCACTTTAGTTTGGGGAGCAGTAGGATCAGTGATTATGAACAGGGGCTGAAGTCGGAGGGAATTTAGGTCTTGGCTCTATTCTCTCCTGACCGTGGATCATTGGGTGAGTCATGTAAACTTCCTACACCTCAGGTCCTCGCCCGTATAAACTGGGCTACTAATGGTTACCTCAGGTGCCATGAGGCTTGAGATGGCCAATTCAAAATGCCAAGTGCCGAGTATGGGTGTAGTACATGTTTAGTTGCTGCCATCTTGGCCGGTGGCAGTTACTGTTCCTGCCCTCAGATGCTGGGGTTGAACAGCTGCTGGGTCCTACATCCATAGGTCCCATGTGCTGACCAGTGGGTGGCTGAGGAGAGTGAAAATGTGTGTAGGGACCACAAGAGTTATTCCCATTTATGTGTAGGTCCCAGACAGCATACACTTAGCTAAATGAGACCCAGTCTCCTTTTAAGGGCTCAGATATGGGGGCATCCCAATACACCGTTAACAGAATACAATAGTGTGTCTGGAGCAAGTAGCTTTGAGGGTCCTGGGGAGGAAATACCTAGTTGGGCAGTCTTCCTAGAAGAGGTTTTTAAGATAAGTCTCAAGAAACATCCATGTAAATGGGAGAAGTCGGACAAAATATTGGTCATGAAGAACTTTGAATTCCAGGCCAAGGTATTTTTTACTCTTAATTCAGTAAGAGATGGAATGCTTTATGTTGCCAGGTGGCTGGGAGGCGGGAGCTGGAGTCTGAAAAGTGGTCAGGTGCACTGGGCCAACGGTGGTTGAGCAGCCCTATGGTCTGGCTTGCACCGCCGTCCAACTCTGGTGCTTTTACAAGATGATATTTGGAGAGGGATATGCCTGGGACAGTTTTAATGCCAAGTTAATTATGTTTTTCTAACACATTTCCAAAAAAAACAGTGCTAAGGTGGCTGGGGTCGCTATCTTAACCCTCATTGTATCATCTTATTATTGCATGCAAAAGAGATAAAATACGTGAGATCAAATACGTGAGTACCTGCCTGGGGTGGTGGATACCTACACAAGTGAGAAAATTGTACGGAAATACAGGCACCCACGAATGAGTACAGTGAAGACTGGGGAAATGTCACTAAGACCGGCGGATTGGATCAATGTCAACATCCTGATTGTGATACAGGATACTTCTGGAAGACATGACGGTTGGGGAGAACTGGGCAAAGTGAACAAAAGATTTCTTTGCACTATTACTTTTTACAACATGCGAATCTTCAATGATCACAACCAAAATTTCAAGTGAAAAACATTAGTAAAAGTTAGGTTTTGTGGAAAATGTGCCACAGCAAGTCATATTCTGCTTCCCTCAGTTACGCGTATTTAGGGGACTTGGGGACACATAAAATAGGCGCCATTGTTTATCCTGGGACCTCAGCTGGAAAGGAGACCAAAGAGCTTAGAAGACGGCAACAATGCAGGAATTGCTTCATTACATTGATCTTCGAGAAACTTCACTGACAGTTACCTGTTGCCCAACACTTGATAGACCGTTCTGCCACAGAAGGCCGACTTGCCTAGCTGTCTTCTAATGTATCCACCGGGTCTGCTACGTCACTTTCGCGCCTCCGAAGGTAGCGTTAAAATTATTTTTACTATAGAAGTGAAGTTTACCCACACACACAAAGGCGGTGACCTGAAGTCACCGGATGTAACATTTTAAAAACTCGAGGAGTTTTTACCCGATCCATTACTTTCGGAGAGGACAACCCGCAGGGAGGAGTGGGCTTAGCTTTTTGAGCAAGTTGGAGAGGACCGTGCTAGCAGGGCAGGGTTATCACGAACTCTGTAATTATACTTTCCCGGCTATGCTACAGGTTTCGCTTCCCAACAAAAGGGCCGACTTCGACTGGAACGAGCGCTCCGAACTTTTAAAGCGAAAGAGGGGAAGACATGGCAGGCTGGGAATCCGGCTCCCGGAAGGCTTCCACGGCGCTGGAGAACCACCACCGAATTTCCAGAAAAGAAACTTCTCTGCTCCGAACTTGCAGACCTCCGCGAGTCCCGGAGCGCTCTCAGCGGCCCGCCGAGCTTCCGCGCCCCGGACGAGGGAAACTGAGGCAGGGCAGGCGCGGCGCGCGCAGCTCCGGCCTCGGCGCCCGCCGGGAGGAGGGAACCCAGGGTTCCAGAGCTCTCCGCGCGGGCGCGGGCGCCGCCGAGCCGCCCTCCTCCCCGCCGCCCCGCCCTGCTCGGGACAAAGCCCAGGCCCGCGCCGGGAGGGGGCAGGGCGGCTCCCGCGCGCGCCCCGCTCCCCCGTGGGCGCGAGGCTCCGCCCCGCCGCCCCTGCCGGGGGAGCCCGCGCCCCAACGGCTAGGCGGCCGAGCCGGGCCCGCCCCGAATCCCCATGACGTCACCGGCGGCGGCAGGCCCCGCCCCCGGCCCCGGGCGGCAGGCCGCATGACGTCACCGAGGCCCCACCCCTCCGGAGCGAGTTCGGTCCTGGCGTTCATTTCATTCCTGTCCTCATTCCGAACATTCTTAGCATCGCTCGCGCCGCGCCGCGCCGCCCGAGCCGAGCCGAGCCTCTGCAGCCGCCGCCGCGGCCCCGCCGCCCGCCGCGGGCGCCCACCAAGCACTTTGCAGACTCGCTTCCACCCTGCGGGCCGGTCCGCGCGGCGGGGCCCGGGCCCGGGGCGGCCGCGTCCGGGGACAGGCCATGCAGTGAAACCCCCCCACCCCGTCCGCCTTTGCCCGGAGCCGCGGGCAGCAGCCCAGTGCGCCCAGCCGGCCCCGGGGCAGGAGCGGTGCTAGGCAGGGGTGGGGTGGCCCGGCCCGGGGACCGGGAGCCGGGGAGGGAGCCGGGCACCGAGCTGCGGGCGGGGGAACCGGCGCCGAAGTTTGCCTCGGACTCGCCGGGCGCTGCGGCGGCTCCCTTCGCCGAGGTAAGTTGGCGCGCGGGGCTGATGCAGGGTGCGGGCGGGCGGCGCGCGGGGAGCCGGGGGCGGGGGGCCGGCGGCGCGTCCCGCTCGGGCCGCTCTTTCTCTCGCGGCTCCGCTTTGTGTGCGGCGGGCGGGCGCGCGAAGGGCCGGGGCCGGGCCCCCGCGCCCCGTTCAAGGTGAGCGGCCGGGCGCCGCCGCGCGAGTTGCCGGGACGCCAAGTTGGGCCGCGCGCTGCGGAGCCCGCGCGGCAACAGGCGGCCCCCGGCGGCGGCCCTGGAGGCGGCCGGCCGCGCCGCGCCCCCCGCGCCCCCCTCGCCCGCCCGCACGCGCGCACACGCACACACGCACACACCCTCACACCCTCGGGCAGTTTGCACGGTTTTCTCGGGGAAGTCAGAAGTTCGGAGCGGGCGCGGGCGGCGAGAGCCTCCGGCGCCGCCTGGGAGCCCGCAGCCGGCCGCCTCCCCCCAACCCCACCGCTCCCCCCCCAACCCACCCCGGGCGCCGGGACCCCCCGAGGCCGGCCCGGGGTCCGCGCCGACTCGTGCTGCTGGCGGGGGTTCGCTCCTTCTCAAAGATGAAAGAAGGCACGGTCGCCTTTGCCGCTTCTCCAGGACTGTTGCTGCCGCCGCCGCCGCCGCTTCATTGCACATTCAAGTGGAAAATTTTCAGGAGTCAGCAGAAACATTGTGTCCAAAAAAGACTGAGTCGCAGTTACCACCAAACCCTGGAGGAGACTCTCCCTGGAAAACTTCCCTTCGGTAGGAAATACTGGGGGATTTGTTTGTTTATTGGAAGAGAAATGATCCCCAGGAGAGGAGAAAATCAGGGTGTACTTCTAGTCTTTGTTCGTAGCAGCAACACTTGTTTTCAAAAGTCCAGAGGCCCGCTTTCAAGAAAGTTCAACTTCTATGAGTTTCTTTTTTCTAAAATGCATTTGTATATTAAAAAAAAAAAAAAAGCAAAACTGAAGCAACATTTTAAAGGAGTTGAAAACAATGGAGGGCTCACACTTCCCTTATTCTCCTCCCACGAAAATAAATAAAATCCAGATCATAATTTTCTCTGCTTTTTAATTCTTTCTTTTTAAAGATTTATTTAAAGCTGAATGGTGTCACTGTATAAAAATATTTATGAAACAATGAAATAGCAGCCACCAGCATTTCTCAGGAGGCTTGTTAACTTCTCAGAAGCAAGTGGCTGTCTGTGATTTGCAGAAATGAAAATTGACCTCCGTAAGCGCTGGAAACTTAGAGACGGATGATGTTCCAGGAGAGGGTCATGTAAAAAGGCCTGTTTTAAAAACAGTGCCTTGGAGGGAGCCCAGGTCCTGGGACAGAAAGGTCTGCAAAACCTATCAGATTTCAAAATGGTTAAACAAACAAACAAACAAAAATTAAAATGCTACAGATATTGCAGAGGAGCAGAACACTAACAGTTCAGGGCAACCACAAGTTTCTCCCTCCCCACCCTTCTCCTTGATTGTTTCTGGAAGTTTTGCTGGTCTGATCGCTTGTGGTGTGCTGGGTGCCTGCAGGTGGTTACCTGAATAGACGGATCCCTTGTGGAACATGTGATCAGAGCAGGCAGTGTGGGCTTCTGTCTGTGCAGTGACTCTTGCTGGCGTGTGGTGCCCGGGGGTTTCTCCGCCAGGGTACTCTGAGGCACTGGTTGGGGAACATAGCTCAGGCTGTGCCTAGTGCTTCATCCTTTGACTCTTGGGTTTGTGCCCTTTTGTAGATAGCAGGATCTTTGGGGCCGGACTTAAATCCAACTTTGGTAAGAATCTTTCCTCTTCAGAAGGAAACAGTGGAACTAATTACAAAGTGACTCAGGAAAGACAAATGGATTAGTTGAACCTTTGTTAACAGTGAGGTTTTGAATTGTTGATTATGTTTTGGGGGGAAAACTTATTTTTCTAATCTCAATATTTCCATAAATGGGCACAGATATTTTTGTTTAGTATTTTGTATGTGCAACTCAGTGTTGAGCTCTCAGGTTTCAGGTTTTAGACAGGGTTTATAATTCTTTTATTTGTTGTTGGTATAAAAAAAAATGGACTGATAAGCTGTATCCATTACTGTTTCTTGCTGATGGTATAAAAGTGCCAGTGTGTAGACCATTTTATTTTTACTTTAATGGTAAGTATTATTTGGTCTGCAGTTTTAGGGTCGTAGTTTAATAATCTCCCCCCACCCCCCTTTGTTTTTTTTCACAATTTTCAAACCAAACTAAGTGACTCTGCCTTGACAGTAAGATTTTAAAAATATAGGAAAGAATCTTTGTATAGACTCCTCCTCTCTGTGATCTTTCCTAAAGTAACAAATAGAACTCCATCCAGAGAACATGCTTGAGAGATAGATGGAGGTTTTTTTTTCCCCCCCCTTTTCCCCAAACATAAACCAGGACTCACCACCATATATCCTTAATGAAATTTAATTTAAAGAGGGATGGCAACCTAGTTTAGTTTGAGCCGGATTGAAACAAATTTCTCACGGAGAGGCGCTTTTTGCATTGCGGCACTGTGTGTGCTTAGGCCCTAGCGGCAAACTAATTATCTGTTAAGGGCAGGTTTGGGGCGGGGCGGGCAGGGGTGGGGGGAGGGCACCATGGGAGAAGTCAGCTTCTCTTTCCCTTTTCCTCTACCTCTCTGTCTTTATACAGCAGGAATTATGTATTTGGATACTCACTTTGGGGATTAATGTTCCCTTTTATTTAGAAAAAGGACAAGCAGATCAAAAGGAAAAAGGTGTTCTGTTTTTTTTTTTTTTTTTTTTTTTTTTGCTGCTTGAGCTTCAGTGATTTAGAAAGCGTTTTGAATTCTGATGCTGCAGAACAAGTATAGGAAGGCATTTCTTAATGGGACAGCTGAAAAAGAATATATGTGTATCATTTTCTAGATCATATTTGTTGCATCTTCAGTAGAAAAGTATGTAACAGGAACAGAGACCGTAGGTCCCAAATGTTAGATAGGCCTTTGAAGAAATGAGCTGTGCCATTAACAATATTTTAAGGTTCCTTGTTTTAGAAACGGATCAGTGTGACATACGTGGTGGTCCAACAAGAGTCTGTGCATCTGTGGGATTACTTTTCTCTCATGTCATGTATTATTACATGTTAATTGCGAGCATAATTATACTGACTGCAAATGAAAATTGTGGTGTTCTATCACTCAAAAGGTTGGTGCAGATAACTGCACGTATGAGCCAGTGTCCACATGTGGACAGTAGGTAGGGAACACTTCTAAGCTTGTATTTTAGGCACATTGACTTGTTCCCAATAAAGAGATTGTGAAAGAATAAAAAACACTGCTGAGTGAAAGCTGGGTCTACAGTTTGGATCCATTTAGTGATAAACTTTTTTTTAGGTCTGTTTTTGTTTTTGTTTTTTTTTCCCAAAGACTGGAGGATACTGGTCAGAGCAAGCGTTGAGCTTTTTCTGTAGAACTGCAGGGAAATCAGAGCCCACCTTTCTGCTGATAAAGGCACGCATTGCAGCTTCCTCTTTAGAGTTCAGTGACTGGAACTGCAGAGGCTAGTGTCCTACTTCTGAACTCGGGGTGGGGGGTGGGTCGGGGTCGGGAAGTATATTGTAAGCTCATATATTGCCCTTTGACAAACTTGGGCTGTGCTGCTGGGCTATTGGTATTGGGGACTGACCAATGGCTAGAATAATCTTTTATAGCTGCCTGGTGCTGTTTCTCATTTTATCTGCAGAAGTCACAGATTACCCGGTGGTGTTTCAATTAGATCTCAAGTCAGGTTTGAACAATATCAGTGATACATTTGATTCTTTCATATTCACAAGGGTGATAAAATCAGGTAATTCAGGTCCATCTGAAGCCCTTAATGTTTCAGGGTTGGGCTTTTTGACAAATAGCAGTTTAGTCCCCCTTGTATTGTAATTACTACATGGTTTTGAGATCTGGGAAGTGTGAGCCTTCCCTCTTCTGGGATAGTTTGTGGAACCGTAGAGTATTTGGATTGAAATATCTGGAGTGTTTTGATTTTCTTTTGTTTCAAAGCTGTGAGCTATTGAGAGTCCCCAACCCGTTAAGGTTCTCTTCATAAGCTTCCTTGACCCTATTCCATATTTGAACTCCTAGCCGAAATTCAGTCACCTCTTCAGATACATTCAGTCTTCCTAGTGGTGCCTAGTAAGAACATTTTGAAATATGTATTTTTATTTTAGTGAAACCGAATGGGATGCCCTGAAGGGTGGGTTTTGAGGATGGTATTTCTTACAGGGTGGGTCCCTCTCGGCTCTTAAGTTCTGTCCAGTGGCTTTTTGCATGGTTGGGAGGGTTCTCAGAAAGTAGTTTCCATAGTCTGGGAGTCCTCGCTAATGGTGAAACCACTTGTGTGTCTTCTGATTGGAAAGAGGGGAGGGGGATCCTAGAGGCTGGTCTTTTCTATTTTGGGGTAGGCCAAGGGAAGTCTCCATCCTGGCTGTATCTGCCCCCACCCCCCACCCCCCACCCCCGCAAATTTACTTTCCCCATCAGTATCTGCTATCCTCATGCAGTGCTTTCTGCCCCTTTTCACATTAGTTTTTAAGGCTGTGTCCTAGGATTTTATTAGCAGTTCTAGTTCGGGGAACAGAGCCCAGCATTGGAAAATGGGTTGAAAAGAAAAAAAAGGAGCTTACTAATGAACAAGTTAAGCACCACCATCGTCTCCAGTGGGGAATTCTGGCTGCTTTTAGGCATCTGACAGATTTAGATGTATGTGCAAAGTGACTGAAACACTCTTGACTGGGAATATACAGCAATGACGAGTGCTGTTGTTTTTACTGATATATAAACTGAAACACTGCTGCTAATGGTGGGAAATGTTAATTATGTGAGAACATATTGAACTTATATTCTCTGGCATGAACTTTTAAAAAAAAATGCATGAACTGCGCCGCTTTTTTATAGGCACAGCTTTCTAATTATCATAATTCAGTTCAGCTCCGCTCTTGGATGGAGTTCAAGTGCAATCTCCATTTAACTTGAAAGGAGATTTTTTTTTTTTTTTTAAACTGAGAGTGTTTAAGAAAATTTGAAAAGTTCATCCGAGAATGTTGTCTGCTAAGGTGTTGGTAATTGGGGGGGTTGAGAGGAGCACCTTTCCATAATAGATAACTAGATCTGAATGTTAGGTTGACTGCCTTTTTTTTTTTTTTCTTTTTGCTTTGCCCTGTTTCCAGACCTGCATCTTGTACATTTTTGCATAACCAGATGCTGTGTGTTGCTGAGTTCCCTTTGAAGACCCGTGTCTTTGCCCAAATAGATAAACCAAATAAGTGAATATTTTATTACCATTAATGATATAACCTCTGTGAAGATAGGAACCTCTTTACAGAGTAGAAAGAAACTGAATGCGGAAATCTTACGAATTCATTTGCCGAAAATCCCCATTAAGCTGTGATACCAACCAAGCCTGTAGCAGGTGATCTCCTCATTTGTTCGACTTTGCATCTCAACCTGATGGCATTCTGTGACAGGAGTCATCTTTGACAGCATTCATTCCACGGTCTTGTGTCTTTTAAATTTTCTATGAGCTTAGTGCCTTTTCCAAGAAAAAAAAAAAAAAGTTAATGAAGCCCAGGCGCCAAATCCTCTGTGGAATCAATTTTAATTGGAAGAAAGAACAACTTCAGCTGGACCTTCCGACTTTCGTCCAGCCTGACTTCTGCTGAAATGCAAAGGGAGCCCGCAGAAACCAAATGACTTCATTTGCTCTGGCACTTAAGAGCCGAATTCACTTCCACGGTGGTGAAATAAAAGGAGCCAAGTGTTTTAAATAGCCACTCCCCGAGGCCCGCCCGCCCGAGTGTTTTGAGAAAAGCGCATTGTCTGCTTGGAGCTCCAGCCGGGAGCCTGCCTGACCCGCCCTCCCCCACCAGGCAGCTCCATTTCTGGGCTTGACATCTGGTTTGTTCTGTTCACCTGATGTATACCTACGCGCGCGGCGTGCACGCGCGTGGCCTGTAGGTAACGCGGCTTTTTGGCATTGAACGTGTGCTGCGTTTCTGGTCTCTACGGGGTTCGGGGGAGGCACGGAGCTAATGGCACAAAATAAAATGTAAACACAGTAGCCGCCCCACATGCCGCCGCTGCCGGGTTTCTGTCCGAAGCTGCTTTCTGGGCAGGCGCGCCTATTGTTGCGGCAGCAACAGGCGGCAGAAGTTGGGGCACCATATGGCGGATGTGGGCCTCAGATAAGCTGTCTGGTAATTTAGCTTATCAATAGCATTTTGATATGCTCCGTTTTCAGATCACCCGTCCCCGTGGCTGGGGATGTCCTGGGGGCGAACTGATTGCGAACCATTGAAACCATTGTGAGCCAAGCTTCCTTTGGTGGAATCTCTTTGAACCCATTCTCCGTGGGCTGCCGGTTCATCTCCCAGCCTTTGGGAGACCACGGTGGTTAGAGTTAGAGCCCCCTCAGCTGAGGGGACAACGGCCCTGTCCTGTAATCTAGAACCCTCGGAAGACCTCCTCAGGTATTTTCACTGAGAGAAAAACGGAAGACAAGCTACCTAATAGCATTTTTCTTGCAGGCAGAGCGGAGAAATTCCCATAATTCAAAATCTGCTTTTGTTTTAAACGCTGGAGAGCTAAGAGAAGGCCGATATTGCGCTTTCTTTGATAAAAGGTTTCTAGTTTTGTTGTGTGCTCAAAAGACCCTCCCCCTGATATCCTTTCCCCTCGGAGTTTTACCTTAATCATAAAATATAAAAATGACTAATGTCTATATAACTGGAAACCAGGAGAAGAGTCATCTATGATTTGGAGGGAGGAAGCAGCTTCCTTTTTTTTTTTTTTTTTTTTTTTTTTTTTTTTTTTTTTACTGGGAACTGTTAGAGAGGGAACGGCTTCTAGAACAGTTCTAGTCAGGTGTCTTAGGGGACCTTGGGCAAAACTACCCTGCCAGGAGGGGACTGACGGGGGTTCTTCCTGCCTCAGTTGCTGGAGCCAGCTTGGGATTTCTGCACACAGTAGGTGGCTGTGTGGAAATTTGAGGGTGTTCATCAGCCTGTCTGATCAGCCACGTGAATCTCATTCAGCAAACGTTTGTGCCCCCGACAGGTGCCAGGCACCAGGGAAGCAGGGTGAGACTGTCGGGCGCCTTTCCCAACACACCCTCCTTGGATGTTCTCGCTCATCCCCACACTTTGACTTCTGGGTTTGTAGTTCACTGTCCACAGATCCTTTTGCATGGCTAATTCAGGATGATCCTGACTCCAGTCCACGTCAGCCTCTTTCCACTCCTGTCCCAGGGAGCCTCTGTCCCACCAGTGTTCCTACCTGCCATGTGCACTGCGGCCTTCACGCATCTTTCAACAGTCTGGACGTTACCCCTGGAGCCTTAGGAGGTCTGGGCTCGGTGCAAAGTTGCTGTGCATTTAAGAGGTCCATAGAGGTGTCCACCTCTAGTTGGGAACCATTGCTGTAGACACTCTTAACGCTTCTCCTCACGCCCGGTCAGACTAAATTTGGCCACCCCTCCTAACTGTGTGTGTTACCCCTTGGGAGTGTAGCGGTTGATTCCAGATGTGATTATAGAGGTGAGGTGTGTGTCAGGCTGGCTGGCAAGGGGTTTCAGGGCTGATTCTTGTCTGGCGGCTTGCAGAAGCGGTTTTACTTTCTGGGTAGTGGGACTGCTCATGGAGCTCCTCAGGTGGTATCCCTGACGTTGCAGGAGGCGATAGGAAGGGCGTTCCTACCAGCAGCCCAGAGATGAGCCAGCTGCCGCTAAGCCTAAGCCGCACGTGCCTTTCGTTCCTTTCTTCTGTCTTCCTTGCACCTCGGGCACTTTGAAATCCAGATGCTCCCAGTTTTGTGTCGAACCGCTACTTGCCCCTGGACATTTGCACATTTACAGGTGCTATCGGGTGCCAGGGGTTGGGTGATCGGTAAAAGGTGGTCAGAGAATGGCGAACAGTAACATGTCCCCCCTGCAAAGTTTGCAGTTTAGCAAGGGAAACAGGCCTGTAAAGAGATCATCACAATCTGGTGGGGAAGCTGTGTATATTTTGTATGTCATGAGTTCCAAGACGCGATGTTTTGTATTTGAACACCGTGGGGGTGGGGATGTGTCTTACAGTTGTGACTGGGCAGGCAGTGGTCCTGACCTGGGATGTGGTTGCACACACTCCTTAAAGCCTGTACAAAGAATGCAGGGAGGAAGAGCATCCCGGGGTCCGTTGTGGGGCACTCGTTAGGATGCTCTTGTCACGAGGGTCGTCATGTGTGCCAAAGCATGGGTGTTGATGTTTTGGAGAAGCTGTTTGAGGTATATATTACCTAACCTACTTTGCTTATTATTTTCCTCTTTATGTGCAAGACTGACATGTGATAAAAAAAAGTTTCAATATGTATGAAATTTCGATTTCTGAATGATAAGGCAGCATTCTGGCACAGTTGGTTTCATAGCAATGATTCTTAGAAATCACGCTGCATGTTACACTCAGTGGTGTCTTAGAGTTGAGGAAATGCTGAAGAAACACGTTTACATCTCCACCCAAAAAGATATGAGGGATCTTTATATTATAGACAGGGGTGGTTTTGAGGGAGTGGGCTGGGAAGGGGCTTTCACTTTTTGAGCATGTGTTGTTCTCAGGAGCATGAATTTTCTTGTTTAACACCAGAATAAAGGGAAAATAGCTCAGTTGTCTAAGTGCTCTCCATAACATGGAAACAGCCGTGTCCCTTAGTGGTCGGGACCGAGGAAACCTTTGCAGAGGAAGTGGTGTTGGAGTTGGGGCTTGAAGGGAAAGGGTTTTATTTTCCTTTTCTTTTGGTGTGTGTGTGTGTGTGTGTGTGTGTGTGTGTGTGTGTGTGTGTGTGTGTTGCCAGATGCCATTTTGGGAGCAGAGCGGAGCTGAGTCAGTAGAAAACAAAGGACCCCCGAAGTACTCTCCAGAGTACTGAACTCAACCCCGAGAAAAGGTGTATTGCCAATCTTTAGCTCCTATAGATCTGAAACTTGGCTTGAAGAATTAATTGGAGGAAGCAAAACGGAAGAAAGTGGGGAGGCACCTGGTTGACAAGGGGAGTGGGAAGTTTCTGGATTCTGGTTTGGAAAAAGGCAGGAAAATAATGTGGTTTTAAAAGCACAGATTTGGAGGGGCGCCTGGGTGGCTCAGTCGGTTGAGCGTCCGACTCTTGATTTCTGCTCAAGTCATGATCCCAGGGTCATGGGATCTGGCTCCGCACTGAACGTGGAGTTTGCTTAAGATTCTCTCTCTCTGTCTCTCTCTCTCTCTCTCTCTCTCTGTCTCTCTCTGTCTCTCTGCTCCTCTCCCCTGCTTGTGTGCACACACTCTCAAAAAAATTAAAAAAAAAAAAACCCACAGGTTTGGTTGGAGTAGGACACTCCTCTGTTGGACCCTTGGCTCAGCTACTTACTGGTTCTGTGGCCTTGGACAAATTACCCTCTGAGCCTTGGTGTCCTCATCCCTGAGTTTCAGTAGAATGCCTCCTGTATGTCTGATACAGAATACATGCTTGGTAAATAGGTATTTCAGGTGTTCTTCTGAATGTCAGGTCTTCACAGCTTTCCTGCCAGGGCAGCCTGACAGTGTGACTCTTGAGGAATACCCAAGGCTGAGGCAGAGCTGGACTGCAGGTCTCGGGCAAATGGATTCAAATCCAGGAGTGGTTGAGGTCTGAGACCATTAATCACATTGAACCGTATTTCCTCTATTAAGAAGTGATGGAGGAAACCCATCAGTACATATATTACAGGTGAGGTCGTTCCTTGCCAAGTGGTGGTAGTTTGAATTAAATGGAAATGCTTCCAAAGGGGGGTAGCGGGGTGCACCTTCGTGCACCGAAAGGAAACCTCTTTCTTAGATTGCTGCGTGGAAGCCACGCTCCTAACTTGGGATTGGGTTCTAAAAGTTCTCTGAGATGAGTGAATGGAAGTCATGTTTTCACAGAGAAATTATACCTGGGGCCCTGGACCTGCTGGGGAAACCACTGAGGAATCGCCCGTGGAGGTTCAAAGGACCAAGCTTCAGGTGTGAAGGAAGAGGCAGAGATGTACCTTGCCCTTCCTTTTGCTGCCCCCGTTATACTGTTTGTTTGTTTTTAATTTTCTTTGGTATCGTACTTTATTTTTTAGAGCACGCTTCACACTCAGCGTGGAGCTTGAGCTCACGACCCTGAGATCAAGAGTACATGCTCTCCTGACTGAGCCAGCCAGGCTGACCTCCCCGCAACCACTGCACTCTTTAATACCTGTTTGGGAGCAGATTGCTTAACTTCTCTGCTCTCAGTTTCCAACACATGGAAAATGGGGCTGACGCTACCTACTCTGAAGGGTTGTGGGCAAGTTGAGGTAAGAGGCAGCTCAGCAGGCCAGAGTCGCAGGTGTGAGCTCTGTTAGAACCCAGACCATCCTGTTCACCTTCGTGCTCCAAGCTCTGAGATGAAGTCTTTGCCCCTTTTATTAGACTCCTGTCTGTGGGCCTTAAATATACTTCACAGAGTGATTCAAGCTTGTGGGAATGGCAGCCCATCCATCGTTTTCCCAGTGTTTTTGCATATTAAGGAGGATGTTTGTTAGTCTAAGATGAATGTCTCTTTGGGTTAGTACCCAGGCACTTCCTGGATAGATGAACTGGACCTTTTCTGGAAGCTGGCGGGTCTCAGTCTTGTGCCCTAAGCTGGTCCTGCTGTGCTCAGATAGCCAGCTACGCTTCAGGGTGTGTCCGTGTCCCCATGCTTTAAGACTTGGGCCACTCCCTGTGACTGGTCTGAGCAGGTAAGATTGCTTTGTGTGAGCCTGGGCTTGGGACCACCAGCATTTTATTGACATCTCTTCCTGCTGCCTCTTAACCAGGTCACACGGAACTGTGTGTGAGTGAATCTGGTTTCCCAGTCTTGAAATTAAAAAATCAGAGATTCTTAAGAGAGATGAGTGGACTTGGCCGGGGGATAGAGGCTTTTGGAGACAGGCAGGCTGACAGCTGAGGAGAGGCGAGAGGCACATTTAAAGACAATTCACAAGCTGTAAATCTACTAAAAGCCACTGAATTACATAATTTTCAAGGGTAGGTAGATTTTATGGTATGTGACTTCTGTCTCATAGAATCAATACAGTGCTGAATCTCGTTATCGCCCTGAACGACTTTGTACTCACTTGGAGCCCCTCCCACGCCCCACCTTGCGTTTGCATTTGTTTTGCTGGTCAGATGATTAAGGTTGATACTCAGAGTGATGTCCTAATATGAGTTTACATTTTTGCCTGTTTGCTGGTTTATAGTGAGAGGCCTTCAGGTACCCATTAGAAGTATCTAAGATGTAAGATGTTTTCACTTTATTTTTTTTAATGTGTATTCATTTTTGAGAGAGAAAGAGCAAGCAGGGGAGGGACAGAGAGAGGGGGAGACACAGAAACCAAAGCAGGCTCCAGGCTGTCAGCACGGAGCCTGATGTGGGACTCGAACTCATGAACTGTGAGACGTGACCTGAGCTGAAGTTGGATGCTTAACCAGCTGAGCCACCCAGGCGCCCTGGATGCTGTTACTTTAAAAAGAGTGATTTCAGGGCCTCCTGGGTGGCTTATTTGGCTAAGGATTCGACTCTTGGTTTTGGCTCATGTCTTGATCTCACAGTCCAGGAGTTCGAGCCCTGCATTGTGCTCTGCTGTGACAGCACAGAGCCTACTTGGGATTCTCTCTCTCCCTCTCTCTCCGCTCCTCCCCTGCTCGTGCTGTCTCTCTCTCTCTCTCTCTCTCTCTCTCTCAAAAATAAATAGACAACAAAAAAAAGAAAGTAATCTCAATAATGCGGAATGACTTGCTCCTTACTGATACGTGTTGGCCACATTGACTGCCGTATGGCTTGAAGCCAGAAGCAATCCAAGACCTTAATAAATACCAACAAGGAAAAACTGGGAGATCATGAGAAAGAGACACTCGAAAGGCACCTGAGGCCACAAGTCGAGTATTGAATCTGATTTGTAAATTGTCTTAAGCAGGGAAGAAAAGAACCCAGAGTCAGGTTAATTTATACCCCAACTTTCAGGTTCTGCTCTGCCCAGTTTTTTTTTTTTTTTTTTTTAATATTTATTTACTTTTGAGAGAGACAGAGCATGAGTGGGGGAGGGACAGAGAGAGAGAGGGAGACACAGAATCCGAAGCAGGCTCCAGGCTCCGAGCCGTCAGCACAGAGCCAGACACAGGGCTCGAACTCGTGAATTGCGAGTTCATGACCTGAGCTGAAGTCTGACGCTTTAACCCACTGAGGCGCCCAGGCGCCCCGGCACCCCTGCCCAGTTTTTTCTTAATTGTAATTTGGTCTTGTTTTTTTGTTCTCCCATGAGATGCTCCCTGTCTTCCTCCTAATAACGGTTTGTGGCAGTTTTTATCCATTGGTATTTTGTAAATGGTTGTCGTCTTCTGTTTCTTGTGTCTATGTCACCGCTTGCCTGATACTGTCCTGCTTCCTGTCCCTAAGCAGTAGTTACTAACACCCTCTTTTACTCTCAGATGCCCCGTTTGGATGATAAACTATACATACAGTCCTTTTACTGTTAGGAAACTGTTGAGGAAACTGGGTGACCTCCTCGAATTAAGCAGAACGGAGAGCCTATCTTGGACAGGGGGCTTTGTGCCCAGGGGTTGAGCTCCTGACAGAATTAATCTGGAAAGTCTGTCCCAGGCTGTTTCTGAGACCAGAGCCACAGTAGAGGAGCTATTCCTATAAACCTGTGCTGCATTTAACCAAGTTGCTTCAAACCCTCTGCTCTCTGTAGATCAATTCATAATGTATTAAAAAAAAAAAAAAAAAAGTGTCCATTCATAGGAATGATTCAGCATTGGTTCATTTCCTTTTAGACTAGCGAAGTTTAATTGAGAAGTTTTTCCCAGTGGAATTCTGAAAGGTTTGTATTGTGTGAAATTCGGGAATTTCAGATTATATTTTAGGACTTGTGGTCTCAGTACTCTCGACATTCTTAGGTTTCAGGCTTGCTTGTCTGTTCTTTGGGAGACTGTGGGATCACGTCCTCTGATGTACCTAAATATATAAGGCAGGCAGGGCAAGTGGAGTGGAATTTAAGAAATTTTAGTATTTTGCCTAAAACCAAAAGTAACTGTAACGATACCGCTCAGTTCCAGGTGGTTGTTTTGACACCACTGTTTACTTAGCTGTTTTGTCATGCGCTTTAGGCAGTAACTTGGGCAGGTGTTCAGCCCACTGTGGTGTCTTTCAGGCCTGAGCTTGGAGAACTGTTTCCTTGTCGGGGCCTTTCATAGGGCAAAGGCATTTTTGAGGGTCCACCAGGGGCCAGGATCTTGGTCCCTCCACTTCCAGCTGTGTAGAAAGAAGGCGCGGTTGGACAGCCCCTGCTGTTGGCTCCGCTGTGCCCTTGGGCAGGCAAGTCACTTGAAAATCTTGGTTTCCCTCTCTGGGAAGACAGTGCTGGGCCACCTGTCGCCCTGGCCCGCTTTCGAGCTGAGCTTTAAAGAGACAGAATGTGAGAACCTCAGGCAGAAAGGTCCTGGAGAACTGCGTCTTTATCGGTGTCATTCCATACACAACCCCAGACGCCCCTCCTAAAGGCGGGATATGTGGACCAGGAGCAATACTGCTGGGTGCCCCAATTCCCGGGCCACTCTGGGGGAGTTTGGGTAAGGCCCCAATTCCCGGGCCACTCTGGGGGAGTTTGGGTAAGGAAGAGGCTGACTGGCCAGGTTCTGTCTTAAGACCGTTCTTTAGCATTACCTCATTTAAACCTAAGAGCTCCATTTGTAGTCGAAGAAAGTGAAGCTCAGACAGGTTTTAATTCCCTGCCAAAGGTCACACAGCCAGTGTGACCGTGTAACAGGGCCAGTGTTTGAAGCCAGTTCCTTGATCTGTTACTCCTCAGCTGCCAGGCCAGAAAGATTGCATATTAAGTCACCTGTCAGGTTTTATTATTATGGCATTTGAATGGAGTTAAGATAGATTATGACATTGAAATTAGAGGTAAGCTTCCCCTCGCTTGGTGTATTTGTGCAGAAAAGGTAAATAAAGTACACAATACCTTTGTTTTGTGTTCTTGGTGACCTGTTTTACTCTGTCTTCCAAACAAACGTGTGGCTAAGGTCCTAAAAAGTTGGGTGTGACTCTGTCAAGCCTTTTATCCGGGAGTTGTCTCACCTGGTTTTGTCTTCTGGAGGAGGGGCAAGAGTCACCTCTGTCCTTTGGGTTTAGTCCTCAAAAGACTATCGGGACTCCGGGGGTGCCTGGGTGGCTCAGTCGGTTATGTGTCCGACTTTGGCTCAGGTCGTGATGTCACGGTTCATGGGTTCGAGTCCCACATCAGGCTCTGTGCTGACAGCTCAGAGCCTGGAGCCTGCTTCCGATTCTGTGTCTCCCTCTCTCTGCCCCTCCCCCGCTCGTGCTCGCGCGCGCGCGCGCGCGCTCTCTCTCACTCAAAAATAAATATTAAAAAAAACAAAACAAAAAGACTATGGGGACTCAGTACCCCTCAGTGTTCAGGGTATACTGGCCATTGAAAATGAGAGGGTAAGGCTCCTGGGGACTGGGTTGATCTGAACTCCTTTGTGTTTGTGTGTATTGTGTGTGTGGAGGGGAGGTTGATATGATTTGGAAGTGTGGGTTGACGATCCATATTGCTGTGTGTGTGTGTGTGTGTGTGTGTGTGTGTGTGTGTGTGAGTGTGGAGGGCCGCTGATGCTGTTTGGAGGCCTAGGACTGGACCTTCCAGTTTCTCTGGTTTTTCTTTGGAATGTGCTCTGTTGGCAGGCTGTCAGAATATGTCAGCGCCCCCCTCCCCACCTGAAGGCCTGGATATGGAAATGGCCTTATGCTGGGGGGTAGGATTTAGGCAGGCAACCTTGACTTCAGTCCTTGTTAGCGAGGGTGCTTGGGAACCTGAGAGATGGAATCAGTTCCTTCCCTTCCCCACCCAGGTGACCACCTGAAAAACACACCTTAGGCTGTGCTATGTGGGGAGCAGTGGCAGAGGCTGAGGGAAGAAAGGGTTAATGGGCTTGCTCAGAGCCCTTAATAATAAGGCCTCTGAAGAAGACCTTAGGGTCTTCAAAATGGGACTGCTAATGGGGTTGCTACCCATCTTTGACACCTTGGCTGGTTTTTAGTGAGAGTGGGCTGGTTGATCCTCCTTTTGTCCTTTTCACCTGGTTCTGGTGACTCTGGTCCAAAAGGGCAAGTTGGGGCCACTGGTGGCCAATTTCTGGGCCCTGTGCTCTCGTCTTTCCCTCCTTCCCAGTACTGGCCCACTCCTTTCTTGGAATCTTCATGCTCCTGGGCCTTTTGGGTTCTTCCGCCATTGGCCATTTTGGTTTTGCCCTAATTTTGTGTGGTTCTCTTTGTGTAGCAAAGTAGCCAACAAGCATGGTTTTGAGGTCAGACCCTGGTTCTGGCTCCAGTCCTGCTTACTGGGTGTGTGATCTCAGGTAAATTTATTCTGTTTCCTCATCTGAAAACTGAAAATAATAATATGATAAGGTGACCTGATGCAATATGGCAAATGGCCCACAGTGAGCTTCTGCATTGTCTTCCCCAACAGTTTCTGCAGCCCCCTGCCTCCGGTCCCCACCTCCCCCCAAGGTTCTGAGGGCTTTGTCCCAGCCAGAAGGGACCAGTCAGACTGGAACGCGTTTATTTGCTTTTCCATCTTCCTCTATTGGCTTTAGTTTTAAGCTTTTTCCCAGCCTCCACTCTTGCTGGATTTCCTGCTCTGGGGTATTTCTCCCTTCAGACAATTTCCCTTTTGCTTCCACGTTTTCACGCACAGACACACATCTGCACACGTGTGCGTGCCCTCTACTTTTCACCCGTGATCTTCTGCTCTTGTCACTTGGAGATCTTAGAAATTGTCCCTGCAGTTCCCTAAGGCTCACCAAAAATGGCCCTCAGAAAAGCCCCGTTTATCGATTCTGGTACCTTTAACCCTGGAGAGCACTGAATCTTTTTTGGCTTATGGAGTTACCAGCACTCTCAAGAGTTGTTGCTGTTTTCAAAAGACATAACTGATAACTACATGAACTTGTAGAATTGCACACATTTCTCCTACTCCTCTCTTTGACCTTGGGCAACCTCTTTAATCTTTTGGAAACTCAGTTCCTTTACCTGTAAAATGGGCACAGTAGAGCCTTCTTCTCAGGTTACAGCAAGATTTAGGATGACACCTGGCAGAGAAGGCAGTGTCCCATAAGTGTTAGTGGCTGTTGACCACTGTGATTACTGTCACCCAGCAGCTAAAAATTAGAGTGCCAAGTACCTCTTCCTGTAGCATTTTTCTCTCTCTTTGAGGGGGTGGGATAAGAATAGTATCTTACTGTATTTAAAATTAAAAAAAAATTATGTTTATTTATTTTTGAGAGAGAGAGACAGAGTGTGAGGGGTGAGGAGCAGAGAGAGAGGGAGACACAGGATCCAAAGCAGGCTCCAGGCTCTGAGCTGTCAGGACAGAGCCCGATGCGGGGCTCCAACCCACGCACCGCGAGATCTTGACTTGAGCCAAAGTCGGACGCTCAACCGACAGAGCCACCCTGGCAGCCCGTGTCTTACTGTATTTTATTTCAGATTGGTCAGACTTTTTATTATGGGTGAGTTCAGTACAGTAGAGGGCCTTTGTGTCCCATCATCACTTAGTAACAATCATCAACGCATGGCCATTCTTCTTTATTTGAGAGAGAGAGAAAATATGAGAGAGAATGAATCTTAAGCAGGCTCCCACACTCAGCTCAGAGCCTGATGTGGGGTTCGATCCCATGACCATGGGATCATGACCTGAGCCGAAACCAAGAGTCAGTGCTCAGCTGAGCCACCCAGGTGCCCCAACTCATGGTCATTCTTGTTTCTTCCAAATGCCTGGCTCCTCTCCCACCAGACTTCCATTCTGAAGCAATCCCAGATGTCATACCATCACTTCTGTAAAGTTTCCAGTGTTTGAAAGCTATCACTCCTTAAGAAAGAAAAATACTAACCGCAATATCATCACGTTTTAAAAATAATTCCTTAATATAAAATATCTCTATCTATAAAAGTCATTTTTCACATTTCCTTGATTGTCTCGTCAGCGGTTTCCCACAGTTGGGTTTGTTTAAGTCAGGATCCAGAGGAGATCTACAGCTTGTGTTTGGTTATTGTGTTTCTTAAAACTCTTTAGACACCTGTCTTTCCTCCTTTACTTTTCCCCTTGAATTGATGTGTCACAAGAGCCTTGTGGTTTCTGTCTTGAGTTCCCCTCCTTCTGGATTTTGTAGCTGCATTTGCGTTCTCAGAGTGCCGTGTGTCGTGTTCCACAATCCTGTTTTTTCCCATAAGTGGGAATCTAGATCTATCAGCTCCATCCCGTTCAGGTTTGTGTATATATATATATATATTTTTTTTTTTTTTGAGAGGAATACTTTTTTCTCTTAAAAAAAATTTTTTTTTAATGTCTGTTTTTTTTGTTTGTTTGTTTTGTTTTTTTGAGAGAGTGCAAGGCGGGGAAGAGCAGAGAGAGAGGGAGACACAGAATCTGAAGGGGGCTCCAGGCTCTGAGCTATCAGCACAGAGCTCAACTTGGGGCCCAAACCCATGGAACCGCGAGGTCATGACCTGAGCCAAAGTTGGATGCTTAGCCGACTAATCCACCCAGGTGCCCTGAGAAGAATATTTCATAACTAGTATTCCCACAAGAGGTACATAATTATAATGTCCAGTTGTCTTTCTCTTTGTGACATTAACAGCCATTGATTTTTCATCTCTGCCTATATCTGTTATTTCTTGTGGTCTTTATAAACCGCTCATATTCCAGTCCTCTTGTTCTTTGTTTGTGAGCTAGAATACTCTTACATAGAGAAACTTCTCTTATCAGTTATTTGGTTAACCTGGTGTATAGTTTGTACAAGAAAGGCAGGTTTCTGGTTTTGTTTTTTGTTTGAGTATCACTAGGCAATCATAGGTTTTTAAGTTATTGGATACATTGTAGTTCCTCCTTTGATACTCAAATTGTACCATCTTTGGCCAATTGGAGTTTCTTTATGGGTTCCTGCTGTCCATTTATTTATTGTGCTCTTGGACAGAATGAACCATTTCCGCTGGATGTTGGGTTCCTTTTAATGGAAAACAGTATTTCAAGGCTACGGTGTGGACGCTGGGGTCTCTGCTCCCCCTCATCCCCACCTTGTTCAGAAATGGACCCCACTTTCCACGTCAACGTGTTGACCCAAGGTAAAACCTGTCCTTGCACACTTGTCTCATGTTGGCCCCTTTGGCTCTCAGTCATATTTCCACACCCTTGCTTGTCATCTTGTCCTTTTCTCCCTTAAGAAAAAGGCCAAATCAAAGAATTCCCCAGGGACAGTTCATGGTTTGACACTCCTCATGAAGGCCAAAGCTCACATTAATTTAGGCTTTACAGAAGACTTCAGTCACTGCCCACAGTCATGCCTACCCGATAGTTTGTTCTGGTCCTTGTTTAAATAACCAGAAGGTGAGAAATTCCTTATCTTATTACCTTTCGGAGCCATTCAGACTGCAGGCTCTATTTTGATGAGATTGTTGGGGTCATTTACACACATCTGTTTGAATAAATACTTGTTGAATTAAGTTTTGTACTTTGCTGTCTTGAAGTGTTTAAAATAGAACATATTTAATCTCCTGGTCATTTAAAGAATTTATCACTAATACATTATTTTCATAAGCCAAAAAAAAATGTTAAAGCGGTGTGGTTTTAGGCAGATTTATGCAGTGGAGTCCTTAGAACACAGCAAGTGTGGTGCTGTTGTGGGAACCTGAGAGTAAGCCTCTAAGCCTAAAGTGAGTGCTGTTAGACTTATTTTTAGTAATCCCTATCTTTGTTTCTTGGAAATTGTTTTGATGCCCATGTTGGTTCATTGCAGAATGTGACTGAGGAAAAAAAAAATTACAAGAAAATTAAAAGCTCGTTTCAAAGAGAAGCTAGAATGCTCTCCTCAGAGGGTCCATTTGGGCCTGGACTTTCAGCTTCAGTAATACTTTTTTTGTTTTGTTTTGTTGATGAAACAAAGCCATGTGCGTTCACAGACCAGCCAACACAGCCACACAGCAGAATGAGTGAATAATCCTGAAATTATCATCATTCGTGACATCCCTGAGAAATTAATCAGCATCCTGGCCTGTGAAATTTTGGATATGCATTTAGATATGCCCCCCCCCCCCACTTTTACTTTCTTTTTTTTTTTTTTTTTGAAGGCAGTGAGCTTCATTTAATGGTTCCTCTGGATTAAAGCAATGTACCGCATTGCAGGGGTTCTTCCCTCCCCTTTCCTCCATGGGCATAGAGGGCAAGGAGCCCTGTAATTCATAGGCAGGCAGGCCTCTGTGCCCCGAGGTAAACTCGGTTCCACAAAGGGAATTTTCATTGTGGTCCTGTGGCTCCCTGACATAGTGGAGGCTTCAGGAGGCTAGTGGTAAAAGCTACCAAAGAAAAAGCTGGACCGGAGCCACTGACGTCATGTCAGTAAATCTGTTGGAGGAGCCCCACCGAGCAGCGCCTGCCAGCCGGCCCCTGCACTTTGGCCTTGCCTGGTCAACTGTTCTCGCTGTTTCCTCCACCCCCCCGCCCCCCCCCCCCCCCCCCCCCCCCCGCCTCGCCTACATTGTTGTTTTCTTTTCCTTTTCCCTCTGTGTGGCTGGGCTTGTGTTGAAACCCATACACTCTTTGAAAATCACCCCTGAAACTGGTCCTATGTTTGATGCCCTCCCCCGGGGGAAGGCAAAACCCAGGGATTGGTGGGCAGGGGAGGATTGAAAAAACTTGCCCCCTAGTGGGACTTCTTGATGACGAATGATCCATGAGGACATCATGGGAAACAGCCGAGGTGCCAGTTCCTGACTCTGTACTTTTAGAGAGCTTTGCTCTTCAGTACTGGGTGCGTGCGTGTGTGTGTGTGTGTGTGTGTGTGTGTGTGTGTGTGTGTCCGTCCCCTTCCCCATTTGTCTGTACACACGTGTGCGTATGTGTGCGGCAGGGGAAAGAGAATAATGTTCAGCAGCAGAGGATGGTAGAAGTCCCGAATTGCAGAGTTCTGCAGAGGGTGATTTAGGAGAATGAGTTCCACTAGGACCCCTTTATTACCCATTACTCATCGGTCAGCTGACCCTGAACTCTCTCCCTGGTTTGCAACTCTAACGGTTAAATCTAGAGCTACATGCTTCTTCACATCTTGGGTATTTAGAGTCGCAACCCCAGATGCGCCTGAATTAAAATATTGCTGTGCTAAATCTATTTTTACATCTAGGGCAATGACATCTAAAAATAAACCTTATCCCACCTGTTACCCACTTTTGAGAAGTTTGGATGCTTCAAGTCCTAGCTCACAGACCAGGCTCTTGATCATGGCTTCAAATGGGATGTCCACATATCGCTTTTCCTGCCATTGGCGTGATGTTTTATTTCATTAACCATTGTCCTCCTGTTTATTTTTCTGTGAATCTTCATTTGCAAATAAGAGTGAAGCATAGGTTCAGATTGGTTTTGAAGTTCCTGAGTCTTAGGGTCAGAAACATATTAAAAGCAGTATCTTATCCATGAATCATTAGATGAGTCAGTTCCTGAAACCACTACAAGCCTCATAGTTCTTGGCTACAAGCAAAAGCAGGAAATCCAGGCTTCAATAACTTCCTTTCCCAGTCCTGGCTGTAGTCGCATTGGCGGTTAGGTTCTGCTGCCTGCCTTTGTAAGCGGTGGGAAGATGTATGTCTGAGGAACAAAGGCACTCAAGTCAATTTACTGAAACTGTTTATAATTTGTGGTCTTGATCTGAATGTGAGGCTGCATTGGCATACCCTCTCTGCTGTGCAGCCGTGCACCTCAGCCAGGGAGGGCGGTGGGCTGGGTCCCCTGAAATGCCCCTGCAAACCCAAGCCGAATGTTTCAAGGAGCTTTAATGTTCCAGTGAATCCTCAAACTTGTGGGCATGGAAGCAGACGTCAGGCAGAAAGCTCTGGAGTCCATATGTACAGCTGAAGTATCAACTTCTTTTGTTCTCTGGGTTGAGAGGGAGGGTGGAGGCAGGGAGGAGAGAGAGAAAGAAAGAAAGAAAGAGGAGAGAACACACCCATACCAGTCAGCCCGAGCTCTGGCTTGTCTCTTGCTTTCCCTTGCAGTTTACTTCCTTATAAAACGGGTCTTTTTTTTTTTTTTTTTTTTTTTTAATCCTTTTGCAGTGTTTTTCAGGCCAGTCTTACTGACTTCAAAATCGGCTCAATAACTATTTTATTAAATGTTTTAAAAAGTAAGGGGGAATATGAAGTCCTTATCTCCCAATGTAATGGGCTCACTGCAACTTGAATTTCTCTTCTTTCCCGAGCAGTCCCCACTTGTCTGTGTTCCGAAGTCAGAGCAGACATAGGTTTGTGTCTCCGCCAATTTAATGCTTTGCTTGTGAACTTACGGACTTTTCTGATTTTGAAAAAAAAAAAAGTTAAAATTGAGTGTGATTCATTTTCATTTATCAACTCCTCTGTTCTTTTCCTACGCTAATTGGTATTGGCTAGCTGTGAGAAAATGGGACTGAACTTGGACTTTTTTCCCACTGGGTATATGCGGAGTCCTTGGAAGTTCTGATAGAAGTCTAAAAATAGAGTGGGCAGGCAAACTCTGTGAAAGAGATGAGGAAAAAGAAGGAAAAGTGAAGTGATGAGCAGTCAGTCATACACTGATGCTGTCTTTCAGATTGAGCTTGTTTCCAATTCATGGCTGGCAATGACTCAGAAAGGTCAAATTCTATTTCAGCCTTTGTAAAGGATAAAATAAAAGCAAATGCAAAAGTTTGCCTGCCTTTTTAATGAAGCATGGCTGATTCAGAGCACAGCCAGGCTGGTGAGTGCCACTTTGTTCTTACTTGTCATTTGTATTTTGTGTTTGGGTAATTCTCGGTTCAACTTCAGTCTAGACTGGAAAGGTTCGGATAAGCTGTTGAGAAAGTTACGCTCGTTTTGATTTTAGAGATTTGACTGAGAGTCATAATATCAGCCTTTGGTTTTCCAGATTTCAGGCTTGTAAGAAAGAAAACAAAACACGACCCTTAGTCCTAGGTGAGCGTGTTAGGGAACCACTGGAAATATATTCCTCTTATTAACGCAGTAAGAGTTATTGTCTAAACTTGCAAGATATTTTTCCTTATGTTGTGAGAGATACAAACCCAATTATTTTTATTTGTCCTTCATCGATCTGAGCATTAACTTCTTTTTGATGTAAATTTCAGGCTGGAGTACAGACTGAATCTGGATTGCTTACTGTCGCCGGACCAAGTTGTTCAAGGCCAGGGATTGATTCATTAATTAAAATCAATGTGAATGGATTTGTAAGCCTCCTGTAACAGATTATCTTATTAGCAACCACACAGAGCAGCCCGTGATCTGTGAGGAATGTGTTTGTTGCCCTAGGTGAAATAGACCCCGACTGATGGACTCTTTGGGGCTACTTTATGAAAAACCCAGCGGCTTTTGGGAGGAAGGAGCGAGCCTTGCTTAACCTTTACACCGCGCAGTTTCTTCCAATGGAAAATTACTTTTAGTGTGTCTGCCCCAGACAGCGTCAGTTCTGTGTATGTGTGTGTCGAATATCCCTGCAGTGGCTGCCTCTCTCACCCACCTTTGCATTCATGATCCCAGGGACATTTTCGTGTATTGGCCAGGTTCTGCCTGCTTCCAGGCAGGATTCCTGCCGAGAACCTTCCTCTAAAGAGACAAGGAAGAACCAGAAATAACTTCCCATTTGATAACAACAAAATGCTTTTTTTCTTCGACCCAAGCAACCAACAAGCAAGCTACAAAGGAGACACTTATCTGTTATTTGAGGATCTGGCTGTACAGCTGTGCTTCCTTGGAGTGAGGGTAGGGAGACAAGATGGTACCTTTGGAAAACCTTGTGGCTTTAACAAAGGTCAGAGTTCATTAAGCTGTCATTTGTATTGTTACTTGTTGTAACTGTGCCAGACACGGAGATACCTTCTGCAGTCAGACCAGCTTACCCACCTTCTCTCTGATAGTTGGATCAAGGGGGTTCATCTCCCCCAAGCTGTGCTCAACCGTCCTGAATATTTTGGGATTGGGACAGCAATCCTAGTTTGCCTTTCATGTTCGCATTATGGTTCAGGGAAAATCTAATTGGGGGGTTGACTCATGGGTGCAGAGAAGCATGGAATAAAACTGCTTTGCAGAGAGAAAAGAACAAAGCAGTTGTGCAGGGCAGGAAGACAAGAGACCTTGGGAAGTCTCGTTTGTGGATGGTTTTCCATTTCTTGGTTTCCACTTCCCCTGAGGGCTGGCTGCAGATCTTGACTCAGGGTCTTCTTATAGACCCCTTGGCCTTATTCAGGGTCTGCTGATAGACCCCCCTTGGCCTTATAATGAACCATGTTCTATCTTTTGTCTCCCTCGCCCCACCCCCTTAGGTTAGTGGGAGTGGGTTACTGTTAATTGAAGCCAAATGGTCTCTGGCCAACTAGTTTGCTGGGAAATAGGCTCCGTGTGGTGTTCTGGAGAAGCCCTACTCACAAAGGCAGCTAACTGTGGCAGCACATGGCTTCCGCTTGGCCTGCCATGCAGGGCTAATGTTCTGGACCCTGTGCTCCAGTGTGGATTCGGTCTGACGGAACTTGATTTTATTCCCTAGGTGTTTGGCTAACTGGGTAGTACCAATAAGGGTTACCCCTTAACTTGTGTCTCCGACTGGAACATTTCAAGGCCTTCCTTAGGCTTTTCTCCTGCTTGGTATGCCCTGTGGATTTAGGTTGTGTGATGCTTCATTCAAACGTGGCAGGTGAGGAGGAATTTTCCCCATCATACCCCAGGGCACTGGGATGATCTGGTTGGCTAAGCATCTGGAAAGAGGCAAGCCAGGTGTGTCATTGGACCTGAGTGTCCTGCCTGGTGGCACCACCCTTCACATCCTCCCCTCCCGTCTCTCATCAGTGTGGAAAGCATGCTGTCCGTGGCCTTTGGCAAAAGCTTCCTGATGATAAATCCAATGTGTACATTGTGCACGTGCTTCAAACTTCCTCTCGGGGAATCTTCCAAATTCGTTGGGTTAGCAAATGGATGAAATGGCAAATGCCTTCTTGAGGAGACCAAATAAGATGTGTGCCCTCGGGGATGGTGTCAGGTACCGAATGCCTGCTTCCGCTACTGTTCTCCAGATTGGGGGGGGGGGGGCGCGGCGGGGAGAGCAGTATAAACGAGCAGGGAGGAAGGCATTTAGAAATGGCAAAGTAGAAGCAGTTAAAGAAGATAGAATTTGTTCTGGAAATCCTTGTCCTGCACGTTAGCAGATGTATATGCAGTATTTGTTGGCATCTTTACCGAGTTGAAGCCGTTTTGAGTTTAGGCTTGATATGACATGTTACGTTCTACTCAGTTCGTAAAGTTTAGTCTGTATATTTAGAAAGTAGACACCTGGAGAGTTTTTTTTTTTCCTCCTGTAACTTGAGAGGTAGTGGGAAGGGGAAACTTGGTGGAACATTATCGGGATGTGGATACGAGGAGAGTGGATTTATGGAAGTGCGTTCCCAAAAGTCCCATGTTTAATCAAAAATAATGTAGGGGCGCCTGGGTGGCTAAGTCGGTTAAGCGTCCGACTTCAGCTCAGGTCACGATCTCGCGGTCCATGAGTTCGAGCCCCGCGTCAGGCTCTGGGCTGATGGCTCAGAGCCTGGAGCCTGCTTCCGTTTCTGTGTCTCCCTCTCTCTCTGCCCCTCCCCTGTTCATGCTCTGTCTCTCTCTGTCTCAAAAATAAATAGAACGTTAAAAAAAAAAAAATAAAATAAATAAAATAAATAAAAAATAAAAAATGTTCATCTGAAGCTCTACAGTTCGGATAGTTCTTTCAGTAGGTTGACTCACTTAGCCCTCATAACAACTTGGCTTTCGTAAATGAGCAAGTGGGGTCTCAGAGGTTAGGAGGCTTGCCCAGAGTCACAGAGCAAGCAGGTAGACCGTGCCCAGGGTGCTGCTGAATCATGCTGGAGGCCTCCTTTGCTGTGTGCTCTCCAAGCTGCCATGGGAGTAGAATGTGTTAGGACAAGGCTACAGAAGGGTGACATGGGGGTTGGGGAGGGCAGGCAGGTGGGGTCTGGGGACAGGAAAGGAATAATCTTTAAAAAAAATTTTTTTTTGAAATTTATTTATTCTGAGAGAGAGAGAGAGAGAGAGAGAGAGAGCATGCTCATGAGCAGGGAAGGGTCGGAGAGAGAGAGGGAGAGAAAGAATCCTACGCAGGCTCCACACCTACAGTGCGGGGCTCGAACTCATGAACCCGTGAGATCATTCTCTGAGCCTAGATCAAGAGTTGGAAGCTTAACTGCCTGAGCCACCCAGGTGCCCTTGGAAAGGAATAATCTTAAACTATCAGTTCAGACAGGTCTCTCTGCAGTGTTCAGAGCACAGAAAGAGCTGGAGTGGTCTCAGATGATCTGTCCACTGGATTGCAAACCAGGCCGAATGTCTTTGTCGCACAAGTAGTTTTTGTTTGTTTGTTTTAAATACTGATTCCTGCTGTTCACCCTGGATCTTCTAAGTCAGATTGGCCAGTGGTGATGCTTGGGTGGCCAGTGTTCTGAAACCTTCCCAAGTGATTCTTGATAAGGTATCTGAGTCCCTCTTAATTCTGGCCCCAGGTCTCTTTAACTAGGAAAGTTCCATAAAATTTAGCTACTTGGCATCTCCAGGGAGCTTGTTAGACTAGCAAAATCTGAGCCTTCCTCCCCTCCCCCACCTCCAGGCCTGCTGAGTTAAAATCTTCATTTTAATAAGATTCCAGGTGAATAGTCCAATACCATTTGAGAAACACAGCTAACATCTCAGGGAAACCAGGAGACTGTGGGATGGGTAATTGAACATACACTTTGTAGGGCTGTCTTTTGCCTTTTGGGTTTCCTTGTTTGTAATGTTTCCATGCAGAAATTAATTTTAGAGCAGATTTATCAACTCTTACTTTATGGCTTCTAGGTTTTTCATTTGCGTGCAGACTTTCTTACTTTGAAATAATGGGAAGAAAGTCTTCTACTTAAAAAAAAAAGGTCATACTTTACATACTTGAGTGTGTCTGGAATTTATTTGGTGTATAAAGAGTGATGTAAGGAATCTAGACTTTTGTACCTAATGCTTGACTTGTCCCGACACCGTTCATTCAATCTTTTCTCCATGGGTCCAGACACTGAATTCATATTGTTTGATTATCTACCTGGAGCTTTAATTACCGTAGCTCTGTCACAGATTTTGATATCTAATACAGCTACGTACTTTTCATTACTCCCCATTTTAAGATTTTTGTTACCTGCCTTTTTCTCACCAGTTTGGTTATCTATGTAATTTTACAAACACTTAGTGTAGTTCAAGAAATTTTTCAGAAACTATTTTTATTTGGGTTCTATTAAGTTTATCGATGAGTTTAGCCTCATCCCACTTGTTTTATATTTTTTGTCTTTTCTAAATTATATATCCTAGTCATTCAGAACATTTTCCGGTAACAGTCACACCAGCCTTTGTAACAGCTATTTTGAAAGTCGTGAGAATGTATCTTCTGCAGGGTTTTATCTTTGGAGAGCTTCTCCTGATTATCCTATACAGTAGGTGTCTTTCTCCTCAGCCCAGCTGCTGATTATTCTGAATCACTGTGTCCTTTTCATTCCTCTCACTAAAATAAAAATAAACATCCGATTATGTGACCTACCCCCTAGATTGTAAGCCCTTCAAGGGAAGGCTCCATGCCTGGTTTTTTGTTTTTTTTTTGGCTGGTGTAGTTGCTCAGTGTTTAGGAAATTTCTGGCAGTTAGCATTCAATAAATAAGGGTTAAATGAGTTGGAATGGAGAAATCCCAGTTACCAGAGCTCCTGGCCCTTTAGTTGAAAGTTAGCTTTGTGTAGAATTGTCTGGATTTGGATCCCACTTTAAATCCACCGTTTGAGGAATGACTCACGAACGTGTGGTCCTTGGGGGGGGGGGGGGGGGGAAGCGTTTGTTATCTACCCCTGAATGGAGGACAGGCCTGGGAGTGTTTTCATCTGTGAAAGCTGACCGGTGGTATGAATTGGTTCTGGAGAGAGGGGCTTGGTGACCACCAGTGTCCGGTGTAGCTCTGGTCACCAAGCAGGCCGTCCTTTTGGTGAAGAACGCTCTGACCCGGATTCTCCTGCTTCGAGTGTAGCCGCATCCCCCCTTTAGGTGGTTCTGTTTGTGTTTCCAAATTCTTTTCAGACTAGGGAAAATAAAATATTACTGCAAAGAACTTTGCATCTTTTTTCTGTTTCTGAAAATCCTTTAGAGAAAACAGCATCACCCATTTCTTAGACCCTTTGGTTTTAAGTACAAGCACCCAACTTGTGAGCTCCACATGGACGGGAACACGATTTTCATTATTTTTATGTCGTTAACACCCAAATGCTCAAGTAGTGAGGGAAACCAAACTATAAACGTAACAGTATACATGTATTTTTTTCAATTTTTAAAAATGTTTTTATTTATTTTTGAGAGACAGAGACAGAGAGTGCGGGAGGGGCAGAGAGAGAGGGAGACACATAATCCGAAGCAGCTCCAGGCTCCGAGCTGTCAGCACAGAGCCCAACGTGGGGCTTGAACCTATGAACTGTGAGATCATGACCTGAGCCGAAGTCGGATGCTTAACCAACTGAGCCACCCAGGTGCTTCTATATATATATATCTTTTAATTTTTTGTAATGTTTTTATTTTTGAGAGAGAGAGGGAATGCATACACATAAGTGGGGGAGGGGCAGAGAGACAGGGAGACACAGAATCCGAAGCAGGCTCCAGGCTCTGAGCTGTCAGCACAGAGCTCGACTCAGGACTCGAACTCCTGAACCTGAGCTGAAGTTGGATGCTCAACCGACTGAGCCACCCAGGCGCCCCCGTTTTTAAATTATTATTAAAGAGAAAGCGATGTTTTATTGGACTGCAGTGGAAAGAAGTTCTGCGTATATTTTAGTTTCTGCTAGCATTCTTAAAAGTCACACTGGTCTTAAAAACTTTTCCTCCTGCAATGGGAGAGTTTCTAGAAATTGTACTTCTCGACTCTCATTATTTCCCTTCACTCCGAGGCGAGAAGGGTGGGATGTTTGGATGGAGTTGGTCAACCGCTTAAAACACTATGCCTCTAAAACACTAGGCCTCTATGATTTGAGGCCTATATTTGGGATAATTCAAAACTCCAGTAGTGTTTGAGGGCTTTAACACATTTGGTGCCAAGGGACTTGGTTTTGTAGGTTGTAAGTAGTTCAGGTGATTGTGTCTTCAGTAAAAATTACTTTCAAAACGATCACTGTGGCGGCACTGCCTGAACCCACAGCCGTCTCCTTGAGCTGAGTTCGTGGGTCAGTGGGACAGCTGACCCTGCAGGGGACAGAGCAAGGACACCGTCTCTAGCACAGGGCCCACCTTCCGGTTCAGCCTTTGGGCAAAACCATAGCAGTCCCCACCGGTGCCCCCATTGTCCCACCCCCTTTGCATTTGCCTTCGCTTCTTTGTGTGTACCGTGTATACTATTTGAAGAGTGTAAGCCCGTGGTGTTTTCTTTAATAAAACTGCATTTATCCTTGTGTGGACACAGCGTGTTCTCAGAGAGTCCGCATTCTTAGAGAACATTGGGAACAGTTGACTTTTTCTTTGTTTCTTTAAATACAGCCTTCCTCTGATTTGTCAACTTTAAAACTGTTGAAAGTCAGTAGAAAAAGTTGATTGAAGGAAGAAGGGGCTATTCTGGAGTGTTTTAATTTAGTAACTGCACTTGGGAGTGCTAAGGGCTTTTACTTTTCTAGAACCTGTAGCAAAGCACAACTAAGATCTCAAACCTAAGTTGGGCCTTGCGTTTGATCCGGGAAATTGGGAGTTTGGAAAAACCAAACGGGCCTGGATAAATGAGTTGCTGCCATATTGAAAGGGCGAAAGTTGAGTCATTGGAGCATGCCGTGCCTGTGAGTCCTCACTGTCTCTTTTTTGGGTTCCAAATGATGGCACAAACTTTGAATTTATTGTGTGTGGGGGGTCTGTGTTGGGTGCTGAGGATTTGGAGAATGAGAACTCTAGGCTGGTTCAAGGAACTTCAGGGAAGCAGTGTAGTGGGGGAGAGAGCTGTGCTATGGGGATTATCCCAGTCTCCTGTGGTGAGTCATGTGGTGGGGTGGGTGAGGGTCTGCCAGAGAAGAGACTTGGGGCTGGGGGGTCCTGAGTTCCTGCCGAAGCTAAAATAGAGACAACTTACATAGAGAATGTGAGCGGCTCATCTTTTTGGCCCTGTGGGCCGTGTAGACTTTACTCCACATAAACAAGATGAATTTCTACATGGAATGCCAATGAATGACAGTATGATACAGGAAGCGTGAGCCGTCTAGCCCCCGAGGGTGAGTGTTCTCACCCCCGACTCTCTCTGGCTGGCTCCAGAACCCTTCTTTGGATCTGCTCATGGTCTCTGTAACTGGAGACCTGGAGGAGGTAGAGCCAAGCTATGGACCTCCTTCACCCTAGTCTGTTCTGGAATGGTGAATTCTGCCTCCTCGTCTGCCCTTTGCACCAGAGCCTTTTGTGTGTTCTGCTCTGTGCACTGTGGCGGCCTTGGGTGTCCGTGGTCCTGGGCTGTGCAGGGCGCGGATGTTGGGACTGACCCTCGGGCTTAGCGCTGGGGAACATCATGGACGGGGTGAGCAGAGTTTCCCTCTCCCACGGCTCGTTCCTCAGACTAGTCCCCTTCTCGACTGCCTCTTGTGTTTCCTGCCTTCCATCTGTACAGCGCTTTGTGCCTTAGTGTCCTGTGGCCAAGTCTGCTGTCCTAGTTGGTCCTCACAACAATGCTGAGGGTGGAAAGTGTCAGGCTTGTTAGCTCCTTTTTAGAGATGGAAGACTTGAGGCTCAGAGAGATGCACTTGGGTGTGTAAAGAGCAGAGGCCAGCTGGGGCGCCTGGGTGGCTCAGTCGGTTGGGCGGCCGACTTCGGCTCAGGTCATGATCTCACGGTCTGTGAGTTCGAGCCCCGCGTCGGGCTCTGTGCTGACAGCTCAGAGCCTGGAGCCTGTTTCCGATTCTGTGTCTCCCTCTCTCTCTGACCCTCCCCCGTTCATGCTCTGTCTCTCTCTGTCTCAAAAATAAGTAAACATTAAAGAGCAGAGTCCAGCAAGGAATCCTGAGTCTCTGTCAGGTGCTTGTATGGCGACTCCGCCATATGGCCGCTCCGTCACCGCCTTTCTCCCAGGCTGCAAGCCTCAGCGGACCGTCTCTCTTCCCCTTGCGAAAACGATTGCTCATCTCCGTAACTTCCTTAACATTCCCTCTGGAGCTATGACCGTCTTCTCTTGTCTGGATTTCTCTAGCTGTCCCTGAGACGTGTCCACTGTGGTTAATAAAGTTCCTACGCCATCACTATCAGGACCCAGCAATACCTCTGTAGAGTTCTTACCGTTGGCCTTACACTTAGAGCTTGCAGCTCATTTAATTTTCACAGTAACTCTGTGAAGTAGGCGTAGGTGGTATTATCACCTCCGCTTAATAGAAGAGGATGTGGAGGCACAGAGAAATGAAGTACCTCGTCCAGAGTTGCACAGCTAGTGTCAAAGCTGGGATTCAAACCCAGACTGGCTGGCTTCTGTGGCTTTTAGTCTCTACATCTGACCCGAGACTCTGATTTCTCGAGAGCTGCCTCTTTCCTGTTTGATCACTCAGCCGGTGGGCACGTGCTCTTTGGCCTGGCACGTGAGGGCCCAGCAGTGTGGTCTCAGTGTCTCTTTCCAGCCTGGTGTCCTACGAACGGGATATTGTCATTGCCCAGATGTCCCCTATGCATGCCATTCCCTCTGCCAGGAAGGCTTCCCTTAGCAGGAATGAGGACTCCGGTGTGTGGCTGTGCCACCAGTGAGGTGTGTGAGGTCACTCCTGCTGGCTGAGCTGGGGTTTCCCTGCCTGGTCCGTGGAGGAAATGTCCCCTCACACGCTGCTGCTGGGATTTAAGTGGTGCCGAACATGTGCTCAGAGAACGCCACCTGTTCTGTTTCGTTGAAATCTTGTTTTGTCTGCAGCTGCCTCCTTCAGGAAGTCTTCTCCCAGCCCCTTTCCCCTTCACCAGAAGAGGACTTTTACTTCCTTTGACCCATCAGTGTCTCAATGGCACCCTCGCCATCCAGCACGTTTACCGTACTTCATACGTGTCCTTCCTTCCTCCTCAACTGTAAACTCTCAGGGTGCAGACTGCGGCCTGCACAGCCTTGTATCTCCACCGTGCTTTGCATACGGCTGGCACTCAGACTAGATCCATGGAGTGAGTGAATGTGGCACCACTGGAATCCAGTTATTGTGTCCCTTGGAGAGCGGGGTGAGCGGTGCCCGGTGTCAGTGGACCTGCAGGAGCGACCATCTGTCGCCTGGGCTCTGGGTTCTGCTGCTTGTTAAAATCCTTCCCTGATAAAGCTGGAGATCCTTCCTCTTGTTTTCAAACCCAGGCTTGTGAGGTATTGCGAATTTGCACAGGCATCTTCTTTTTTTTTTTTTTTTTAATTTTTTTTTTAACGTTTATTTATTTTTGAGACAGAGAGAGACAGAGCATGAACAGGGGAGGGTCAGAGAGAGGGAGACACAGAATCTGAAACAGGCTCCAGGCTCTGAGCTGTCAGCACAGAGCCCGACGCGGGGCTTGAACTCACTGACCGCGAGATCATGACCTGAGCCGAAGTCGGCCGCTTAACTGACTGAGCTACCCAGGCGCCCCCGCACAGGCATCTTCTAAGGAAACCAGCTAAAACCCCAAACCTCTGGAAGCACAGTGGCCCTGGATGTGCTTTTATTTTATTTTATTTTATTTTATTTTATTTTATTTTATTTTTATTTTATTTTATTTTATTTTATTTTGTTTTGTTTTATTGATATTTGGTGAAGACCATTTTAATTATTTAAAAAGTCTTAATTTTGAAGTATAGTTCAAACAGTATTATTTGCTTCAGGTATACAACATAGGGATTCAATAGTCATATCTGTTACAAAATACTCCCCATGGTAAGTGTACTTACCATCTGTCATCATACAATGTTATTACAGTATTATTGACAGTATTTCCTATGCTGAAGTCTTTATCCCTATGACTTACTTATTTTGTAAGTGGGAGTTTTTACCTCTTAACTAACCCTTTACCTGTTTCGTCTGTCCTCTCCCCCGTCTCCCGTGTCTGGTGACAACCAGTTCTCTGTATTTATGAGTTTCTTTCTGCTTGTTTTTTTTTTTTTTTTCACATCCTAGATTCAGATGAAATCACACAGTATTTGTCTTTGTCTTATTTCATCCACGTTGTCACAAATGGCAAGATTTCGTTCTTTTTTAGGGCTGAGTGATATTCCATTGCACATACACCACGTCTTTTCCATCCATCGGTGGGCATTCAGGTTGCTTCCTTATCTTGGCTATTGTAAATAACTCGGCAATAAACATAGGGGTGCAGACAGCTTTAAGAATTGATGTTTTCGTTTTCTTTGGTAAATACCCAGGACTGGAATTACTGGACTGTATGGTATTTCTATTTCTAACTTTTTAGAAGAACCTCCATGCTGTTTTCCACACTGGCTGCCCCAGTCTACATTCCCACCAACTGTGCATGAGGGCTCTCTTCTCTCCGCATCCTCGCCAACACTCGTTATTTCTTGTCTTTTTGATATTAGCCATTCTGACTGGCATGAGGTGATATCTCATTGTGTTTTTGATTGTGGATGTACTTTTTATATTTTTGCATTTTTATTAATTTTTTTTGAAGTTTATTTATTTTGAGAGGGAGAGAGAGAATGAGCCAGGGGAAGGGGTTGCAGGAGGGACAGAGAATCGGAAGCAGGCTGTGAACTGACAGCAGAGAGTCTGGTGTGGGGCTAGAACTCATACCGTGAGATCATGACCGGAGCCGAAGTCAGATGCTTAACCGACTGGACTGTCCAGGCATCCATCATGTGGATGTGCTTTTAGAGCCTGGAAGGAGGTATGTTAGAGGAACCTGACTTCTGCCAAGTCAGAGACATGTATTTATCCTGTATTCTGGCTTCGTTGGCATTGTGGTTGGTTTGTTTTGGGAACTCCCCTCCATGTACCTAGACCAGAGGAAGGTGATGTGTGTTATGGGCAGTTCCCCCTACCAAGCCTAGGGAGAATGCAGTGTGACCACTCAGTTTGGTAAGTGGAATTTGCCGGAGGAGCTGCCCTTTCCCCTCTTGAGAAGTTACAGGTGACTGAGGTGTCTGAAACCAGATAGCCTGCGTCGTATTAACTCTGCTGATGAGAATGTCGCAGTACTCTCTTACACCCTCCTGGCCAGCCACTCCCACTCAGTATTCCTCGATTTCAGCCATGCTCAGCTGTCCCTGATGCCTCCCTGCCTTCTTTCCCACCTCTGTCTACCTGTGCTACACCCTTATACCCTTGTCATTGTCCAACTCTTGTTTCTAAAGAGTAGAATTACGACATTTCACAGAAGCCTTCCCAGCTCCCGCAGGGCGATATAACTAAGCCTGCTTTTGTCTTCCTTAGTAACCCCACACCATTCCTCTGCATTAGCGTCCGTCGCATTGACCCCTATGTGTTGGATTTATCCCATTCTCTCCCCGAGCCCCTTGAGGGCAGGAACTTTGTATCCTGCCTGGTACACAGGAGCTCAAAGCATGCTTGCACAAGTCAAAATATTTGGATGTGATAGTCATAGCTAACATTTGCCAAGTGCTGTAACTGTTTTTTTTAGCAGGTGAGTCCTGCTTATGGTGATGGTCACTCGTTTTTGGTATCCCGTTACTTTTGAGGATATTGCAGAGCCGTCCAAAATGAAGTACAATATTTATGCTAATAAAGACATACACCGTGTGTATGCTCCAGCATTTGCCTTGTAGAGTAGATACCCCAGTGCATATCTGTGGGATGACTGAATTAATGAATGAGTGAATGAATGAAAAGAGCCTCCGTCCTCAGGGAAGGCAAGAGGGGTGGAAGGACTAAACTTCTGTACCACCCTTGAAGCTGAACTTGGTGCTTGCCTTGAGGGCTGAGGCAGGGGCTGAGCTGACGGAGCTCTCTGGGAATCCACATTTCTTCTTTGTAGTCCTTTCTGCTCTTGAGAACCGGCAGGTCTTGTGTATCTTGCCACATTTTCCCAGACCCCAGGGTTTTTCCTCTGTTCTTCAGAATCCTAGGATTCTACCACCACGTTTCAGTCGAACCTGGAAAAAGTACTCATCGTTTCAAAGTCCTCACCTCGTAGTTTCAAAATCCTCTGCGAAAATAGTTGGGGTCACCGTAGCATGATTCAGTACAGCGAAGCATCCCAGTGCGCGAATGCTGAATGCTCGCCGTGGTCAACAGAAGCCCCACGGCTGGATTACGCGTGCTCTTGGGATCCCACCTGATGGAGGAGAGGAAGGTGCAGCTGCCAGCATCCTGCTGGCATTTGTATGTGTTTATCCAGGCAAACACGAGGACAACCGGTTCTTCGAAACACTTGACGCTTAGAGAAATGAAGAGAATTTTGCCTTACGCTGTGAGAACAAGGCAGCAAAGATGGCCGAAATGCTGGTTTGTGTACCAGCTCGTACCGAAAGTTGTGTTATGTATGCCAACATAACTATCGTATACGTGTAATATACAATGTGTATTTGTGTAATAAGTGATGTGTACGTTATACTAAGATGTCCTTTACTTTTTTTAAACTATTAAAAATTTTTTTTTGATGTTTATTTATTTTGAGAGAGAGAGAGAGAGAGAGAGAGACAGAGTGTGAGCAGGGGAGGGGCAGAGAGAGAGGGAGACACAGAATCCGAAGCAGGCTCCGGGCTCCGAGCTGTCAGCACAGAGCCTGACGCGGGGCTTGAACCCACGAACTGTGAGATCATGACCTGAGCCACCCAGGCGCCCCATCTTTTACTTTTATGAGTTATGTATTATAGTGTAGATAAAATTTCTTAGGAATCTCCTTTTTCATACTGCCATTTGTTGACTACTCAAAAAGTTTTAGCTAGAATATGTCAAATGAGGTGACAAATCATTTTTCTTTTTTTTACAGGCGTGCCTGGGTGACTCAGTCGGTTGAACGCCTGACTCTTGATTTCGACTCCGGTCATGATCTCACGGTTCATGAGATTGAACCCTGAGTTAGGCTCTATGCTAAGCATGGAGCCTGCTTGGGATTCTGTCTCTCTCCCTGCCCCCCTCTCTCTCTCTCTTTCTCAAATAAACATTTAAAACAATCATTTTTTTACACTGGCTGACAAACTCTATTGCCTGAATCTCTCCAGTGTAATCTGGTGGCCCTTACTTAATGTATCTTGCTGAAACTTTTAAAATAAATTGAATGGGCTCCATTAGGCAATACGGGCCTGTGTTCTCACCATGCTTATTTACAAAGGCGGGTAAAGTGTCAGTGATGAAATCGAAACTTAGTTTGAACTCAATGTGCGAAACAAAATAAATTTGACTCTTTTGAAGTTTTACATAAATATCTGTCAGAGCCTGGTACGGAGTATCTGGGGATTTTTAGGGCTGACCTCATTGAACATTGAATTATTATGTTGTAGGAGATACATTTTAACAGTGTTTTCCTCAGAAATAAAGGGCTTAAACGGGCCAGTGAAAAGTACTTCCACTCCTTCCGAGTTGAACATTTTCTGGTAAGAACTATTACCCAACCTTAAAATAAAAATTTCCTGTTGCCTTACCTTTAGATTTCTGGGTTACTTGAATTGAATGGATTTCTGAGGCTGAGTGTAAAAGGTTAAAATAGGTAACATTTGCAACTAAATGTGAGTTAGGATTTTCCATATACTGTAGGCATAATAAAAGAGAAACATATTGTGGTTTAAACTTCAGTTCATGAGAGCAGTTTTATTGTATTTCTAATAAATAAGAGCTGTAACTTAAGAAATTCTAATCTCACTTTTTATCAGTTCTGTTATATATGAGGGTTATACATAAGGTTTCCTTTGACGGGATGCTTCTGCCGCTAAAACCATTGCCATGGCCATCTGTAAGGTACGCAGTGGAGCTACTGGGCTGCAGCATGCACTGCGACCTGGAAACTGGTCACTGAGCTCCTTTCTTACCTGCCTCTCGTGAGGACTATCAGGGTCCTCTGGTGCAGCCAGACCAGATGCGACGCTCCTGATGCACGTGTCCCTCAGTTCACGAACACTCCACGCTTGACTTGGAAGGTCAGCCTGGCTAGCGCCTGTCTGTGGTCACAGTTGTAATCTCCTGACCATCTCCATGATGCTTCTCTGCATCCTGTTTTACACTGGTGGGAAAACCAGGCTAACAGAGGACATGTAACTGGTCCAAGGTCCTCTCTTGACCTTGGCCCCAGCAATCTTTTCACCACGCGAGGTTGCACTTGGAGATCTCAGTTGCTGTGTCTGGGAGGAGGGCTTTGGTTTACAAAACTGTCTCCAAATCGTTGGCTGGTTGGCAATTTTCCAGACAGTGTAAGTATGGGAAAGAAAGAACGTTTGTGGCGCTTGCTCTTCAGCAGAAGCCTCAATGGCGGTGGAAGACCTGTTCACTCATGGTGCTGTGCTTGTGTGAGTGGGTATTGGTCCCATGGGATGTGGAGGAAAGCAGTCGATGTGTTTGTTCTTTTGAAAACACTGGCCCGAGACCTAGGATCATCCCTTCCACTCCTCCTCATGCCTTCTGCTTTGGTGGCCAGCCAGCTGCCCGCCTTTGTGTTGAAAACAAGATCCCTCCACCCAAGGACACGGTAGAAACTGCCTGCGAGCCACGTTAAGGCACATATTCAGATGGAATGATGACGTCTGAATTAGTTTTCACAAAGCCTGCACCCCAGAACTTACAGATTTCACGCACAGGTGACTTCTCTGCGCTCTGCTTGTTTATCCTTGACGTATTCACGTTCCTAATGGGCTTGATTTCTCATGGCAGAAATGGCTGGAGTGGGGGGGCGTTTATGGCTCTAAAGTAGACAGGGGCATCTGCTAGGGTGAGAGCTGATAGCGTAGGGAGAGGGGAGCACGACCGTAGGCACCTTAAAAAGCACGTTAAACTCAGTAGCCCTCATTGCCCTGTTGCTTCGAGCGGTCAGCTCGACCATCTAGCCCCGTGGGGCGCTGGGTGTTCGTAATAAGGCTGCGATCTTTCCAAGGCATCTTTCCCTGTTAACGAAGACGGGGATTGAAGAGAGATTCTTCAAAGGGGCGCCTGCCTGGGTGGCTCAGTCGGGAGACTGCCCGACTCTTCCTCTCAGAGCTGTGAGTTTGAGTCCCATGTTGGGTGTAGAGATTACCTTCAAAATAAAATCTTTAAAACATTTTTTTGGTGGTAAAGGAATAGTTAAGTAAGTCCCAGGGAAACCATATAGTATTATGAAGCTGTTGAAAGTGACGCGGTGGACTTACCTCCTCTTAGGGAGAGATGGCGAAGGGATTACGTGAGAAATTCACAGCTCGGCCTGTGTAATGTAGTCCTATTTTCAGTATATATGTATATATACATATATGTGTATGTGTGGGTGTAAAATGAATACTTTTTTTTTAGGTTTATTTGGAAGAGAGCATGTGGGCAAGAGAGACTGCGCATGTGCACACAAGCAGGAGGAGGGGCAGAGAGAGGGAGAGAGAGAATCCCAAACAGGCCGTATGCTGTCAGCGCGGAGCCTGATGTGGGGCTTGAACTCACGACCCGGGAGATCATGACCTGAGCCAAGATCAAGAGTCAGACACTCAATTGACTGAGCCACCCAGGCACCCCTAAAATGAGTACATCTTATATCATCTTTCTATATGCATTAATTTGGGGAGAGAATCTATATCAAATGCTAATAGTGATCATTTATTTAGGATTTAGGATCAGGTAAGGATTATCATTTTCTACCTCCTACATTTCTGTATTGTTTGATTATAAATGGAAAACCAGGAAAAATTTTTAATTTCAGAAAGCCAACCAGCTTGGGCCCCTTTTTGAAGTCTTCCAGTTCTTTGACTTATCGGAACCTTTCTGTCTGATGTCCCTTTTTAAAAGGGAGCTTTTTATGCCTTTTAAAACTTCAACACCGCGGCACGTTCCCCCCCCCCGCCCCCCGCCCCCCGCCAACTTCTTAAACTTGCTCAATGGTAATGAGCAAAGAAGTAATGAAGTATTAGCAATTCATTAGCGAAAGGGATGAAATCATGTATGTGTGCTTCGTGAAAATAATGTGGCAAGCATCACCAGGCATCCACCATGTGCCAGACGTTTGGGTTACAAGGGTGAATGGGACGCGGCTCCTTGTTCTCCAGAGCTCATCGGGAAAGGAGGAGTGGGGTGCTTACAGTGGAAGTGACTGTAAATTGGACGATCGCTGCTAACTAACGGAGGGCAGCCCAGCACCCAAGTGAGAAGGCAGTAGCTGTGGTCCTGTGTCCCCTCAGCAAAGAGTGAGCCCCTTGTCTGACCAGGCACCGTTCTAGGCACTGGGGGACAGAGCAGCGACCGAGGCGGAGAAGACCCTGCTCTCTGGAGCTTACGTGCAGCAGGAGAGAAGCAGACCTGTTGCAAAGATCATGACCAGTGCAGGGAGGAAGTGTAGAGACGACGCCCGCAGAGTGAGGGGAGGGAGGTGAAGCTGAAGCGGTGATGTGCAGGGGGGAGGGTGGGAGAGAGCAGCAAGGAAGGGCGTGGAGACGGTGGAGCTGGCGTTCCAGGCAGAGGCTCCAGCGGGCACTGCACGGGCAGGAAGTCTGCCGCGGTGTTTCCAGGGCTGGGCTGTGAGTGCCGTCCGTGTTGAGGAGTGTGGACCGTATCTGTTGGTGACTGGCCAGCCCGCGGGATTTTCACCGGGGAAGAGAGGCGATTGGATTGGATTTCGTGGTTCAGAAAGTTTCCTCTGACTCTGAGGCTGGGTTAAAAGAGAAAGAGACAGGGACCTTAGGGTGTGGTCACAGGGAGGCCACTGCAGTGGCTCGGGAAGAGGCAGGCAAGCCGAGTCAGAGGGCAGAAGGAAGAAAGCAGTAGAATGTGTCGGACTAATGATCGTAAGCCCCCGAGATCCTGTGTGGAACAGGAACTGGGAAAGAGTGAGGTAGTTATAAAATAATATTTGTTCTTTGGAATCCACGTTTCTCTGATGCCACCTAAAAAGTCGCTGGTGAGCCCTGAAGGCCACACATGGGGATTTTCCCAGCTCACCTGCCGTCTCCCTTCTAGGATATTGCATACCGTGAACCTGCCTGGGAACCAGACAGACCCTTTGTGCAGAGAAGCTGGCTGGCAGGGCTGAGGCCTGAGGGCTAGACCAGAATCTGCAATGCTCAACTCAGTTCTTCAGTGTCTGCTTCCTGAGCATCGGGGAGAGGGCGTGGGACACAGCTTCCCAGTCCCCTCCTCCTCTGCCTGCAGACAGGCGCCTCACCGGCTCAGGTTTTCCTGAGAATCACTGCAAGGAAACTGACAGAGAAGCAGAAGTAACAAAGTAACACAGATAGGGTCACAAGTTAACCACAGTAACAATGAAGGAAGCATGGGGTCCCTGGCAAGGTTCTGCTCCTCCTACAAAGTCATTGTCCTGAGCCTGACTCCTGGTGAGGCTGCACCAGGCTTCCTAACCTCCCGTCCCCGGGGGAGACCGTGCCAAACCTTCCTCTTTCCTACCGGTCCTCCCTGCCTTTTTTCCCACCAAGGGCCCTCAGCCCAGTGCTGGGCCTGAAGGCCTAATTCAGGTAGTCTGGGCTGAAGGTGGAGTGGCCATTTCCAGATCCACTTGGGAAATTTGCGTCTTTTGAGGGACGCTCTGCGTAGTAGCCCTTCACAGGGGCAGTCTTGGTATTTCTTCCTGGAATCACCCTGATTCTCCTTAAAAATCTCTCCTCCCCCTACCCACTCATCCATCCATCCATCCACCCACCTACTATTCCTCCCTCCTTTTCTCCATCCAGTAATCTGAGCTCCTTGTTGGGGCAAAAAGCCCCATTTTTAGCTGTAAAAAAGTTAGGGGGCTCTCAGGTCTCCTCCTACCAGTCTGACCATTTCACCCCTGGGAACTGTGGGTGGAACAGCCTCCTGCTGTGAGGCCCGATCACTTTTTCTGCCCCCACACGGCTTCAGCTCATGCTTCTGTGTGGATGACCCCTGATGAGCTCTGCCACTGAACTTGCTGTGTGGCCTTGGGCGGGTTCCCTAAACTCCGTCTTGCTGTCCTCTTTTGGTAAAGTGGGAATAGTAACATACTTCTCTCCTGGACTGCTCTGAAGGTGAACTGACATCATGGGCGAGAAGCACTCAGCAGGTTGGCTAGAATTCATTACGGGCTAACGTATTCCCACCACTTCTGCCGCTCTACCGTTTGTGTTCACGCTATCACCACGGTCTTTGGTGCCCTCGGGAACTGTGTCCATCATGTGGGGATGCTAGAGAAAAGGTAAAGTGAGAGACTGAGTTTTTCTCTGGGTGAGAAACCATCGGATCCATATGCTTGGGGTTGATGAGGCAAGCATCAGAGGGCAGTTTTTTTTTTTTTTTTTTTTTAAGATTTTATTCTATTTTATTTGGTTTTAGAGCGAGGGAGAGTGAGTAGGAGAGGGGGGCAGAACGGGAGAGAGAGCTTGAGAGAGAGAATCTTAAGCAGACTCCACACCCAGTGCAGATCCTGTTGTGGGGCTTGATCCCATGACCCCAGGAACATGAACTGAAATCAAGAGCTGGCCGCTCAACCAACTGAGCCACCCAGGTGCCTCTAAAGATTTTATTTTTAAGTAATCTCTACACCCAACATGGGGCTTGAACTTACAGCCCCAAGACCAAGAGTCTCATGGTGCACCGACTAATCCAGCCAGGCGCCCCACTGGCATGCCGACCGGAAAGGCTTTGTGAGAGGAGGTGGGTCTTACGTAAAGCTTGGACCCGAATTGACGAGAAGCATCAGCTTTGACCCAGATGGAATTGGAAAGGTCTTTGGCCTTGTGTCTAGTCAGAGGATTCTCGAGTTTGGGGCCAGTTATTTCTTAGGGTTGTTGATGTTGAGGGTCTCCTCAAACCCATGGGCAGAGCAGGGGTTGTCTGCAGGCTCATTGAATGCAATGTGTGTTGTCTAATGTTAAGCCCGAGTGTTTTTAGATGTGTTAAGAGTTGGCTGTCTAAAACACAGATTCACTTAAGAAACGTTACTGGAAGCTGTGGTCGTCTGTTGGCCTTTGAGTTTTCGATACTCAAAGCACTACTGCTACTTCCCGGGTCATCTGCAGAATGTTTTGTTGTTAAAAAAGCTTCCCAAACTTGGAAAAGGCAAGAACCATAGATTTTTGCCCAGTAAAACCAGGAAGTTGACACTGGCCACGTCTCGGCTCATGTAACATAGCCGGAGGCTTTTAGCTGCAAGTGGCAGACCTACTCAACACAGCTTTACAATAAGGAGATATTTCATCTCCCAGGATTTAGAAGTCCAGAGGTGTGGTGATCCTGGGGCTGGTTAGCTCGGCAGCTCAGTGACCTAGCCAAGGACCTGGGTCTTTCCATTTTTCACTGTGCCATCCTTTGCATGTCAGCTCCCTTCTTTCTTGGTTAGCAAGTGGCTGCAGCAGCTCCGGACATCACATCATCACACTCATATCCAGAAGTGTTTGTTCCCAGACTATTTTCTCTCCATAAGGATGGAACATATGGTGAGATAGCCTCTAGAAAACTTGCAAGTCGTCGCCTCTGAGGGCTCTTCACCTGCCACTCTTGGTCTGGAGAACAGAAGCCTCCTGAACAGCTGGTCCCAGGAGTGGGAAGGTCTGGAGAATGGAGTGATAGAAACACCACCCATATCTGTGTTGCCAGCAGCTTTGGCCTGGTCAGCCTCCGGGTAGCACTCTGGGGAGAGCCTGGCTGCTTCCCTGGCTTTTTTCAACAAGAGCACACCATGTGCCGGCCTAAGAACCCAAGGTAGAACGGAGAACCAGATAGGCATGGACTCCTTCGAATTCCTCCCTCCCTCCCTCCCTCCCTCCCTTCCTTCCTTCCTTCCTTCCTTCCTCTCTCTCTCTCTCTCTCTCTCTCTCTCTCTCTCTCTCTCTCTCTCTCATTCACCATTCATTCATCCCTCTAGTACTTTCCCAGGGCAGCTGTAACAAAATACCACACACTGGGTGGCTTAAACAACAGAGATTTAGTTTCTCCTGGTTGTGGAGGCTGGGAGGCCAAGATCAAACTGTTGGCAGGTTTGGTTTCTTCTGAGGCCTCTCTCCTTGGCTCGTATATGGCCGCCTTCTCACCGCGTCCTCATGTGGTCTTCTCTGTGTGTCTAAATCTCCTCCTCTTATGAGGCCTCTAGTCATGCTGGATTAGGACCCACCTTATGAGTTCATTTTGCCTTAGTTATCTCCTTAAAGAAATACCATCACATTCTGAGGCATCTGGGGTTAGGGCTTCAATATACGAATCTTGGGGGGACACTGTTCAGCTGATAACAATCCCATTTTCTCTGTTGGGTGCCAGGCGCTGTCCTAGGCACTAGGGGCATCAATGGGGGTGAAACAGACAAAAATCCTTGCCCATATAGAGCTTACTGTGGGGGTAGGGCGTGGTTGTCCTCTGTTACCGGTTCTGGGTCCTGTTCAGGACCATCTAACATAGTAGGATTTCAACACCTTCCTCTCCCAAATTCCTTTAAATTCCATGTTCTGGAGTCATTCCTTCCTCAGAGACAGAGCCCAGGGTTGGAAGCACCTTGTGTTCTAGTGTAACCAGCAGAACAGGCAGGAGACAGAGAAGACATCTTTTCTGCCTGGGAAGGGCTTTTTGAGGGATCAGAGAGTGGAACAGCGCTCAGGGTGTGAGGGAGGGTGAGAGGACCCGTGTGTCGGGTTTGGATGGTGGCTAAGAAAAGGACTCCGGGCACAGGGTGCTCCGTTCCTGGGGAAGCTTGTTTCTGGGAGCAGGCCAGCCCCTACATTGGGGCGCCCGGGGAGCTGTCACCCTGTGGGTGTCAGCAGGGCTCCCAGAGACAGGAACTGCCAGGCCCGAGCTTCAGCAGAAGGGGCCGGGGTCAAGGAGTCCCCTCCTGGGTGTGATTTGGATTCTAAGGAGGGTTGCCCTGTTAAATTTGAGTTATCAGAACAGCAGTCAGTGCATTTTTAGTATAAGTCTTTGAATTTCTGAGAAGCAATGTTTGTGACAGTTATAGTGAAAAAATGATTTGTTGTTTACCAGAAATTCACATGTAACCGGGCATCTCGAGTTTTTATTTGCTAAATCTGGCAACCAACCCCAGCTCTAGGGGTTCTCAGATTAACAGAGGTGGTGAGGAAGATGGGGATCGAAGGGCAAGGATAATCCTAAATTGTTTTTTTTTTTTAAATAATAGCGTGAGAAGGGAATACTGTGCTCACTTCTTCCTAAGTTTACCCTGTGCCCGCTCCCTTCAACCTGAGACCGCCATTGGCCTCTTTTGCACTAAGAAACATCACACAGAAGCCTCGTGACTTAGGACAGGCTCCTTGTCCCCTGGGCTGTCAGCTCCCTTCCGAGGGCTGCAAGGAGGAGGTGTGGTCTCCACTCTGGTGAGACCTTGAGCTCGGTCTTTCCATCGGCTCTCATTTTCTGTTGGGCTGGAGCAGAAGAAGCCGAGTCACCGGACCTCGTCTAGCCTCGTTTTCTCTCTTAGCAAAAGGGGGTGTCTCTGAGGTGGATAGGGTGGCTGGAGGGGCACAGGGTGTTCTCACAGCCCCTGGGCAGCCCTCGTCCCTTCCCCTGGGCTGCGGACCATCAGTCCTTGCGGCTGAATCCCTGGACGCGAAACAGTGGTCAGGAAGCGACGTTCGTATTCTCCTCCTGGGCTCCTTTTTAGGTATTTTCAAGGTCCCGTTTCCAGCAGCGCTTTTGAGTCAGGGGTCCGGGGTCTTTCCGTAAACGGCCAGGTGGTAAAGATTTTTGACTTCACAGGCCACATGGTCTCTGTCACCACTACTCAGCTGTGCGGTTGTAGTGGGACACTAGCCACAGACAGTAGCCAATATACAGAGCAGTGGGCATGATCGATAACATTTTAGTTTTTATTTATTTATTTTTTTTACGGACAGTGAAATGTGAGTGCTGTGTAATTTGTCGTTCTTCTGACTTTTTAAAAACCGCTTCAAAATGTAGAAAGCGTTCTTGCGGGCCGTACCAAAAGAGCCGGTGGGTTGCAGTTAGTTGGCCTGTGCGCTCTGGTTGGCCACAACCCTGTTCTGTCACCAGCAGAGCTTTGGCCACAACCCTGTTCTGTCACCAGCTAGAGCTGTCCCTCCCCCACTTAGGGGCCGAATGACTCCCTTCGCCCCGAGGTCACGGCTTCCGCTGCTGCTCCCAGGTGATCCAGGTAACCGGCTGGGTCAGGATCTTAGGCAGGTTTGTCTTTCACGCTTTCTCCGGCGCAAGTACAAACCCACATCCCGCGGGTTGCTCTGCAGAACACTTTGTGCGTGAATCTGTAAGTCTTTGGAGAATGAGCCTTTATCAGGGCGGCCTGCCCGTACGATCAGTATTGTAATGAATGCAGTTTGCGGTGATTCCAGGCTAGGATATCGAGAGTAATTTTGAGCTGATAATAAATGGGTGAGCAGCAGACCTGAATGTGGGGCAGTTATTGGTCTGTGCTCTAATGCTGCCTTCTGTATACAGTTATGTGTGTGCGTTTGGTATTATGTTTCTAAATGGACAGATCAGATTAGGTTTGACTTTCTGTCACCAGATGGGATCTAGCTGCACCTGAAACGTGGGTCAGGAGGCAGGGCCCTTTATCCCTGGGTGTCCTGACTGATGGAAGTTTCGTGCTTTATGGATGGAAGATGTGCTGGGCGAGGTGGACAATGGAATTACGCTTCCCGCAGAAATCACTCCTGGACGGGGAATCAGGTTTGCCCATGTGCCCTGTAGCACTCATTCTTGCCGAATGCTGGGAGACGGGGTGGTTATTAGGTTATGTCAAAGTGGTGTTTGCCTTAATACACGATCCTCCAGCAATAACCCAATAACGGGAGGTGGATGGGGGGAGCTGACCTGCATGTTTCTGAAGGTTGGAAGCATCTGGAAGTCAAGGAGGCTTTTTTCTGTGGTATAGTCAGTGAGCCGTGAGGTTTCTGTACCCCACCCCTCACCCCGAGTCCCTGGCAGGCTTGAGTCCACTAACATGGGGACGTCTTCCAAGGCAGTATAGCTTAGTGAGCAGCATCTGGGCTCACGTCGCCTGGCTCCTGGCCCACCAGTTTCCAGCTCTTTGCTTATGGGCAAATTATTTAGCCTTGCTGTTTACAGAATTGTACGGTGGGGGTCTTAATCGGAGTACTCGCCTTGAGAGCAGTCCTACGAGTCAAATGAGTTAATGTCTATAAAAGTGTTTAGAACCCTGGCCTGCCTCCTAGGCATCTTTATTGAGATACAAGAGGGAGAAGTGACTTTCTTTCCTGCTAGCCTTATGCTGGGAGGTAGGGTCAGTTCCCCTCTGGTAGTAATGTCTTCAAGTAAGCTCGCAACCATACTGTCTCCTCCCGGCATCCCTCATTCAGAGCCGCCGAGCATACCTGGGAAAGGTACACGCTGGGTTCTCTGAGTAGTGCTTCATGGATGATGCTTGGCCCTGGGAGGACCTAAGGCTGAGATGCCAGGCCTGTCGCTTGTCTGCTGTGGGGCCTTCAGATGCCTCTACCTCTGGAGTATGAAACAGATAAGCAGGCATCTCCCCCCCCCCCCCCCTTCCTCCCCCCGGGACTGTCTTGGGGACATCAAAGAAGAGCAAAGTGCAAGTGACTGTAAGCCGTAAAATCCGTCCTCAGAGGGAAGGCACCACCACTGTTCCCATCCTCTTCCTCGCTGTCCTCCTGCACCCCCTTGGCCTCCCAGTCTCCCCCACCCCCCAGCTCTTGTGGGTTGAGGCTTTGATATCACGTCTGTAGAGTCCCGTGGTTCTTCTGTAGAGATTCGGATGTTCTCCCGCTTCCTTTCCAGGTAGAATTATCAACGTGATTCAAACATGAAGTTGTGTGAGAATAGCACTTTGGTTTTGTGGAGGGGTATTTTTGAATCCAGTTTCTTTTCTTTTTCCTCCTCTAAATTATACTCTTATCTTATCCCCAGAGGGTTCTCAAGTACAGTCCAAGGCTGGTCTATAGTCAGATGATGTTTTACATTTGTTTTGCTGTGATCTAAGCTTTTTTAAAAAGGAGAAATTTCATCAAATCCCAATAACCTCCGTATGAATGTTACCTTGTTTAAGTATCTTCCTCAACTCGAAAGTGGGACTGAGCAGTATAAATTTTACTTCCATATGCTTTATGTGTGTCATTGTGTTCAGTTCAGGGCAGCTCTCTAACTTTCAAGAGTTTAAAAGCATTGGGGCGCCTGGGTGGCCCAGTCGGTTACGTGTCCGACTTTGATCTCACAGTTCGTGAGTTTGAGCCTCGCGTCGGGCCCTCTGCTGTCAGCACGGAGCTTGCTTCGGATCCTCTGTCCCCCCTCTCTCTGCCCCTCGCCCGCTCTGTCATGCACACGTGCTCGCTCGCTCTCTCTCTCTCTCTCTCTCTCTCTTTAAAATAAGTAAACGTTCGGGGCGCCTGGGTGGCTCAGTCGGTTAAGCGTCCGACTTTGGCTCAGGTCACGATCTTGTGGTCCATGAGTTTGAGCCCCGCGTCGGGCTCTGGGCTGATGGCTCGGAGCCTGGAGCCTGCTTCCGGTTCTGTGTCTCCCTCTCTCTCTGCCCCTCCCCCGTTCACGCTCTGTCTCTCTCTGTCCCAAAAATAAATAAACGCTGAAAAAAAAAATTAAAAAAAAATAAGTAAACGTTAAAAAAAATCTTTTAAAAAAAGTTTGAAAGTGTTGCTCTGAGGTGTTCTTGGGAGTCCGAGGGTGTTCTTGGGCGTCCGAGGGTGTTCTTGGGCAGGGGGGTCTGAGGGTCTTCTGGACAGCCCCTTTCGAGTTGTGGTTGCTCTCTGAGATCCTTTGACAGTGCTGTTTCCAGGAATCAGGAACAGGGCTTTACTGTCCTGGCCTGGATCCTCCCAAGTCCCCCCCCCCCCCCCCCTTCAGGGTCTCTCCAAGAGCAGCAAGCAGCCCCTGTTTGCTGACTCCGAACAGAGCAAAACTCCAGAGCAGTTTGGGGAGGGATGCAGGTGCCCGAGTGGGAGGGACTGCGGTGGCACTCTGCGGAGGGCGTCCTTGTCCCACGGCCGGATGGCGCTCGCATTAACGAGGGTGGGGTATCATCCCGTGAGCCCCCATGAGAGGGAGATGCCAGTGCCTTGCCAGGTGCAGGCCGAGTGCTGGCCGAGGTAGCCCCCAGCCACAGCCACACCCCGTATTATCCCTCCAGCTCTTAGATGCCCTGCTACCTGCTCGGTCCAGGCGGCTTCTCCACACATCTCCTCTCCTCTCCTCTCCCACTTCCTCTGTTTCGACTAAAAGGCCAGGCGAGGCACAAGGATTCTTTTGTGCTGAAAGGGACAAGCAGTGCTGAGAGAAATCTTAGCAACCCTTTCAGAGTTGGATCTGGGAGAAGCCCAGGGTTGGAGCTGGGGTGGGGGGATTGGTTGAAATTGCAAAGAGCCTGATGTCTGGCTCGACCAGTCTTGAGCTAAGAGCTGTGAGACTCTGTGCCTTGAAAATTATGCTTCGGAAAATTAACAGAGGATCTAGGCTCCCCAGAAAGGGGAGGGCACGCTGGGGGGAGCATGTGCCAGTTAGCATCGCCTACAAGCTAGGGTGTGCTCATTCACCCCCCCCCCCCTTTTGACCAGTATGGAGTCCTGTGATGGAACTCTCTCTACGCCAGAGTCCTGAGATGGAACTCTCTCTACACCACCCTACTTCAAGGCAGCAGTGGCTTGCTTCTTCCAGGACTGAACAAAATGTACTACTTACTAGGAACACGAAAGAGTTAAGCCAGATTTTAGGGCAATATCCAACAAACAGGATGCAGTACACCAATTGTGACAATCCTCTTGATTTATCCGGTCCCTGCTACCAGAAAGGCGGTGGGGGGCACGTCTAGTTGACATCATTCCATATCTACATTTCAGAAGGAAATTCAAGTGCCAAAACTAGTTCTACATGCATTAGTAAAGCTATGTTTACCAGTAAAAAAGAAAGCAAGGAAGCCAGGGTGTGTTGGTGGATGGAACAGGCTGTGGTTTCCATAACCTGTAAACCCTTTTTAAATTTTATTTTGATGTTTATTTATTTTTGAGAGAGAGAGAGCATGCACGAGCGTGCGTGAGCTGGGGAGGGGCAGAGAGAAAGGGAGACACAGAACCCCAAGCAGGCTCCAGGCTCTGAGCTGTCAGCACAGAGCCCGACGCGGACACAAACCGCGAGATCGTGACCCGAGCCGCATTCGGACGCTTAACCGACTGAGCTACCCAGGCACCCCAGTGAACTCTTTTTTAAAAATTTAATTTTTCTGAAGTTTATTTTGAGAGGGGTGGGGGGGGGGTGCTCAGAGAGAATCCCAGGCAGGCCCCACGTTCTCAGCACTGAGCCCGACGTGGGGCTCGAACTCATTAACTGTGAGATGATGACCTGGGCCCACACCAAGAGTCAGGTGCTTGACCCACTGAGCCACCCTGGTGCCTCCATAATGTGTAAACTCCTTAAAGCATGACTGAGCCTTTGCGTCTCCAGAGCCTTTTGCTCCATACGTGGTTACCGAAGCAATCTGAATCACAGACTTCTTTTCCTGGTGGGAAAGGATCTTTGAAATCCAGCCTCCTCATTTTGCAGGCGAAGCGACCTTCCAGATCTCAGGCAGTAATTGGTTGAGGCGGAGCTCCTTCCCCAGCTTCTCCTCCTGGTGAGGGGCATTTCTCATCGTATCGTGTTGCTCTTCTAATTAAATCCTGGGCAATGTCTGTGGCACGCTTAATTTCTAATTAGATGACTTTATGGATCAATTTGCATTTAATGTTAAATCTAATGTGGAAATCATTAAAAAGTTAAATCCCTAAGGAGAGGAATAGGTACGAACTCCATGCCTATTAAAAATAACAAGTGTGTGCCCTGCGTTCATACACGAAGCTTTTCATGCGGAATGGGAAAACATTAGTAGGGAACGCCGAACGTCCAGGTAGTCCCGTGTGCTTGTGAATTGGGGAAACGTGTGATGTTCAGATCAGACTTTGCAATGCTTGTAGCAGCTGCTGTAACAGGTATCATTTTCTGCAACTTTACTGGGTGCCTGGCCTGTGGTAAGCCCATTAAGGGCTTGTTTTATTTAATCCTCAGAACACCTCTACGAGGGAAGCTTGACTATTTCCCTTTACAGACGAGGAAACCGCGGCTTGAGAGATGAAGGTCTTGAGGTCAGCAGATGGTAAAGGCAGGATTTGAATCCAGACCAGCTTGATTCCGGCATCGGCCGTTGAGTAGCCTGTGAGATGCTCCCGTGGGTGCTCGGTGATTATATCCCACAGAGCTCCCCGCAGGTCTGAGGGTGACATCCGTCGGATTCTGAAGTGTTTGCAGCTGATGGCAATTTGGGGCGGTACCATTACTGCTGTAAGGGAGAGAGATGGGCCCCGAGACGACCAGCTGAGGCTCCTTGTCAGTGTCCCCAGGCTTAAAGAGGCAGCGGCTAGCAAGTGCAACCCCCCTCCCCCTGCCCCGCCCCGTGCACAACTTATCTGCCTGGCGCCTCCTCTGGGAAGCAACTTCCATCTTGTGTGTGTGGCTTTCCTTTGGACCGTGGGTCCTTCATTAACTTCACTTAAGTTATTTTACACTTAAACTTCCTTTATTCCCTCGTTTTGTTTGACTACTTTCTGCTCCGTTAGATTGTAAAGAATGTGGTTTTGAGTCCCGTGTCTCTTAATTGCCTGCGTTTAGGGCAAACCGTTTAGTCCTAGCTACCTGTCGCTCGTCTACTTGGTGTAGTTGTGAGGTTTCCTTGAGGACCCACGAGTGTGGAGGTGTTGGGCCCAGGAGGCCTGGGATGTACTCGGCTAAAAGCTACCTATTTCAGGGCGCCTGGGTGGCTCAGTCGATGAAGCGTCTGACTGTTGATTTCGGCTCAAGGTCATGGTCATGATCTTGCGCTTTGTGAGTTTGAGCCCCTCATGGGCTCTGTGCTGGGAGCCTGCTTGGGATTCTCTCCCTCTTTCTTTGCCCTTCCCCTGCTTGTGTGATCACTCTAAATAGACAAACAAACATTAAAAAGCATTAAAAAATAAAAAGCAGCCTGTTCCTTGCTTCTCTTTCCCTTCTGTAGGAACAATATCCATTTATGATTGACATGGCTGGATCTGGGAGCACTCACTTTTTTTTTTTTTGTCTGCCTCTTGCTGGTGCCTATTGTGCATTTATTCAACTACTGTTCACATGTGGACAGCACCCCCACACCCTGTTCTGGTGGCTGGGGACACAGTGCCACTGTGCAAAACACAGGGGATGATCTCTACCCACTCCCACCTCCATGTCTAAATACAGTGGGATGCAGGTACTACCATATTACCTGCTTGTCTATTCATTCACTCATTTTTTTTGACAAGCATTTTGAACACTTACTGTGTTCCCATTACTCTGCTAAACACAGGGCATGTGAAATCGGGTAAGATCTGGTAGCTCAGAAATTACTCCGGCAGAAAAAAAATGTGTCTGAGAAACACAGGTCCCTCTCTTGTGTTCTAACGTTTTAACTCTGAAGTTAAATGCTCATTTGAGCAAATATGGGCTTCTAAATGTGTTTTTTTCCTCCCACAGCCCACAGATTTTTTTCATCTTGGGGGGAGATGGACATTTGAGTTTGGGTGTTGGGACTTGGCGGATGTTTGCAGGCTTCTTAGACTAGTGGGTCCCAACAATCCCTGTGCCTGAAGAGTTGCCTGCGTGGCTGGTGAAATTCACATTCTGGTACTTCAGTCCCAGATACTCTGATGCACTAGGTGGGGTTGGGGCTTCAACCTGCAGCGGGCGTGAGTTGGATACAGGAGGTCAGATTCACACAGTGCTGAAAGAAAGAAAGTTTTAGTCTCTTCGTTTTATTAAGGTGGAGACTATTTCCCAGAGAAGGAAAGGACCTTGGAATTAGAGCCCACAGTAGACAGGATGGGCCAGGGTTTTCGAGCAAAATAGTCTGGAGTCTCAGCCGTGTCTGTTGTCTGGTAGCCTCATCCAGTTGTGAATGGGTCGTGTGGCTTCCCCGAGCGTCCCATTCCCGGCCAGCCTGCCTTGCTGGCTGAGGGATGGGATTGGAGGGTCCCAGGCCGGGCCAAGGACAGAGACTCTGTTGTCCCATGCCCAAAACTAGTATAGTGGTTTCCCAGATCCCCGCCTCATCCTCAAGAGTCTCTTGAGTTGAACGGCTGCGTCTACACCCCGTGATTTCTCTTTATTTCACAAAATAAAATGCTGTAACCACAATAAAGGCAATGAAGCAAAAGAAAAAAGTTCACCCACAAGCTCACCATCCTAACACAACTGTTTTCATTTTTCTTTTAGCCCTTGTCTGAGCGCAGGCATATTTCTGTAGAGCTGTAATCATATGTAGGCCCAATTTTGTATTCTCTTTGCAGTAAACCTTAAGCAAATGTTTTCCAAATGGTTAGAGTCTTCGAGATGGTTTTTAATGGTCTTACAATCTATCATCTCATGGGCTGAATTTCTTTCACCATACATCTATTATTGGGCATTTAGATTTCTTCCCCGCCCCCCCCCAACGGTTTTGCCTTATTATAAATAATACTTGGAGATACGGCTTCATCCTTATTGTAGATTATTTCCTTAGCGTGAATTCCCAAGAGCAGGATTTCTGGGTTAAAGGGCGCAAACACTGTTTGGTCTCTCGATGCATAGTGCTAAACTGCTTTCCAGGAGGGCTGTGCCAGTTCGCGGTGCCTTCAGCAGAACAAGAAGGTACCAGGTCTTTAACAACTTGGCTTGCATTAGATACTGTCATTTTTTACAAAGGTTTGGCTCAGTGGTGCCTCATTGCTCGACTGGTATTTCTGCGATTATGGTCACGTTTTGGTATGGCTTTATTACTATTTTTTAAGATTTTATTCAACTTCTTTGTTTTGTGTCATAGGCAGGATCTAGCCATTTGAGGTCAGATTTTTCTGCTCAGGATATTTCAGATTCTTGCATTTTTGCAGTTAAAAAAACCCAAACGAACACAAACCCAACCCAGAGCCTGTCTGTATAATAAATACTCTGGACATCTTTTACGGTTGGATTAGCTGTTCGTGATCTAACTTCCTTGCAGGTTGCCAGTTAATGGGGTGAGGGGCCCCCATTTCCTGTCCCCCTCCTCGCCTGTAAGCACTGCTTTTGTCTCTTTGGAGATGAAACATGAAAGGATCAGCTTTTCAGCCATGCCCCCTTCAGCATATAAAATGAAGGTTGCCTAAATTACGTAGCACTGAGCCAGCATAAAGAAAATCACGGCGTTGTAACAAATTGCCTTTAACTGCTCTGCAAAAGTAAGCGTCTCAGGATGGAAGAAAGGTGTGTTTGAGGGTGTAATCCTAGCTTGTGGTGAAGGGTAGTCCAACTTGTTTTTCAAGTTGGTCTTGAATAACTTTGTTCTTTCTGGAATGCTCACCATCCTCAGCATGACAGAGTTTGCCTGATGACAAACCCCTTCACTCTGCCTACATACCACCCCACGGAACTGGCCTGTTTATTTGCCTGGGGTAAATGACCGAACCGGCCTCTTTTGCAAGAGCACCTGGGATTTGATGGGCCAGTCTTGCTTGTCCCCCCAGGCACCCTCTGTTAAGGTGGCCCCTGGGGTCCCCCCCCCCAACCCCGCCAGGATCCTGGTAGGATGCTTACTGTCTTGGGCTGGAGACGGCTTGATTTCAGCTTAATTTGTTAATGAAGCAAGACGGACAGCATTTTCCCCTCCCGCACACCTCTTGGGCTGTTTGAGATGAGGCACAATTAATTTATTTGTACTGTCTGTGGAGGCGTATGCCAGCTAATGCAGTGCAAGAGCTTTTATCTTTCTGTTTGTAATGAAGAGGGGCAGGCTGCTGGCAAATTGACAAGGATTACTGATGACTCATTCTCGGACTGCAGAGTGCTTTCTTCTGAAATCATAAAATGCGTACACAACACACGTGTGTGCACACATAACTTGCGAGCCTAGTTCCTGTTTGACATAGGCAGAACCGGTTCGGGGAAAGTTCAGGTGCCCCTGAAAACACTGCAGGAGAGAGAGAGAGAGAGAAGAGGTGGACGGAGCCATGCCCCCAGCTCCCTGGCTAGGCCCAACTGAGGGCAGGACCCCTTGGTCAGTGGGGGCCCTGCCCTTCGAGACAGAAAGTCCCTGCTTCGTGCTCCAGTAGGCAGCCTTGTCCCTCTTCCACCTGCTGGTGGGGCCAGCCAGTGGACTGACCTGGGGAAGCCTGCCCTCCTGGGCTGCTTCCTACCCGAGGTCCCCAGGCAGCACTGTGGGGACTTGGCTTTGTGAGGCCACGGACTCTGGGGCTGTTTGAGGTTAGCCGGCAAGTGCACTGGGTTCTCTCTGGCCTTTGCCTGAGTCCCTAGGCCTGGGCCCTGGCTGCGGCTGTGTCAGTTGCCGGTTGCTCTGTCCCTCGACTCTGACACGCTTCAGAAGAAACAGCGTATGTAGCAGCTAACATTTGTTCGGCCCTGTATGGTACATAAGACGTTCTGCTGTTACAACAACCCTGAGTTGGTTATACGGTTATCCCCATTTGACGGATGTGGAAATCGAGGTGCATACATGGTAAATGACACGACGATCAGGCGGTTGGCTGGTAGAAAGGTAGCGGCGATGAAAACCAAACCTTGAGAGTCTAAAACCCGACCTTGTGGTCTTTTCACGACATTGATTCATCAAGGACAACGTTGAAAATATCCTCTGTAAGAAATATGTAACTCATTGGCCGGGGAAGGTATTCAAGAGCTCTCTGAGAGACTGTGTTCATGTCTCTGCTTCTGTGGGAAAGAAAGCAGGAGGCTCACAGGATACTTTCACAAGACCTGAGAGCAATTTGGTTGTCGCATTCCGAGCAAGACACTCTAAAGCGTATTCTAAGGAGCGTTCCTTCCTGTGTCAGACGGTTGGTCAGACTGGTTGTGCGGCGAGGGCTGGATGAAATGGCGAAGGCAGTTGACTTGCAGAGCCGCGAGGAGCCGCGGAGCTTTTACAGACGAGGAAACTAGGGCCTGGAGAGAGAGAGAGAGAGAGAGAGAGAGAGAGAGAGAGAGAGATTTTTGTTGGGAGGGATTCCATTCGTTTATCCAGCCATCCAGCCGTGCATCTGGCAAATGTTTATTGAGCCTGTGCTGGGCTGGGAGATAAGGCATAGGCTCTGAATGAGGCAGACACGGTCCTGTCGTCAAGGAACCTAGAATGGTGGAGAAGATGGCCCCGCGGGCCCCCGCAGTCTGGCTGCTGGGGCTGTGTTGGGTGAAGCCGGGGTGCCCTGGGCACAGGGGAGGCGCACATAACTGTTGGGCCTGTAGTCAGGGAAGACTTCCTTGAGGGATGGTACTTCCGGTGAGACCGGAAGGGTAGAGCTGAAAGTCCTCATATACGGAAAGCTGTCGACCGAACACGGGCCTCTCCGTCCTCAGATCCAGCAGCAGAGGCCGCGCTGGAAGGAAGACCCCAGGTGCTTGGAGAACGCAGGTGGCAGGCTCCGGGAGACTCAGGCATGTGTAGCAAATGCGCATTCTAGGCCCGTGCTGCACTCGAAAGGTGGTCTCCGAATCGAGATGGCCCGGAGGTACACAGTGACCCCTGGCCTCCGAGGACTTAGCATGGGAAGAGAATGCAAAACCTCCGTGGTTTTTTAAAATACCGATTACGGGCTGAAATACTGTTTCGATGTGTCGAAAAGAAGTTATTGGAATTAATGTTACCTGTTTCTTTTTACTTTTTTTTTTTTTTAAGTTTACGTATTTTTGAGAGAGAGAGAGCCGGCACGTGCACAAGGGTCAGAGAGAGAGGGAGAGAGGGGAGAAGACCAAGCAGGCCCCGTGCTGTGGGTGCAGAGCCCGACTTGGCCGTGAGGTCATGATCTGAGCCAAAATTAAGAGTCAGACGTTCAACCGACAGAGCCACCGGGGGCCCCCTCTTTTTACCTTTCTTAATGAGGCGACTAGAAAACGTGCCATGACCCACACGGCTCGCCTCGCATCTCCGTTGGACAGAGATGCTCGGTGCAAAGAGAGACCCGGGAGGGGAAGGGGTTGGTGACGAGAACATAGGATCTCGGGGCAGGAGGTGAGGTTCGGGACCCCAGGGCAGTCCTTACTGTCTCTGTGCCTCACTGCAGCGTCTGTCTCACGTGGCCCGGACAGCTGAAGAGGATGAAGTCAGAATGCTCGTGAGAAGCGCATGCCGGTGTGGGCCGCGGTTCTCCTTGCAAGTGGACAGTCCAGGACGAAGAGGCCACAAACCATGCAGTGCACTGATACTTTAAAAAACAGCTGAGAAATCCGGCCACTTGCAGAATAAGAGGCTGGTGTGTGGACAGGGCGTGCAGTACGCAATGAACTCCAGACGGGGGGTGGATCTGTGTGAGACGTTGTGGATAAGAAAATTCCATTTCTGTTGCACTTGGCTTGCTCTGCCCCAGGAATTCCCTCACCCCTTACCCGGGAGATTTCATCCCGGCTTGTACGAGTCCTTGTTTCTTGCTTGACCTCAAAAGGCCGTTAAGGGCTTTCCCATTTCTTTCTTTCTTTTTTATCTTCGGCTTTCCCTTGCTGTCCAAAGGTAAAGTAATTCTGTGATTATTTTTGAAAGTTCATTTATTTATTTTGAGAGAGAGAGAGAGAGAGAGCGCAAGTGAGCATGAGCATGGGAAGAGCAGAGAGAGGGAGAGAGAGAGAATCTCAAGCAGGCTCAGCGCTGTCCGTGCAAAGCCCAACCTGGGCTTCGAACTCACAAACTGTCAGAGCATGACCTGAGCTGAAACCAAGAGCCAGATGTCCACCTGACTGAGCGTGAAGCAAAGAGCATTTCTTCCTTGCTTTTCAAAAGTTCACATTTTGCCAGTTTGCTTTTAGGAAGGACCTACATCAGTATGTGTTTTCTCCGACCGAAAGAACCCTGACGAATATTTTCACTTGTACAGGAAAGACTGTTACTGTACTAACATAGGTCTTTCATAAGAATGAGGTAGCATAACTTGAACTTACGGAAGGTGGAGGATACCCATGTTGTAATCTTAAAACCAGGCACTCATTGGGTTGCCTGGGTGGCTCAGTCGGTTAAGCGTTCGACTTCGGCTCAGGCCACGATGTCACGGCTCGTGGGTTCCAACCCTGCATCGGGCTCTGTGCTGACAGCTCAGAGCCTGTGTAGTCTGCTTTGGATTCTGTGTCTCCCTCTCTCTCTGCCCCTTCCTCAGTCTCTCTCAGAAATAAATAGACATTAAAAAAAAAAAAAAAAAACGAAAACAAAACAATAGCAGCCCAGCACTCACTAAGTGCTTGTTGAAGGAGTTGACATTCTACCAGTATTGCCTGAAACCTGGATGTGGTGGGTACCTGCTGGGCTCCAGAGATGCTGTGCCGAGCAGAGGACAGCCCAGCCCCCGCCCTCAAAATTCTCACCGTTGGGAAGGAGACAGTTACCTGACCGAGGGAGAGGACTGTGGGAGGCAAGGTAAGCATTCCCAAAGTGCTAAATCCTGTGACTCAAAGGGCGACTTCATGAGAGATAACAGAGGTATGAGCTCAGAGGCAGTTGAGAGAGACAGCACACCTTCTTCGAAATGAAATCAGGGAGCTCAGTTTGCCTGGGATCCTACCAGCCCCTGCAGTTTCCAGCACTGTGACCATGTTCCAGACTGATGTCGCACCTGTATGTGTATTGATTACACTTTTCATTGTCAGTTTACAGATGCCCAAAGGTGGCGCAGAGCGTGTGGAGCAGACAGCTGTCCTCCATCGGGGGTGGCCCAGGCTAATTGGGAGGCTCTCCGGGGACCAGAGGGGCAGAGGCGGTGTGGCAGGCCCAAGCAGGGGATATTTGATGGGCACGAAGTAGCTGTGACCTGGCATAGAGGTGGCGGGCAGGCGGACGGTCGCTTCAGCGGGAGATGGCATCTGATACTCATCCCTTTGGGCTAGTTTTGTAATAGCGGCACGTAAATAAGCTGCCTCCGGTGTGTTCCCAGAGTATCTCTGTCTGCAAAATGTCTTTAAGGAGATGTTTGACTTGCAGGCATGTGGCTGATAAAATAAATACATTTTAGAAATGTAAACCTCTCTGTGAGTCTCCTCTCTCCTCTGGGAAAAATAAGGCCCTTCTTTAACCTCTTTTCTTCCCTAAGTGTCGAATTCCTGCCATGCTTTATAAGCAGAAATATCTTCGGAATGTAGCACCTGCGGAAATAAAAAGGGGCTCTGCCCACACCATTGGGCCATGGCTATTGTGTGGGTGGTTTCTCGATGGTTTGTGAAGAGATACCAGCCCTGACACCTGCAAAGCATTTGAGGAGCTGGGCCAGGGTTGGGGGAGCTGCAATTCGGAGGAGGGACGTAAGTTGTTTTTTGCTGAATTATTGTGGGCAGGCAGCTATCCTGGGAGATTCTCTCTGATACTGGAGGAGCCTTACCGTTTATTACACCTGGTTAGAACAGGCACGTGGCACCTCGGCACGTGCCTGGCACGATGTAGGCACTTAATAGATGGTTGTCGGACGAGTGAATGAAGGAACGAGGCCCCTTTCTGGGCCTTGGAGATCTTGTAGGGTGAGAGTGCCCCACGGCTTCCCTCTGCTTCTTGGTGGTTGAATGTACCGTTACTTTGCTAGCATGTGAATCGCCTGCCAGTCGCCGCAAATTCTGATTGAGCGGTTCTGGGACATGGCCCTGAGAATCTGCATTTCTAGCACGTTCTGAGATGATGCCTGTGGTGCCGGTCCAGCGGCTACACCGTAAGTAGCAGAGTTCGGTTAGGGTTCGGTCAGATCATCAGGAAGTCTTTCATGAGTGCCCAGCAGCCCTTAGGGATCATGGATGAAGGCAGGGGCCTTGGTCCTAGTCCTAAAAAACGGGTAGCCATAGTGAAAAAGCCTGTAGTCCTAGTGAAAAATGAAGACTCCTCCCAGAAGCTGGAGAAGCATTGCAACATTATACTTCGCGGTTGACAAGTGGTCGGGGGAAGCTGAAGGACCAGAGGGCCTTGTCATGCAGGTGGCACTGGAGCCACATCGCGGTGGAGTCAGGACCTTGGCGGTACGGTTGTGTCTGCTTCCACGGGAGGGGACACCTGTAGCTTGCCCTATCACCTGGCCATCCAGCTTCAGCTTTAAATGCTCTCCTGATGGGAACATAACATCTCCTGCTTGTATAGCACTTTACAAAGCAACCCCACAGGCTTTTTCTTGAAAGGTGAGCAGAACCTTCTGAGATTGTATACATTTTACTGCCACTTGGCAGATGGGGAAACTGAGGCTTCTAGAGATTAAGTGACTCGTTCAAGGCCAGATTCTTCTTTCCAGTGGTACCCCTGGGATCCGGACCTTTTGATTCCCAGTTGAATGGCCTTTTAACCATACTCCATTTGGCCGTGATTTGGTGAGAGAGCAGAGAGGTAGACCCTAAAAGCTTGTTTGAGGATTTGAGATTGTAGGGGCCTGGAGCATGGATGCCTGAAGCGTCCATCAAGGAATTGGAGTATATAGATGAGAGGCAACCTTGAGGGTCATTTAGGAGGAGGTAACCCTCCACTCACGGAGGCTTCTCCTACAGTGCGTTCCCAAAGAGCCTTAATGCTTCCTAGAGGCACGTTTCTTTTGACAGGGAGCTCACTACAACAAAGGAAGCGCCATTTATTAGCTCAGATGGGGTCTCCTCCGTCCTTAGCCATTAATCCTAACCCCCTCTTGGCGCTGGAGCCATACATGAACATCTGATTGCTCTTTTCGTAGGGTAGCCCGCTTAGATTTTTTCTTTGTCCATATCAGATTTTCAATATATGTTTACTATGAAATAATAAAAAAGGTAAAGTTTTAAACTATCAAGAATTTCACCACTCGTAGTGTTGTTAGCTTCACGCTACATAGTCTCCCAGACAGGTTTTAGTGCAATTTTTGATGTGTCTATATGTTGTTTATACAAAATGAATTATATATAGTCTGTGTGCCTAATATTTTGTAATTTTGTCTTGTAAATAGAATTTGATCGCTGTCTTCCATGTCAATAAATATTTGATATTGTACTTGGTATCATTTCATAATGAGATGTGTGATTTTCTTTTTTCCCTCTTGTCAGATATTTTGCCTGTGCTCCCTTGTTTTTTGGCAATTTATAAACCGTGCTATAATAAACATTCTTCTAGAGAGGGCGCCTGGGTGGCTCAGTCGGTTGAGTGTCCGACTTCGGCTCAAGACATGATCTCACGGTTTGTGAGTTCAGGCCCTGCGTCAGGCTCTGTGCTGACAGCTCAGAGCCTGGATCCTGCTTCGGATTCTGTGTCTCCTTCTCTCTCTGCCCCTCCCCCACTTGTGCTCTGTCTTTCTCTGCCTCTCAAAAATAAAATAAATGTAAAAAAAAAAATTCTTCTAGGTTAATCTCACTGCTTTTATAGTTTACGTATAAATTGTGTCATTTGAAGAGGACTCTCTTGGCCCCCCAAAGTTGTTCGTTCTCTGGCCTCATCTTCTTCGTTCCATTTAGGATGTGGAGCCAAGCACTCTTGACTGCTCCTGCTCACCGAAGTGTGCTCACTTTTGGCCACTCATCCCTCCCTGTCTGTGGGATCCAGATTTGCAGTCTCACTTTTCTTACTCTGAATGCAGCATTTCTAATCAGGACAGCCTGATGCTGCATTAGCTTTTATGGCAGCCTCATCACAGAGTCATTGAGCTTGCGGGCAACCCAATCCCTTAAGACTTTCTCATGTGATCTTCTCTACCCTATACTTGTGAGTTGATTTTTTTTTTTTTTTTTTGGTAGTGGTGGGGAGGAACCTAAGTGCATGTCTTGACATTTATCCTTATTAAATTTCCACTTCGTTAAAGTCAGCCGGTCATTATATCCTTTGAGATCGTATCAGGAGCAGACTGTCATTCTTCATAGTCACCGTCTCTTCCAACTCCCAGCCACTGGCAAATTCCAGGGTCAAATGATTCAGCAAATCCCTGCGATCCTTTACATCTCTGTCTTCCTCACTAGATGGTGAGTTCTTTGGGGGCTGAGACCATATCCTGTTACTTCTCTTAAAACAAACAAAACAAAAAAACCACACAGTTTCTACTTCCATGTTATTATAGGTGACCTAGCAGATACCCAGCAAATGTTGCCATGTGAATGATTGTTTTGCTTGAACTCCGAGGATGAAGGCACAGTTGTGGCTGTGGGATCACAGCGATGAGTATAGAGAAGTCCAGGCTGGGTCTCCGGGTGAGGTTGAAGGGACAAAACCTGAGTAACAGGTGCAGTCAAGATACGTTCAGGCGCTGCAGAGGCTGCCCAGGGTAGAGTATTTGGGCTCGAGCTAATTGTTGTGATGGATCCCCACGTCTTCCAGAAAGGCTGGCAGTGCAGGCACTCTTCTGGGCACATTAGGCGTGAGTGCTTGAGGTGTGAAAACCTGAGTTGGGACCCAGGGGATGGCAGGGAAGATGGTGGTTGGTGGGAGAGCTGAGGACAGGAAAGCACCTGCCCTGCTTTTGAGGACTGTGCTGAATAGTGATTGTATAGAGGGTTCTTACCTGGCTCTGTCCTGTGAGTTGTAGAACCAACGGTGCCCTCTCTTCTTCTTGTCATAGGCTCAGAGTTTGAGGCTTGTAGAGTGAAGACCTACTCATGATTGATTACGCTTAGATCAGAGGCCGAACTGAAACCAGAACCCAGAGGCTCAGATCCTTCTCCTGCAGCCAGTACTCTTGAAGCCAGATCTGCGGTGTGAGGCAGCATGATGGTTCCTGCATTTACCCACCTCGGGGGCCTGCCTTGGGCCCACCAGTGCTTCTGAGTTTCAGACTCCTCATTTGTGAGAGGGGAGTCATAACTCCCCACTTGCCTTTTTGGGTTGTCGTAAAACACACAGGATGGTGTTATGAGAAGTAAGCGCTGAGCACTGGGTTTTGGACACAGCTGCTTCTAGGTAAAGGCCCGTTGAACTGGAGGACATTGAACTTGGCTGCATCTCTTAACCTCAAGAGAGTCAAGGGTCAGAATCCTGAGTGTTCCAGGTCCCCCGGTGTGGCTGTGATCTTTTCCAGGCATGAAAGCAGCTCTGGGACCCCTGCTTCCCACCTCCCAAGAGATTTGGGATCCTGGTTAGGGCAAAGGTCCTTGTTTACTAAAAGGGCAGCTTTCCTCCAGGAAGAGAGAGAGAGAGAGAGAGGGAGGGGGAGAGAGAGAGAGAGAGGTTCGTTAGGGGCTGGGTCCAGTCACAGGAATTTCGAGACCCTGCAGCACTGCCCAGTGGTTGTCTTGGAAATTTTAAGGGCTTCTGCACTGGCTGAAACCCTAGTTATTTGTGCAGGCTGAGCTTGCACGTGTTTGAGGTAGACACCCAATTTCCCTGTCCTGCCTTCCCTTGGCACACAAGCGGTGTCTGTCACACTTCCCTCAACCCCTAGAAGCCTACTTTATATTCATCTGTAGATGCTTACCTACGTAAAGAGCACACGCGTCTGTGTGCGTGCACATATATACACAGGCAAACGTGCATTCACAACTGGATATACGGAAATACACAAACACACACCTGCATTCTTTTAAAAAAGAAAAAGATCTAAGATTGTGTTTAAGCTTGGTTTAGGCTTTCTTTTAGGTTCACATCAAGTGTTAATGCGCTGCAGGCACTTTAATTTAGGAAAGGAAATTCAGAGGAGGAGATGGGGAGAAAATACCTCCCGCTAATTGTCAGGAATCCGAGGAGGTCCGGCGGAGTCTGGCCAGCAGAAGCCGAAGCGTTTCAGGTTCTGGCTCGCCAGTCCTGTCCCCCTTTTCCACTTCAGAAGTACCTAGGGTTTCCATTCCAAAGGATGGCCATCTCCTCCCTTCCTTCTAGTTAGCCAGAGGACTCGCTTTCCCTCTCCGTTCCACCTCTCACCCCCTTCCTTTCTGGCTCATTCCCACTGAGTCTTGTCTGAGCTAGTATTGGGGAAAGGGGTTTCTGCAGGAAGGATTACAAACGGGAGGGGAAGAAGAAGTAGGGAAAAAAGATCTCGTCCTGCGGTGGTTCTGGCCTTCTGGTCCTTGTCCCAGACAGGGGTAGCAGTGGGTGGAGAGGGGGTTAACATGTCTGCCATTCCAGACGTTTCCACGTATGTTAGCTCCTCACCGCAGAAGGAGAGAACACATGAGGAGGCCGAGGTGTGGCGACATCGAACGCATGGCCTGGTGCACAGCTGCGGAGTCGTGGGGTGTGTATTCAAAGCCAGGCCTCCACGCGAGAGCCAGGCTCCCTGCCACACTCCAGGTCTCTTGGCAAGCCTCTGCCCGCCCGCCCTGCCTCCCAACCTCTTTTTTATCTTTTGAGCACCTACTGTGTGCCACGCGCTCTTCTAGATTCTGGGGTTATGGCTGACGTTGCTGCCTCTCACGAGACCGTGAGGTCTTTGAGGGGGGGCATGGTGGTTCCCACCTTCATCTCGGGGACGGAGCCTGGCCTGAAGTTGCCCCGTGCGTGTTGAAGGCTAATTGAATGAATGCCTGCCTGTGTTTTATGACACCCGACTAAATTATGAGCAGGCCGGCCAGGTAGCTACCAGTTGTGGGTCTCAGCCAGCCGACAGAAGCAGGCCATGCTTTATCTAGACATCTAGAGAGGTCATTGAGGCCGACCTTCAGGCGCTTTGTCAGTGTGTGTGAATTGTGAACAGGGATCTCCTTTAAAATGTTAATATGATTGTGATATTTGTTTACTTTGGCAAATAGTTTGCCTCTCCGATGATTTCTCTCTATGAATCACCACACGGTGCCCTGCAATTCCAAATACATTCTTTTTCTTCCTCTCTTTTACTATTTTCCGCGCATCCTTTTTTCTTCCTCTCTCATTTTTCTTCTCTCATTTACTATTTCTGATCAAAACCAGTACACGTGAACATATTAAGACCAAAGAGCTTATTTTTTTTCTAGCCTTCCCCCCACCCCCCACATTGCCCCACCTAGAACAAACTATTCAGGAAAGACAGGTTTGCATGGTAGCAATGTATCTTAAAATGAAAGTGAATTCAACTTAAAGAAGGAATATAAAATTCGGAAATATTTTATTTAGGATTTTAGAGATCTTACTGACTTCAACTAGTCACTGTTATAAAGTGAGAAGTGAGGATCTCTCTTCCTTTGAACATAGTTTATCAATGATTATTCTTAAATCTAAAAAAATATCTGTGTCTGAATATTCACTGTATTCTGTTTCAGATGAAGGTGTAATCTTCAAAGTTTATTGGATGATGCTTGAACATACCGATTTAATATAGAATTTTTGTCAAATTTAATGGTCATGGAATGTGATGGGTTCCAGCTGGAACCTTGATTTTTGATAACATTTGCAAAGAAATACCATAGGTAAAGCAGGAAAAAAAAAAAAAAGCAGGGAACATTTTTTTGAGATAGCCAAATACAACTTGCGTCTCTTAAATGAGTTGCTATGAATGAAAATGTTTTTTTCCTTCTAAAATTTATTTATAATTTTACTGTAAGGTCTACTTTTGAAAAAGTACCTTTAAAACTTATAATCACCACCTTTTATTATTTTGTTAAGAAACAGTCTGCGTCTTCAGAAAAAAAACACTGCTAGAACATATTTAATATGGCCTACATATATGTAAAATATAATATAGTTAGTAACATTTATGGCACTCTAAAAAGATTCATGTTGTGGAGAATGCAGCCATGCATGGGCCAGAAGTCTCTGTTCTGGTGGACAGCAGAATGGACTAGAAAGAATATTACACATGAGACGTATCTAATAAAACTCCTGTTTCTGCTCCCTTGCTTACAGATGAGGAAACGGAGGCGCTCGAGGTTTAATTGATAATTAAGTTAATAATTGTTGCGTCCTATCTAACCCAGCACGGGCGCAGCAACTCAGAGTCAGGCTGTGTGCTGACACATTGCTGTCTCCATAATTCCCTGAACATCTATAATACGGATGGTTCGACTAAGTGGAAGACTAAATGAATATAAAATAAATAAATAAAAGAGGGCAATCATTATCTCCTTTTAAAAAGGCCCTCTGAGTCTCCGCTCCTTTGTCCCAGCGCCTCAAATATCCTTTACCTATAGTATTTCTTTGTAAGTGGGCAAGAATCAAAACCCGAGGCTCACGCAGGGATTTTGCTTCCTGGTTGAGGGTTTCCGCACAAGCCGCCAGCAGCTGCGGGTATAACATTTACGTCTGCTTCCCTTGTCATTTCAGCCCGACCTGTTTGGAGCTGTGAGTAGCCCCAGTGTGTGAATGTTCCAGGTTGGGCTTCCCTAAAGCTGAACTCAAGGCATGGAATCCAGGCATGTTTGTGCCCTTCAGTTGGGGTTCTGTGTCCCCTGGTAGTTGGCCGACTTGCGGGGCTCCAGCCCGGAGGAGCCTGGTTTTATGCTTGCTTCCCTCTTGAGAGTTTGCTCAGTGATCGGGGGGAGGGGGGACAGAAAAAAAAAAAAAAAGGAAACCTACTTTGCTCAGTAGCAGATTCAAAAATTTGTCCTCCTATGTGATACATAAACTGAGAGTAGACTTGGAGGTGTGACGAGCAGGATGGCATTAGGGGCGATTAAGTAATTACAGCAGAAACACACACAAGAAAAAAATACTGTGCTTGTACCAGCTGCCTTGAAGAATGGAAAGTGCGCTATGCAAAGAACAAGCAATTACCGCCCCTGCCTTCTGAGCTGACCTCTCCAGATCAATAAAGATTTAGCAGCCTTAAAGAATGTTTTCTGATTTTAGCCCAAAGAATAGGTGCCTGACAAATTAATCAAACTGCAATTTAAACTTGACCTCAAGAGAATTCGAAGAGGCGCCCTACGCCCTTGTACAGCACCTGGCACCCGAGTGCCAGCCCAGGGTATTGGAAGACAGGCATGGAGCTTTAAGTCCGTGGGGGCTGGAGATGCTGAAAATCACCTGTTCACAGATAAATCCCCCAGAGCTGATAGAGGTGGCAGTGGACTCTGGGAATCTCTGCAGGTGGATGGACCCTTGTCCTTTCAGGTTCAGGTGGGAAAATCTTGAGTTTTTGACGAGCATTGGCTTGCGTTCTTTAACCGCCACCTTTCAAGACAGCCGTGTTCTTGGGCTTTGAAAATCGGAGCAAGTATTCTAGGCCCTTTTTTTTCCAGCAGTTAATGAATTGACTTGGTAATTATGAAAGGTGATATGTGTTGAACCAGGTCCTGAGGACACACCCAAATAAGATAAGGGTGCTGCCTTCAGGGAGCTTGACACCAGGGGGGCGCAGACCGGTTGACAGGCACTCAGAGAGGTGCTCTGGTACAAGGGCCTGAGGCTGTGGGAGCATGTGGCCAGGCTCCCCAGACTGGACTTGGGGATCCAGGAAGGCTCCTGGAGGGAGTGCTCTCCCTGCTGAAAGGGGAAGAGTCTTGGAAAGATGCATGTGGCATCTGTGTGATGTGTGAGGCTCTGTGGGCGGTGAGGGCTCTGTTACGGATTCCACTGCCCGTACGCTTGCACTTGGTCTGATTTCTTCGCTTAGAGGTCCCATTTTACCTTCCTACCCACCTATCTATCTACGTACCGACCTGTTTATCTGTAATTTTAATTATGGCCAAATGCATATAACCTAAATGCACTGCCTTAACCATTTTTAAGTGCACAGGTCAGTGGCGTTAAGCACTGTCCCGTTGGTTTGCCCCCGTCCTTGTGATCCGTCTCCATAACTGTTTTCATGGAAGACTGAAACTCTGTGCCTATTCATGCTGCGTGCGAGTGCCGCGGGGAAGGTTTTGCCGAAGAGGGGCCAGTTTGGTCTCTGGAGCATGCGCGTCTTCGCTTACAGGGGGCTAAGGGAAGGACATTTTGGAAAAGAGGTGCCTGCACAGCAGCGGGCGAGAGACTCGTCTCTACGTTCAGGCGGTCTAGTTTGGTAGTTGCCAGTTTAAGAGCCGTCTGTGCTCAGATCTTGGCCTTGCACCTCTTCTGAGCGAGGCCGGGCAGTTGATCTCTTTCTGGACCTTGGTTTCCTCATTTCTAAATGGGAATGGTGCTGACACTTTTCTCATAGGATTTAAGAGGATTGAATGAATTGACCGTATGGGCCAGGTCCAGAACGTACACGGTGTAAGCGTCCACTACTGCTGTAGAGTCCTCGGGTCTACCAAAAACAGGCTCCGATCTGTGTGCGTCTGGACTCGAAGCTTGTGACTAGTCCTAGAAAGTGGGAGAATGGCTCCTGGGGGGGTCCTGAAGATAGAGAGGATTCGGGTTGACACAGATGTCTGACTTCCAAGCTTTTCTTTTTTCATTCAAGTGCTCAAATGTCTCAACCTGTAGCTGATTATTTAAATTTTCTTCAAAAATTGGAGTCATTTTTGGGGCACCTGGGTGGCTCAGTCAGTTACGCATCCAACTTCGGCTCAGGTCATGATCTCACGGTTCTTGAGTTTGAGCCCCGCATCGGGTTCTGTGCTAACGGCTCGGAGCCTGGAGCCTGCTTCGGATTCTGTGTCTCCCTCTCTCTCTGCCCCTCCCCTGCTCATGCTGTGTCTCTCCTTCAAAAATAAATAAATGTTAAAAAAATTTAAAAAAAAAAGTAGAGTCATTTTTTAAAACAATAGAACATAAAAAAAGTGTAAGACAAAAACCTGTAATGTCACCCTCCTAATAGTAACTATTTTTTAAAATTTCAGTTACTTTATTTTGTAGGTACAAGCATAAAATCAAAGTTTTAATTGCGTATATACCATACACAATTTCCTGAGTACATAAATAGTACATAACACATGTAAGTCTATTTTATAATATTTACAAATACATATACATATAATTTCATACGCACTTCTACACATACAAGTGTGTATTTTCTAATACATATATACACAATGTTGTATTTTGCTTTTGAAAATCCTCTGAGAAACTTTCCTCAATGTTTCAGCCTGTTCTTTTTCAATTTTCTTACAAATGGAGACAGTTTTCCTTTGCATTATGTACCGTGGTTTTCTTAGTCATCCCCCCGTTCATAGTATCATGGGTGATTCTGTAATGTGTATCTTTGTGATCCTAATATTTTTCTTCCATGGAATTCTCTTTTTGATAAATTTCTAAGGCGAGGATTACTAAGTGAAAGGATCCAAGCCTTTGAGGCTCTTGGTCATGTAGCCGTTTGGGTCTTCACATCCCCAACACCATGGTGCATCCCCGGTGTCATATTCACTGCAGATGTTATTACTGTCAGTACAAGTTTGCTGGTTAGGAGCTTTACAGTAACACCTTCAGCTTGCTCGAATTTGTCATCCTTTCCCTCTCCTAGTGAAGGGGGAGAGTCACATACTTCTGAGCGACTTGTCCATTCATCTCCTTTTCTGGTTGTGTTCTTGATATTTTCTAAAACAAATTTGAATAGTTTACTTACCATAAATATTAGCTTTGTGTTGGAAAAGAATTCAGGTGCAGGAAATTTAAAAAGAGAAGGACAAAGACTTGGAGTGCCTGGGTGGCTCAGTCGGTTAAGCGTCCGACTTTGGCTCAGGTCATGATCTCGCGGTCCGTGAGTTCGAGCGCTGCCTCGGGCTCTGTGCTGACAGCTCAGAGCCTGGAGCCTGCCTGGGATTCTGTGTGTGTGTCTCTCTCTGCCCCTCCCCCACTCTTGCTCACGTGCTCTCGCTCTCTCGCTCTCTCTCGCGCGCGCTCTCTCTCTCTCTCTCTCACACACACACACACACACACACACACACACACACACACACACACACACACAAAGACTCTTTCATTGCCCTGCCCTGCAGTAGTCAGGCATGCACCCTTGCCGTTGTGTTCCGGGGACGGAGAAGGAACCTGTGCTCGCCATGTGCCAGCTCTGCTGGGATGACATGGGTAGAGTCTGGACTCTCCAACGGCCTTGCTTTTCCGTTGCCTTTTGTTGTGAGCAGAAAAACAGAGCAGCTGTCCATTCTCTCAGCCCTAACAGTATGCTCACTGCATTCACAGGGTCTCCCGCACCTCCTGTCCCATCAGCACCCAGTACAGAGCCAGTGGCTAGGAGGCAATCTGTTTTCATCTGTCATGGGTCAGAGGTTAGAATGTGCCTTCCCTGACATCCTTCTCCCCGCTCCAGTTCCCAGTACAGCATACCTGTTAAGAGATCCCTCAGCTATTCCTTGGTTACCTCCAGTGATGGGAGATTGACTGTGGCACAAAAAAAAAAAAAAAAAAAAAAAAAAAAACAGACTTTGGGCTCAAGGTGAGGTGGATCTGGGTTTGCATGTCTGTTTGACAGGTGGACAAATGACTTAAAGTTTCTAAACTTCATTTTCTTCGTTATCTGGAGAACAGATGTAGTAATGGGTGTAGCTCTACTTAGAGCTGTGATGAGGAGTAGGAGAAATAATAAAAATAACGCCCTGACCCTTGTGCCTCACAGACAGTAGTGTTAAATAAATGTTAGCTGTGGCTATGATTTCCATTTACTACTCCAAGGTATTTCCTTGAGCTTTCGCCATTGTATTTGATATTGTGAGTTAAAAGTGCCTCCCATAGTGACATGAAATTTGGAGTACATTCTTCCTTAGTGGAGATGTTGGTGGGCATTGGCTTTGAGCTGATTCCCACTCCGGCCACCATCCCAGTTGCTGGGCTGGGCGGGGCTGTAACGCATCCAGGCTGCCTCTCGTTTGGTTTTCAAAGTCCGATTTACAGGCTTCTGGTTTGTCCTTCTCTTTCCTGGCTGTTGTCCCTGCCCTGGCATCCGCAATAGAGGACAGACAAAAACATTTAGAGGAAGCGAAATTCTGTTCCACTTACTCATTATCTGTTCCCTCACACAGAAAATACTGTAGGTTAGCAAAGAGTGATGAGGTAGAGATCATGCTTCCAACTGCATAGCAATGCGCCCAGCTCCAAAATACTACATTTACTGGGGTGATAGGTAAGCCAATACCAGGGTGGTTGGGGCACAGGTTGGGTTGTACTTGACTCTTCTACTTATCTCTAGACTTCAGCATTTCAATATGTTTGCTTTAGCTTCCCGAGAATTATAGTTGATGATCTGAGACTTCCTCTAAGTTTCATGTGATTTAACCAGACAGCTTTTATCCTTGAGGAGCCAGTATCACGGGTGTCCGTACTCGGTGTATGGACCTGATGATTATGATGTCCCTGTTTGTCTAACCCAATTCACTATGCCCTGTAGAGAATAACTCAGTGGCAAGAGCTCCCTGCTAGCGTCTTGGGAAGTGCTTTTTATTAACGGTCCATTTCGGTTTTAAAAATAAAATATGAAGGATTTTAATGAATTTAAGAAACAGTGCTGGTGTGATAATTACGATTTTAACCAGTGGTCTTTGGGGAGCTGGTGGGGAGGGAGGATGAAGAAAATTTAAAAAGAAAATCTTGGGGCGTCTGGGGAGCTCCATTGGTTGATCATCCGACTCTTGATTTGGGTTCAGGTCATGATCTCAGGGTCGTGGGATCGAGCGTCACGTTGGGCTCTGCACTGAGCTTGGAGCCTGCTTGAGATTCTCCCTCTCTTTCCCTCTGCCTCTCCTCTGCTCACGTGCGTGTGCTCTCTCTCAAAAATAAAAAGAAAAAGCAAACCTTGAGTTATAAGTTGCCTGCGAACAGGAGTGGTATTTAAAATATTTATTAAACCATAAGGACATTGACACCAGGGAAAGCACTGGAGGCCCCGGGGTGTTCCAGGCACTTATCCTTCATGGGGATAGAGAGGAGGCCTGGGGGTTCTGGGAGAGGGGGGGCAGCCAAAGGGACAGGGCATTCCACGGGCTTGTACCACTGGCTCTTCACCAACTCGTATGGAAATATTTCAGTATTGTAGACAACCAGCTTGGCCCTACCGGGGAGGTATTGCTGGGGTTGGTGTGGATAGTACCAGCAGCATCCACATCCCCTTTGACAGGTGTTTAGAGGTGTTAGAGGGACCCCTTGCTTGTGGCTTCCTCTGTCTCACTGCTGAGGGGACTTCTGTTGTGCTGGCCTGTTGATCTCCCGGTAGGCGCTTGGAAAGTGTCACATAAGAATTTAGGGTTGTCTATTTGAGAAGCACCGAGACGCATTCCTTTATTCAGAAAATACCACAGTGTGACAGGCACAGTCCCAGTCTTCAAGGGTCCCCAGTCTGCACCAGTGGCTTCGATTTTTCCCTGCTCTTGTGGATTCCAGGAATCTGTCCATAGGAGATGATTACAAGGATGTTTGCCATAACAGTGAACAGTTGGGCAACATATGAATGCGCACCCGTGGGGAAATAGTCAAATAATAAGTATATCCACAACATGGGATACTATACGTCTTAAAAATCACGAATACAAAGAATGTTTCAGGACTCAGGAAAATGCTAAGTGTGAAATGAACCCAAGACTGTAGGGAATAATAGTAAATAGTATTGATGAGAATAACATTATTTATGCAAGAAGTACATCAGAATGTGTTGTTAGCACTGACGACTGTTTGGTGGAGGACTATGGGTAAAGTTCGTTTTCTATGTATATTTCCAGATGTTCCAGTTTTTTGGTCATCTGTGGGTATGAACTTTACGTTTAGAATAAATGTAATATTTTTAAAATCCAGTTTAAAGTTTTAAACTTAATGTCTAATCAGCAGCTGAGTATGCCGAATTGAAACTTGGAGAAACACATTTAGAGCTTGTGTCAATTGCCTGTAAAGGAAGCTGCTGACTTAGTGGGATAAAAATAAGAGCCTAGGTCAGCCTCCTCGTGCGGGTGTACCCAGCTCCTCCAGGTTTCCAGACTGTGAGGGTTCAGAGAGGCCCTAATGGGCTTGTTGAAAAGCTCTACTTGGCTTCTCATTAATGTCCCTCCCCGAGTCGTGCGCTGCTCTGCCGGCTAACCTTGTCCGAAGGTTACCCGTGGCTCTCCAGGGCTCGGCTAATTTTAAACCCGGTCGGCCAGTGCGGTGGCGTGGCATCACACTGTGGAGACACGAACAGCTCCCTGGGAGACACAGCTGGGGAAAGATGAGCTGAGTCGTGGGTTTTTTCTCCTCCTCCTGTAAGTGACCAGGCACGCTGGACAAGCCAAAAGAGCTGGGCTAATAATGAGAGCTTTTATGGTTAACAAAAAAAAAAAAAAATCAGGATTATTAAAGATCTTTTGCAGTGGCAGTGCCGGTTGGTAATTGCACGGTGTGATGTGTCCTGCATGAACTGTGTGAATTCTGACAGCCTGAGGAGGAACAAGCGGATGAGATCCTCTCTTCCGGGAATTAGACTGTTTCCAAAGACCGAGTGAAACTGCTGTTAATTTCACTGTGTGTGTGTTAGTCTTCTAAACCTGCAGAACTCGGCCCCGGCTGCTAATAGGTTCCTTCTCTGAAGTTTTGGATGGGATTGGGAGAGGGCTATTTCTTAAAAAAAAAAAAAAAATGAAGCACACAATCTGCCCGTCTGCGTGTTTACCAGCTGGGCTGGTTGCCACTGTGATTGCCATTTTAAAGTCCCTCCCCCGCCCCTTCCCCTTTAAGTATTTGCAATGGAGTCCTGTTCAGGGCACTGCTTGCCTTCATAATCCTCATAACCCTGCTATTTTAACATGAAACATAGATCAATGACTATAAAATAAGGTCTTGTTGGAGAACCTTTCCTCAGGAAAACACACTTTTTTTTTTTTTTTAAAGAAGATCTTAAAGAATCTATTTTTTTTTTTTTTTTCCTATTTGGATTTTTTTTTTTTTTTCTTTTTTAATCTGCCTCCCTTTCAACGCCTTCCTCCGGGGGATCTAATGTGCTGGGGCTTTCACAGCGGGCTCTCGCATGAGGGATTACAATGGGAAACCAAATCCGCCCCCGACACTGCCTGGCCTTGGGTTTTACCTGCCAGCTGGAGGAGGGCATTTCTTGTAACTAGGTCTGCACCCAACCCACCCTCTTATAAAACAGTTGCTAGGAGCGCATTACAGAAGCATGGTGTATGGAGTATACCCAGATGAAAGAACAGTGGACGGAGAATCAATAACCTGTTAACTCGCCACCGTGATTGAAGTTAACTTTATTTGAAGCACGCCGGCTGGGTCAGACCACATCAAGCCAGCAGTGTTCCTGCATGAGGGTAGCACGGGGGTGACCTTTGGTTTCGTTTTGGGAAAAGGAAAAAAAAAAATGTGCGAATGCTTTTTATTAGCCTTTTCTTTCTTGAAGGTCTGTTCCTCCTTCAGCAGAGTTAATTAGCTTTGTCATGTTTGGATTTCGTTTTGAGAAAATTAAAGCTGAGTAATATCAGGGATTTGTTGAATGGGAATACTTGTTAAAACCTTCACTGACCCCAATCTGACTTTTATAAAAGAAGCAAACTAAATAAGAAAAATAAATAAATAAATAAAAATCCGCGCCCCCCCCCCCTCCCCCCATCTCTTGCCCTAAAATAATGTTTTTAAAAGCACGTTTAAAGTAGTTAAGCAGAATATAAATATAAGCTGCTCTGGATGGGACACTAAGTGAATGAGTTATTGTAGGGGCTGTAGTGGTTATGTGAAGAGCGTAGTTGTGAATTTAAAGTATATTTCTTAACACCCAGTTCCTCTTTGACTCAAACTCAAATGTCTGCTTTTTGTTGTTGTTGTTGTTGTTGGTGTGTGTGTGTGTGTGTGTGTGTGTGTGTGTGTGTGTGTGTTTTTCTCCTGGGCTTCTCTTTCTGCACTTGGCCTGCTCGCTGACTGTGCAGGCCCGCTGTTATTTTGCGGTAACCTGACACTTTGGCCTGCCGACTGCAGCCCCCAGGCCCCCGGAGGGGGACTGGCTGTGAGCTGAGAAGGCTGGAACCTGTGTCCCACATGGAGCAGCTGTGGCAGGGCTGGGGCTCAGGGATCGGAGTAGGGATCCCACAGACCTGGGAGGAGGGCCTGTGTGTCATCAGTTAAGACCTCGGGTTGTGGCTCATTAGGTAACAGGCCCTACCTTGAAGGGGGTTCAGCAGAGTTGATGTTGAGACTAGAGGCTAGCTCATCAGGGCCTTTGGAGATTGCAGGAAGGTTTTTCAAGCCAGTGACTTTTTAATTTTGTTCTGTGGGTTTGGTCTAGAGTATGCCCGAGGCTGTCTTTGTGACTCCTTAGACAAGGATGAATTTCTTAATAGTCATAAAAACTGTATTAATATTTTATGTTAAACTAAATCAGGCAATTATTTATTGAGCCGGGGTGGGGATGAGGTGTAGAGATGAATGGGGCAGAGTCCCTGGCTTATGAAATGTCTGTAGTATAGCAGGAAAGACAGATATATAAGCAGTAATTATTCATTAGAGCTATATACATTTGTTTAGCAATTACGTTGAGAACCTGCAGTGTGTCAGCCACAATTCTAAGATGTGTGTGCACTCATACCCACTAATCTGTAAGCCTGTAGATAATGATAAATAACGTACGTAATGACTGCCGATGATTGAGACACCCGTACTTTACATCCACTCATCATCTTTACAACAGGTAGGTAGTGCTACTTCTCATTGGCACAGAAGGGGGATAAAAACACCGGGACACAGCTAAAAAGTGGAGAACTCAAAATTCAAACTCTTTGGTATTCCAAAACCCTAGGTACTCTTTATATATATTTCACTGCTTTGATATATAGGCTCTCCAGATGCACAGTGTAGTCCCTGCAGCTCTAGGGGTACCCATGAACGAAAACATGTAGCAGACATTTTTTTGGAGTTCCAGAAACTTGTCTGGTGTTGAGATGATATAGGAATGCCAGGGAACTTACCGATTAGCTGGGAGACTGTATCTTAAGAGACATTATGGTGAAGCATGCATGTGTGGGGGTTGGAAGTTTATTTGAGGTGCTCTGGGGACACAGATGTGACTTCTCTGAGTGGAGACATCTGCTAAGGCAGATTGAGAGAGGTTGGTAGTTTTGGTCTTGAAAGGACCAATAGATACTCATTAGGCAGAACGGCTGGTGAAGGAAGCACCAGGGCAGAGGGACCCAGGTGGCGGAAGGATTGAAGCAGGCGGCCCGCCGTATCTGGGCACCACGGAGCAGTCACGTGGTCGGAATGGGAGCAGGCTGCAGCTAGGTGGTGCAGGCCACGGGTGCCCCTGTGATGCACTTGGGTTCTGGAGTGGGTGGGGATCTGCTGAAAGATTTTGAATGAGCATATGATGAAAGTCATATGTGCATTTTGGGAGCATAGGAGAGACTTGGTAAAAAAAAAAAAATAAATTTCCTGGGGCCTCTGATTCAGTACTTCTGGCATCAGAGCTGGGATCATATTTTTAAAAGGCCGCCTATGTCGTCTCGACCTATATCCAGAGCTGGGAGCCGGCCAGAACCAGGTTGTCAGGAGTGGTAGTGGTTTGGGGACATAGGCAACTGCCGTGAGACAAGAGTAGAGTCGAAGGGGATGGAGGGGAGCGGAGGGCAAGCAGCTGAGGGATTGGGGGGCTGAGTGGACACTCTTGGGATTCAGTTGCATCAGAAAGGGTGGGGGGAGCATGGGATGGTGGCCCCCGCCGTGGGTGCTGTACTCCCGTGAGTCGCGGAGCCTCTCTGAGGGGGCTGTGCGATTGGGTCCCCTCACCAAGGACCTGGAAAATCCTCTTCGGGTTTCCTGGCTGCTTTTAGAGACAGACCCTCAGTGCAGAGACACGGCGTCGAAGGTGTCAGCACCCAGTCTGCCCGGTCTGTGCGTATGTGAGGGTTTGGGTTTGTTTGGCTTGCTTATGGGCCGTTTAGGCCTTCAAGTTGAATCCTGCATGCTGAATCCATCCACATCAGTCAGTTGGACTGATGGGGAATCAACACCGTGAACGTTGGAGAAAGGGAGAGCCCGAGACAGAGGGAGGGCTGTAGTGCCATTCCACAGGTGGAATCCGCAGTGGATTCGGGTTCGAGGAGAGGAGTTGAAGGCCGGCGTTCCGTGTTCCTCTATCAGGGTAGCAGATTGTGTTGGAAGAAGAAGAGATCCTGGACAGAAATATAAACCCAGCCCCCTTAATTTTCTTCTGAAGAAAGAAGAAATCCTTGGGTGTGTGTGTGTATGAGTGTGTGTTGGGGAGCTGCAGAAATGTAGACTGAATCCATTTCTGGCCTTTTGCCTCCTTTACTTGGTACAGGGGACTCATTGGCAGGGTGGGAGGGGGAGGCAGGAGTCTGGTGGCACGCCCTCTTTCAGAGCCTCCTGGGCCACGCGGAAGCGAAGGCACAAGGGAGGCTGGATTCCAGAATTGGGTGCCTCAGCCTTTCTCAGTGTGTACTTCTCGTTGCCTGGGGGTCTTGTCCCACTGTGTGTCCTTGAAGTGTTTGTGGACCGCTTGCATGCTTAGAGCTGGTTGGTGCTGTGCACACAGTAGGGGCTCACGTAGCATCTGACTTTTTTGAATGAGTGGCTTATTGTCTAAAGGGGGAATACTCGCTTATCCTGCCTGAGCCAGTTTCCAGCCAGAGTGCCAAGACTAGTGCTCCTGCTGAAGTTGAACTGGGTGTAAGGCAAGGACCAGGTTTACATTTGGAGGATAGGGATGTGGGCAAGGGTGGGGCTTTAATTGGTCTCTGAATTTGCATCCCTCTCGGTAGAAGACCTGTTTTGCAGCTGCTCCATCACTGTGTCCTCATTACATGGCACATTGCGTCTCTCATTTGAAGAGTGGGGATTCCATTATGTCAGTAACACTGGGACCAGCGGACGTTTGGGTCCACGGTTGTCTTTGGTCGTATGTCTTCGGTCAGATTATACATTCGTTCCTGTGGGCATTAGCTGGTGTTTGCATGTTGGCCATTCTCAGATGTGTGTCTGTGTGAGCACAGCAGCTTAGTCCCCGTGCTGGTTTGGGGGTGACTGTGCTGTCGGCACACAGCCCTCTTTGGGGACCAGGGGAATAATGCAGGGTGCTTGAAGACAAAGTCTAATGAGCAGTAATTGAAGATCCGAGTGGAGTTCATCTGGTAGCTCTGGGCTGTTTAAACAAACACATCTGTTTACAGTGTCGTCAAAAACACCTTTATGAATTTGGAATGCTTCAGGGATGGAACACTTGAAGTTACCTAGAGAACTGTTCTGGCCTTGGACCACACTGAAAATGCTTTTGATTAAAAAATTCTGATTGCAAATTTATAAAATTATCTGTTCTTCATCCTTTATTCTCCCAAGCAGATAACACACTCGTGCGTGCGCGCGCACACACACACACCCCTTCCTGAGTGGCTTGCACACTCCTGATGTTGCTGGTATTTTCTTGTTAGCCGCTGTATGCAATAGCCCAGCCCTTTGGTCACGGTGTGCGAGGGGCCCTGTGTGATCCGGTTCAGCTTCGTGGTTTTTTTTTGTTTTTTTAAAATTTTTTTTTTCAACGTTTATTTATTTTGGGGACAGAGAGAGACAGAGCATGAACGGGGGAGGGGCAGAGAGAGAGAGACACACACACAGAATCGGAAACAGGCTCCAGGCTCCAAGCCATCAGCCCAGAGCCTGACGCGGGGCTCGAACTCACGGACCGCGAGATCGTGACCTGGCTGAAGTCGGACGCTTAACCGACTGCGCCACCCAGGCGCCCCCAGCTTCGTGTTTTAAGCTCTGCTCCAGCCTTTCTGCTTTCTTGCTTTGCCCTTCTGTCAGCACATCCCATGCACGGACCCTCTTCTTGGGCCCCCCTGAACCCTGCTTGTAATCGGCCTGATAAGTCCTGTTTAGACTTCCACAGCAGTCTGAACCTCCCCTCCTGTGACCCTCTGGTTGACCCGAGAGGCGGGATCAGCTCCTGGATCTGTGCCCCAATAGCACTTGGTTCGTTCCTCCTCTGACATCCTGTATCCATTCCTTGTTCATTCATTCCTTCACCCATGGACTCATTGTTTTAGACCTTCATTCAGTCATCATTTTGGAGGAGCAGTTACTGTGTGCCAGGCGCTCTGTTAAACGCCAGGGGCAGGAAGATGACTAAAGGCATGGACCTAAGCCTTAAAGATCTCACACACCTGCAAAGGCGGCAGACACGTAAATCCTTCCTGTGCAGTGAGTGAGGCAAGTTCATTTGTCCTGGCGAGCCAAAGGCCTTCCCGGCTTCTGGCAGAAAATGAGGGAGGGGTCGGACAGCCTCCCAGAGGAGAGGCTTGAAGTCAGGAAGGATTATGAACTTCGATATCTGTCTCCCAGCTGGAAGGCTGCTCCTTGAAGGCAGGGAGGGTAGCATATTTATTTATCTCTGTTTCTGTAGTGCCTGGCACGTGATGGGGGACATGGGAGCGGGCTATGAGAAAACAGAAGTACTTTCCGCTTTGTGTTTCTACCCTCTTTGACTTCAGAATGAATTTAAGGCGGCTTGCAAGGCTGTAAAATGGCATTAATTAAAAGGGAAATGCAGGAAAGAAGAAAGGGATGGTGTAGAGGTAAGGCCCTGTAGTGGATCTGCGAATGAAACTAAACTTGCTGACAACCTCCGTGGCTTCTCTGAGGGGCCTGCCTGCCGGTGTGGCTCAGGGCACTCTGCGGCTGGCGAGTAAAGCCAAGGCCTAGCCCGTTGACCACAACGTGAAAAACCAAACCAGACAAACACACGTTGTCTTGTTCGTCATCGAACTTACCTTTGGGATCTCTGTAAAGAGCAATCCGTGGGATATGATGAAGGACACCTTCACCTTCTTGGAGTAAATCCAGTGACTAATTCTTGGGATGTTCCTTTGTATGCTGATGGCGCTGCATAAAAGTGTAATTCGGTAAAAGCAGTTTACCGAGAGCTCCTGGAACACTCTTGTCTCTAACATAACTGTGGAATCAGAAAGGTTAGTTGTAGCTGCCCTTCTGCCGTGTTCCGCTTTTATGCAGTCCCCTAATGCCACATGCCACTGTCCGAGGTCCTAGAGGGCTCAGGGGCTCAATTTCTGCTTCCAGGGAGCTTTAGGATTGTGTTTTGGGCTCCAGATACTCCCGTATGATTTGGGATGAGGATCTGTATGCTTAGATCCCTTCGAAATGGCTATTGAAAAGTGGATTGGCCAGACCCGACACCCCCACCAAAAAGGGATATCCTGATTTTTGATGGTTGAGGGGCTGGAAAAGGACAACATGTGTTGTGTTGAATTGTGTCCTTGGTTTCCTGACGGTGACAGGGAAGAGTAGTTTTTTCTGGAGCCCAGAGTTTGGATCTTACATTGTGAGTACTGAGGAGGTCCATAGGGGTCTGTTGGATCTTTAGAGAGCATTCCAATGCCAGCGTACCCCATACAAGAACTGGAGCAGAGCTTGGACTTCACAGTTCAGCACTTTAAAGTTTATTTATTTGTTTGGAGATAGACAGAACCAGCAGCAAAAGGGCAGAGAGAGAGGGGGACAGAGGATCCAAAGCAGGGGTTATGCGCTGACAGCAGAGAGATCGACGCGGGGCTCGAACTCAGGAACTGTGAGATCATGACCCGAGCCGAAGTTGGACGCCTCACCAACTGAGCCACCCAGGCGCCCCCACAGTTCAGCACTCTAAAATGCCAGCCTTGTTCAGTTGTTCTTGTTGATGGACTTCTGGCCTGATCAGAAGTGAACTGTGGATTTACCCAGTCCTTCTGTCTCCTTGCATACTGTGTAAATGATCCTGGGTAGACATGGGCTCGGCTGGAATGAGAGAAGCACCCTAAGTCATAAGAGCTGGAGAAGGTGGCCTGGGACCATTTCTGTAGGTGGACTAGGGAGGGCTGTTCCTGATGCAATAGAATTCGAACTCCACATCAGCCAGAGGAACTGCATCTGGGCAGGTCAGCTGTTGGGACTCAGTCAGCCCAGAGCCAACATATCATTAAGTTGGCTGGCAGCAAGCTGTGTAACACTGCGTCCCCATGGCCTTTTGTAAGAAGGGTGACACCCCAGTTGTGACCTACAGACTTGCCACCCAGGGCGCACCACTCTGCTTGTACGAGGCTCATTTGTAGGCACTCTTCCTGGTATGAGACTGAGATGGGCCGTTTGAAATGCTCGCCATCGGGTTTGACCAAGCACAGCGTATGTACCTCCCTGCTGTGTTGGTTTCTTTTAAAATACAAACTGTCTCCTTTTGAAATTTTTTTTTTTAATTTGTATTCATTGCCATTTAAAACGAGACGGCATCACAGTAATCTGATGGTGAACCTCACCAACTAAGAAAGTTATAGTATCTGTAACTTAGTGACTAAGGAATATTCTTTTTGTGGTGTTTGTTTTCTTTGTTTTAAAGGATCGTTGCGGGGGCGCCTGGGTGGCTCAGTCGGTTAAGTGTCCGACTTTGGCTCACGTCGTGGTCTCACGGTTCGTGAGTTCGAGCTGCGCGTCGGGCTCTGTGCTGACAGCTCAGAGCCTGGAGCCTGCTTCGGATTCTGTGTCACCTTCTCTCTCTGCCCCTCCCCTACTCGCGCTCTGTCTCACTCTGTCTCTCAAAAATAAATAAATGTAATAAAAAAATTAAAAAAAAAAAAAGAATCACTGGGATTGCTCTGTCCACCTCAAATATATGTTCACTTTACAGACCTACGAGAATTGAAGGATTAGTTTTGGGGTTTTCTTGGACCGTTACCCCTGGGAAAGGTCGTAAGAATTTTCCTTTTGAATGCTCACTGAGTGCTACTTAAAAGCTAACTCTTGTGGCATTTTTTTTTCTCTTAAAGCAAGAAAGAAACTTCTGTTTCTGCCTTTGAAATGTGTTAAGTAGTCGACCTCCTGGGGCCCCATGGTTCAGGCTGTGGACCATGCCATCCAGCTCCTGCCTCGCATATGAGTGCACTGTCTTGATGTTGGGTTTTCACTTTGGAATGGTCAGATTGGATAGACTGCTTGGCTTTAGGTCTGTGGCCTAGTTCCTTTTGAAGGTGTCTTGGGATGAAACAGAGCAGCGATTCGTTTGACTGGTAGTGGCGGGAGGAGAAAGGGAGAGGCAAGAATTTCCGTTCTCCAAACTGAGGGTTGATGGGGGGGTGGGAGGGAGGGGAGGGTGGGTGATGGGTATTGAGGAGGGCACCTTTTGCGATGAGCACTGGGTGTTGTATGGAAACCAATTTGACAATAAACTTCATATATTGGGGGAAAAAAAAAGAATTTCCGTTCTCACTGGCTAACAGATTCTTTAAGGGGATGGGAAAGGCGATGCCACTAAAGGCTGGTGATACAGAGCTGCATGGCATGAAGTCCATCGAAGCCTTTCTTGAACTGTCACCTGGGCAGGTACTTGGGGCTGATGGAGCCGGAGAATTAATCAGAGAAACTCAGGAGGGTAATGCTAAAGTCCTCCCGTGGGGTGCTCAGCACCGCGGTCTTGGTGAAGAGGCATTGGCTTGTTGACGGATCCTGTTGATATGGAAGTGATGTTTGCAAATGAGAAGGAGTAATTATCCACTCCTTCCTGCTGAAATTAGCATCTGTTGGCAATTGAAGTCTATGACACCAAGGCTCACTGGCTGCTAATGGCTTTATGTTCTTAGCGTTGTCACTTCCTGAACGTTCTGCTCAGACAAGGACTTAACGTTCTGCAGCTCCATTTCTCTGGAGGTTGCCTCCAAAATCCAGTCTGTCAGGCTTCGCTTGCATTTCTCGGGCTACTTGTTGGCAGGTTTGGCTAGTGTCTAAAATGATGGGAAACTAGTAACTTGTCCCACCTTACGTATGCAAAGTGATGAACCATCATGAGTGCCTGACATTCCTACCAACTACCTGGGGAGGTGAGTCAGTATCATCACTACTCATTAGGAATTAATTAGACTGCGCTTGCAGGTGTCAGTTGGAGACAGGGCTGAGCCTTCGGCACTGCCTACATGCTCTCCCTTGGAAATCCAGCCTCCAGCTCACTGTCTAGTGAGGGTGTAGTTGAGTCTGATATTCCCAGGGAAGGTGCGCTGTGTCTGGCAAAATGACTCCTGGATTCAGATTTTCATTAATATAGGACTTTAGTCAACTTAGTTAGGTCTCTGGACCTCATAAGGTGGAGATAATACCCGATAGGAGTAGGGCAGTGATGAACTAAGATACTGTAGGTCAGAGCTTCTGGCATTGTGCTTGAAACGTGGTTCATTGGGAGAAGGTTGAATTTGGATTTGAGGTACCAGTTCACTTTGGAAGTAAAGAATCTTTTTTTCCTAGTCTTTTATTGGAGGGCAGCTTTTCTCTTATGAGGAAAATCTGGGCTGTCACTAAGATCACGGTGACCAAGAGTGATTCTCTTTCTTTAAATGGCTCTCACCTTTGCCTACGTCCACATTCTTCTGAGCTCATAGAAATCTTCCTTAGCGTTCCTTTCAGCGCCACTCCTTAATGTTCCTTTTTCATTCACCCGCTCACTCAAATTTGCTTTGTTACCATTTTTCATTTCTTCAGATTTCTTCGTTGGCCACCTCTTGGGTTTCTGGCCTTCACATCCTCGCCACTTTGCCTCCCTTATGACTTTTCTCATAGCTGCTATTGTCTGGTTCTGTCTTCTCTAGGGGCCAGAAGAAAAGAGAACGAGAGAGGGTAAAATATTGTATCTCAGAAATTTCCATTCCACTCAAAATAATGTTTGTTCATCGAAGCAGGAGTTTACCTTCTAGAGGACCCAAACCATATTTGTGTCTTTAACACAGAAGGGCAGTCGGTTGTCAGTAATTGTGATTCATAATTAATAAATTGGGTTAGATAGTCAACTCTTGTCTATTTCAACTGTGCCTATCTTAAGTCTGTTCTCTTACATCTTCGTAATTGGGTGATTTTCTCTGGGACTCTTCTCCTTAGAACCTTGACCAGATCAGGGTGAGGGATGGGAAAGGGACCAAAGCTCTCGCCCTTCATGTGGAAAGCTTGGGTGATAAGTTCATTCATATTGATGTCAAAGAATGTTCACGTCATCCGGTTGTTGGTTCATTCTTTCATTGAGCATTATTCCACATACTGTGCTAGCACTGGGGATCCCGTGATGAGCGTAAAAGTCCCTGCCCTCAAGGAGATTGGAGTATCGCTGGGGTGCAATAACAAATCAACTTACCAAGTTTTATTATAGGTAGAGTCGATGGGAACACAAGGTAGTGTTGTGTTGGCCTTAGTTGGCCTTCAGTGTTAATGACGGAAACTGATGTACACGGGGGTCGACGAGTGCCCTGTGTTCCTGGGTTACTCAGGTGAAGATAGAGTCGTAATGCCCAATCCATCCCTTTTCTGGTTGCCTCGTAGAGTACTGAGACATTGCCTAACAGAAGCTGTGTGGATTTTTGTGACCCTCATGTTCGGTGGCGTTTCATTAATCAGGAGGGTTATTTAAAACTAACCCCTTTATTTAAGAGCTCTTAAATCACCTGTAAGTGGGTGACGTGCTTACATTATGAGAGACCCATAGAAATTAAGATACAGGGAGCAACAGAATACTGTGCCCTAGGTCATACCCTTGTGAATAGGTCCCTTGAATGGAGTCAATGTCAGAAGCACCTGCATTTGACTGTCTCACCCCTTTCTTTGCCCAGACTTTTAGATTAAAATGTGAATCGGTTAACTGTATATATGCTATCACTTCACTGTAATCCTATCACCTTTCTTGAAGTGTCAGTGGGTAATTATGGAAGAACGATCCATTTAGGGAGTGTAGCTATTGGGGCAGTTAACAGGAATATTTAGGTCCCGGGTAACATTTATTATAGCGTGGCCAAGGAGACTTTTAGGAACAAAATGAGCTTTTAGAAAAGTGTTAATGATGGAAACGGAGGCACACAGAGGCTACATGGTACACAATATATCCCCCTAAGTCTCTACAACAGTCCTGCGAGAGTAGAGTCCTTCTACTCCTTCATGATTTTTCTGTGTTGGGATTGAACTTAAATTTATGTCCATTTGCAGGGTAAACCCTGAGCTTCTACGAGATGAACTAATTTAGTCTGGGTGTTGTGGCTGGTGGATGAGCCAGGTTTACAAGCCAGGTCAGGTTGAGTCTTAATACCACGTGTTCCCTCTCCAGCCCCCGATCCTGGGCTTTTCTTCATTTCCTGAGTTGAGTGAAAGTTGACTCCCTTGCTCAAAGGATGTATGAGCCGGTGAGGATGTAAGCCCTGGCACAGATACTCTCTGCTCAACTCATTTGACTAGAGCTTGTTGTTGCTAATAAGCGGGCGTTTGCTGCTATACATTCAGGGGCCACGTAGATTGCGTGGTAGTTTACCGATTCCACACATGCTTAGGATATTCCTAATGTGTGACTGACACTCGCAGAGCCACCGGACACACGCTTCCAGGATGAGGTGGATTTTGAGCTGGGCTGGAAGGGACCTGAGGGATAGAATGCCAGGATGGTTATTTCGGTATCCAGTACGGGAGCTTTTCTCAGCCAGCCCCAGTCTTGTGATCGGAAACTCTCTGCCCAGACAGGGCCTCATCTTACAATTGGGTTGTAAAACCAAGGGCCTGTAGAACTCTGTGGATTATGTATGTGGTAGCTTCTGGGGCTATGTTCTGGCCCTTGTCCAGAGTAGGTAATTCCATCCTGCTGAGCTCCGGTTGACCAAATTGCAAGAGCCTGGACACAGCGTTCTTCCCTTTGCAGTAAATGAATAAAAACCTGAGAGCATTTAGAGCGCTGCCTGTATTGACTAAGTGGATGGATCAGTTAATGCTAGCTAATGTTGCATGCCCTAACCGAGGACTAGGGAGTTTTAGCTTTAGAGGTGACTTGAAGGGGTTGTCCGCCCGACTCTGCTGCCTGTCTTTACAGCACTTCCCTCCTTGTGGAACAGTTCAACTAGCTGGAAAATTTTCCGTATGCTGAGCCAGAATCTTCTTTGGAACTTCTACAGAATGGGTGTACACCCTTCCCATGTGGCAACTCTTAGAGGTTGTTCAATGTCTACGGACACTGAGCTTGACGGTTATGATTCAGAAAGATCTTACCAGCTTTGAGCCATGCCCTAAGGGTAAAAATAGTGGAATTTAATAGGAATAAGTATAAACTCCCGTTTTTAGCTCCGAAGCCAGTTGCACAAGGGAGGAAATTCAGGAGCAGCGCTTGGGAGCTTGGAGGTTTTATGAATCATAGGTTTATGAATCTGAGTGTCATTTATGAAGGGTTGGGGACAAACTGGGATGCATTTATGAGGGCTGGGCAGAGGGACAATGTGAATTATGCCTAGTCTGGAACGTAATCAGGAGGCTGGGGGCTGTTCCAGCCATACCTCCATGGGTGTTTGTTGGAGGGGGGGGGAGGTTGCTCCATTTCTGTCCCTTGAGGGATAGACCCTCAGGGGATGAATAGGTAGAAGTTAACTGGGTTTCAGCCTCCCAGATGGAAGAATCTCAGCACGCCACTACAAAGGAAGTGGTATTGGGGAGGGAGTGGGTTCCTTGCCCTTGGGGATGTTCAAGTGCAGACCGCGTGACCAGCTGATGGAAGAGTTAGAGAAGATGTCAAGCATAGGATCAGGGGGTGCCGCTGTATTTTGGCCTGGAGACTCTGTGGCTCTCACTCACACGGTGTTGTTCTCCTTAGGCAAGTCACGCTCCCCGGTCCCTCAGCAGGCCCTCACTGTCCTGGATTCTGTCCCTCCACCATCGTGGTTGCATGCTGGGCACATCACCTGTTCATCCTACAGTGAGGCTCCCTGCAGTGAATTCATACTGCTGGGAGCTGCCCAGAGCCTGGAGGGACTGGCCTGTGTTTTTTTGTGCCGTTCGTTTTGTTTTGTTCTATTTTGGGGTCAGGTAGAGAAGGAGAAGGCGGGCTGGCCGCTACCTCAAAACGTTTGCTCATATTCTCGTACTTCTTCCGAGAAAGTGCTTTGGAGGTGGAAGCGACTGTCGGGTAGAGTAGTACAGGTCAGCCTGAGTTTTGTAAGACTCCTAAATCCCAACCCAAAAAAATATAATAATTTGAGAATTCGAAAAGCCCACACCGGAGGCATCATGGAGTTCATCTGCAGGTCAATCACAAGACCTTTTCTTGTGGCAGAGTTTATGCCTCAACGTTTGGCAGGTTTTAAAGTCCTGTGTTAACGCACACGTGTTGGTAAGACGTGGTAAATATTTTGCTGACAAGCTCCTTGAGTGATGGGTCAATGGCAGCATTTAAAGGCAGACAACCTGAGGGTTTCTTTTATCCAGGTGCTGCTAGATCCAAAAAGCTGTCAGGCTAAGAAGCCAAACGCACCCACCAGTTACACCATTAATTGTGTCATGTTCACATGCCCCTGAGTTTCTGCACCTGGGATCTGTTGATCTACGCAGCTGGGGGAGGGCAGGTGAGAGGGGGTGCAGCTGGGAGCGAGAAGGAAAGAAGACAGGTTGCTTGCTCTCAGGGGACTGCCCCGGACCGCCGAACAGGTCTCCTGCGCCTGGTGGGGCCGCCGGCATCTGCTGCCCTTCTGGCCGCCTCTGTTGTAATATCGTGTGGACTTGAGGTGTGGAGGTGGATGGGATGGTGGTCACACCGAGCTGTCCCTGCTCCGGTCCTGTGCCTCCCTTCTTCGATCCATCCCCAGGCGCATTTCTTCTTCTCCCCTTTTGGGGAAGCCTTTGAATTAATGATCTGATGCCTCTTCGACAAAGGAATATCGATATGTTAGTGTGCAGACGGCAGGGGGTACTGGATTAGATCATTTTCACATTGGTGTTTGTGCCGGTTTGACATTTGTTTGGAAAGCTTATCCCATTATGACCATAGGTTACATGCATAATTTAAGGGGAATAAATCTTTGAGAAAAATTTCTGGTGCTTCTGTAATCTTTAGTGTTACAGAAGAATAAATGAAAAGACTCCCTACGGTTCTCATGTGATCAGAAATTCCAAGCAGGCTACCAGATGAAGTGCCCCGTGTAGGTGTAAAAACATTTCTGCAAATGCGCAGGCCACTTGTTGAGGTCGCAGGGGAGGCGAGGGCAGGGGCGCCTTGGTCCCTGCTGCAGGCTTACAGTCTAGAAGCTGAGAGTGGCCAAGTGAGCTGAGCGTATAGGGCAAAAGCCCCGCAGAGAAATGCTGTACAGAAGCAGATACAGGGCAGTTGGCATTGGTTTTAGTGGAATGAGTATTTAGGATGACAGTAATCTCCTCCTTCCTCCCTCCTGCCACCGTCTTGCATTCTGGCGATCTCAGTGACACACTGGGCTGATTTGACACATTTTTGAGTGCTCGTGCCACTTGCCACAGTGAGGCAGACATCTTTTGTTTTACTTTATTTCCTTTTGAACCACTTGTTTTGCCGTGGACGTTGGATTATCCTTGAGTAAAGTGCCCCTGGTAGATCGGAGGCATTCAGTCGGAGGTTTTTGCAGGATTCACTGTGAACTTGTAACTCCGAGTGAGTACCGTTCTCACATCTGTGAAGACTATCCAGTTTCTGCCTGCCATCGCGTTTGCGTATGAGTGTTTAACATGATCCATAAAGAACAAAAGCCGCCTGGACCCCTGGATTCCGTATTCTCCGCTAGGACTTATTTTTCGAGCAAAGCCAGTGGCTGAAGAACGGGTAATAGAACTAGTGAGAGCAGTATGTTGGTCATTACCTCGTCCTTATGCTATCTTTTCATTTCTCTCTTAGGTTTATTTTCTTGAAAAGGCTCCAGGCTCCGGCTTGGAAAATCCAACCGCCAAAATTGAGCCCAGCAGCTGGAGCGGCAGTGAGAGCCCTGCCGAAAACATGGAAAGGATGAGCGACTCTGCAGATAAGCCGATTGACAATGATGCAGAAGGGGTCTGGAGCCCTGACATTGAGCAGAGCTTTCAGGAAGCCTTGGCTATCTATCCGCCATGTGGGAGGAGGAAAATCATCTTATCAGACGAAGGCAAGATGTATGGTGAGTGGTCTGGAATGCTACGATGTGCTTTTGTAATAAGGGACGACTGTCGCTAGCCTCGTCCTGAGATCCATTCACTGGCTTGGGTTCGATGATCTTTGTGGATTTTAGTTGGCCACCAAGGGACTAAATCTCAAGTGACCAGAAGAGTCCATAAAGGGCCGTCGGGAAATCATTCTCTGGGGTTTTCTTGTCCTTCTTCTACATGTTCAGCAGCATTATAACAAAAGCTCTCAAGGTCCAGGTTGGAGCACAGTCGCAGTGACATGCACAGACCCCCATGTGTCGGGGCTAGTTCTTCGGAGCACGTGGCCAGTCTCACGGAAGCCTGCCGCGTATTAGCTCCCGGTAATTGACTGGTGTCACGTGGAAACGGGACTTGGTGCTACCAGATCTCTTGATTCCCGCCCCCCACACTCCCTCCCCCCAGGAAGAGCTAGCAATATAGATGTTGATGTATGAAATCTACTCATTTTTAAAAGCTGGCATTTTTGTTTTTTAAGCACAAGCCTGCATAGGCCAGTCAGACATGTATGTGGCTTGCTCAGACCTTCAAATCACTATCTTAACCACCGTGTTGCCAGTTTGCAGTTGAATGGCCAGACGAGGTGTTAGCCCCCAGGCTCTCACCAGCCTCCCCTTCCGCAAGCGGACGCTTAGCAGTGCGTTTTAAAGGAAACTCCAGGAGTGCCCTTGAAGGGAAGACTGGTTAACCAAATGGCTTGGGGTGCCAAGGGCCACGGCAAGCACCCATCCACTAGTCTGGGGCTTGTGTGCTGGGGTTGAATGTTCCCTGGTCCTTCCCTGAGTGCTTCCAGCTGCAGACCTGTGCTTGCTCACCTTTTGGGAAGCAGATGGCAGGTGGTTGCCTGCACGTTCTGCCTGTCTAATTGGGCACGTTGAGTTGACAGAGCTTGTGCTAAAGAGTCTAAAGAGTCTAAAGAGACGCAATCAAATCGCCGAACCTCCAAGAGAACCGGCCCAGCAGCCTACCTGAGGTTGTTAACTTATCATGGAAGTGATTTATTTCTAAATAATTTGAAAGCTCTTCCATAATAGGGTGTTGTACCTTTAATCCTGCGCCTCGTCTATCTGGGGCCGTAGGAGGCTGCTGCTCAAACTAGCACACGCGGCTAAGGAGAAGGCAGATGGTGGTGCAGCTGCTACCAGCTGTGTTCCCTGCCCTCCCCTTCTCCAACTTGGATGATGTAATGGAAACAAGGGAAATTTTGCTTTCTGCAGCCTTGGAGTCTCCAGCCTGTCAGTGTCACACACACAGGGGAGAGAGCCCAAGCCTTCATTTGTTTTATGCTCTCCTGTGATCCTTTGTAGCCAGAGAAGCTTCTTTGTGTCCATTGGTGAAATGGACTCAGGGTGAAACATATCAGCTGCTGTGGGTAGAAAGTTTCAGGGCTGTCTGTTTTCTCTGTGTGTGTGTGTGCGTGCGTGTGTGTGTGTGTGTGTGTGTGTGTGTGTGTGTCTTTCCTGGGCTACCCTTCCTCAGCCTGGGGATATGCTTGCAGGGTCTTGTCTTCATACCTAAAAATGCACCCCCGCCCCCCATTTTAAAGGCAGAGGAAAGTACTTTAATCCTTCCGCCTCCTTTGAAGCTGATTTTATTACTAGTTGTGCAAGGCGGCTTCAGGCTGCTCTCCGTTGTACAACTCCAGTTTGTTAGTCCAGAAATTGTTGTTCTCTAAAATACCGGCCGAGTATCGCACATCCTGGTCGGTAGGAACTACTACCCTTCTCTTCTCACAGAGGATACTGGAAAGGTGCTTGTGCTTTAGGAATGAGGTTTGCGGCCGAGAACTTAATTCAGAGCAAAAGTTAATTTTGTCTACTCCCGATTGTGTTTTCTTCTCTGTTGGTTTTACTTTTTAGGTAGCAGCATTGGTAGATTTAACCAGTCTGCCTATAACACCATCACAGAAACAATTTTCTTGTGGAAATCCGTGTGTTAAGTGCTCTTGTTGGTGGTCATGGGGTGTCCGAGGCACTGGGCTGAATATGGAAAAATAACCAAGAAGTTTTGGATTGGAGTCCTTTACCACCCGCGGACAGATTTGCCTTCTGCCTGAATCTCCGTTTTCTCCCCCGTGGAAAGGAAAAAGAGTCAGTTAAAGTGGTTGATGTCTATGGGTCCCCGAGACTTGTACGTTTGGTGATGCCGGGACTTTGTACCTCAGTAAGAGTGATCGGTATGAGAGCACTTGTTCTTGATGTATGGATTCTTTCTTTCCTTAAACCAACATTCCACCGACTTACTGTGTTAGTAGCGACCAAGCTGATTTAAAATGGGGAGGTCTTTCGAGCAAGCAGCATTAGGAATTACAACTGCTGCGGGGTCATGTGTCCGGATGGGGGGGGTGCAGGAAATGCATTTGCTGCGGTGGTCTTGAAGCCATGCCCTCAACCTCCTCTCGGTGGCCAGCATGGAGGGGTGGTGCTCTGACTGGTAATTTGAAAGGGACACATGGAGTTAGCAGGGACTCGAGAGGTGCAGACGACATCCCTCAGGAGGGCTGCTGCTGATTCCCCTGTGACTTTGAGGGTAAGAGAAGTTAGACGTGGGAACCTCCACAGTGAGGGCCCCGCCACTCGGGGATTGTGGATTGTGTCAGTGAGCAGTGTGGGGCCAGAGGTACTGTTCCCTGGCTTCTGGCTTGTTCCCCATCTTACCATACATGAACCAGGCACAAACCAGACCCAGAGTCGAAGTGTCCTAAGGTCCTAAGAGCGTTCTTTTTCTTCTGAGCATTTTGAAAATGAAAACATTGAAAGCATTTTAGATTCCGTGGAATAAAATCAAAATAATCTAATGCTTTTTAGTGAAATACCAAGTGTTTTTGACTTGAGGGGGTTTTTCCAATATTTCTGAGCATTTGTAGAGTGCATTGTGATGTCACTAATACTGAGCCATTTGAGAAGGAAGGTCAAGTGCAGCGCTGATTTATTTTGGTAATGACATTTCCTCCGTGGTCGGGAATAGGGAAAATGCAGTCTTATAGAGGGGAAAAATGGAAAGCTTTCTTTATGAGGAGGTTTGGGCCATTAGAAGAGATGGCTTGATTCTCCCTCTGCTGCCTGGGTCTGTGGGGAAGCTGAGACTTGATGTGATTGACCTCCACGTGGACAGACTGCTTTTCTGCCTTGGGCCCCTCTGTGTGGGCACCTGTCCGTAGGGATAGTTAGGAGATTGAGGCCTGTCTGCAAGCTCACACTCTCGCTCTCTCTGTGTTTCCTATTTTTATGTAGCTGAGTGTCTCTTTTTCTGGTAGATAGCTGGAGAGGAGATAGCAAGAGGACACAATGGGAGAGAAGGTTTTGATCAGCAAACTGGTCTGAGATTAGATTTCACGGGAACAGGCCATTCGTTTTTAAAACAAAGCCGTGAACCACAGGGATACCCAGATGTGTTTGTTTTGCAGCTGAAAACCCTAGTCTAGCACTGTGGTCCCGTTATCTCCTATAATCAAACCAGGGTAGGGACAGCAGCTAACATTCCTCCACTGATTGCTTTAGAGACCGAAGAGCGCAGCACTTAAAATTTTGGACTTTGGAATTGATAGGAGGCTTGGCCCTGCCTCTTCTAGATATCAGACTTTGGGCAAGTTGCTTTTCCTCCTGGTGCCTTCGTTTCCACAACCGCAAAAGGGATTTAAATGGATCCTACTTTGTGGGACTGTTACAAGACTTAAACAAACTAATTGTGATCTGGGATTCCCCCTGCCACGTTTGGACGATGTCCGGCATCCGGTGAGAGCTATGGAAGTGTTTGTGAACGGAAAACGAAAAGTGCTGTCTGCCATGAGCTGGGCTAAAGGCTTTCCATACGCTTTCCATCTACTGCTCCCAGTGACATTTTGGGGTGGATATTCTGACCCCCACTGTGTCGACGAGAAAGCACATGACTAGTGTAAGTGGTATAGCCAGAAGGTTTCAAATCCAGGTCTGTCTGACCCCCAGACCTGGGCTCTTTTCACGTGCTTCCATTCCTTGCTTGGTGGAGGTCATTATGTGTTAATTCAACAGATCAGTATTGAGCGCCGCCTGTATTCCAGCCGGGTGCCGGGGGTTGTCAGGGATACAGCAGTGAACCAGACAGACACAGTCCCTGCCCTCACGGAGCCGTCACAAGTTCATGTGCAGGAAACACTGACCTGAGGTCAGGGCTGTGTGCCAGAGCTTTCTGGGAAGTCTGAGGACCCTTTGAAGATGGTCACCTTCCACTTAGCCTTTTGAAGCCTGTTCTTGGCCACCAACGTCCAGGGCACCTGGCCCAATGCTGGCAGGAGGAAAGCTTCTCAAATAACGCAGCAGGGAGGATCCTAGATCACAAGGCTGGCCATGATGGTGGCCAGGAAGCTGTCTGGAAGATTCTGGTGCCCTGGGATCCTACAGGCGGCCTGGACAGAGCAATTGCTAGGCAATGGTTTTCTCCTTTTATGAGCACATGTCTTGGGGGTCCTCACCTAGGGACAGCTCCATGGATGGCCCCTTTCTTGCTGGGATGCCAGACCTACTGGTTAGTCCTGGAGAGAAGAACTGTGAGGATGACAGAAGTTTGAGGGGGTGAGAAGGAAGACCCCTGTGGGCCAGTCCTCTCCAGTTGTTCAAGCTGAACCCTGCCAGCTGGGGGAGCACTGGACATGGAAGGGGCCCCTGCCTACTTCACAAAGGCACTGACAGAAAAGGGAGGGGGGCACTTGTAGTGAGGTGACAGCAGGGGATGTCAGAATGGGTGAGCGTTAGTCGGTTAGGCAGAGACTAAAATCTGTGGTCCTCCTGGTTTTGAGAACTGGTTGGGAAAATGCAGGAACATCCCCTTTCAAGACCAGGAAAGTGGCCTGTGCCTGTAGGCCCCAGAGGCCTTGATGTGGAAATGGCTATAAAATCCAAGCCCTGTGGGATCTCCAGGCCACTTGGAAAAGTGACGCTCGGGGCCTGAGGTGAACTTGTTTTTCTGCACCTGGACATCATGTGGCATCTTTGATTTCCTCTTTCTGTCTGACCTGTGATTCGGGGTATTATTTCAAGTGAGTTGGCTACAAATGGGAAGCACAAAGAACTGTGCCCTGAGAACAGACTAGAAGCCCCGTAAGGCAAGGACCCCACCCTGACTGCCTTGTCAGACATAGGAGCTATCAGTGATGTTTGTCCAATACATGCATACCTGAATTATCATTGAAAACAGAGAAAGGTTGGTGAGTAATCCTGAGCCCAGAGGGCCTCTGTTGGTAGAGGCACTGGCTAGAAAGAAAGGGAGAAGAGAATGCAGGGGGGAAAAAAAGAGAGAGAAAGGTGTTTGTATATTTAACGCTCTTCCTAGATGAGGAAGAAGAAATCCTGGGTTTTGCTAGGTGCTGGCGGATGCTAATGCAAGAGGTAGGAAGGATTTCTGCCCAGGTGGGCCCAGGGGTAGAATGAGGGTTAATTCTGGACTCCTCAGAACACGTGAGTAGTAGAGGATTTTGAAAGACTTTGGTTCCTGTGAGAAAAGCAAAGCCAGCGTCGTCAGCAGCGTTTTGGCTGGGACGTTTTTTTGTTTTTAAAAAAAAAAATTTTTTTTAACGCTTATTTATTATCGAGAGAGACACACACAGCATGAGCATGGGAGGGGCAAAGAGAGAGGGAGACACGGAATCCGAAGCAGGCTCCAGGCTCCGAGCTGTCAGCACAGAGCCCGATGCGGGGCTCGAGTTCACGAATCCTGAGATCATGACCTGAGCTGAAGTCAGACATTTAACTGATGGAGCCACCCAGGCATCCCTAGACACTTTCTTTTTGTTTGAGAATGTGTTGTCTTGTTTATTCCTCGTGACAACCCAGCGATACAGGTACTTGACAGCTGAGGAAGTTGAGGCCCAAGGTCAAATCGATTGCTCAAGGTCACATAGTAGATAAGTGGTGGAGCTGACTTCTGAAAGCAAGCCACTTTATACAATTAACTACAGTTGATCCTTGAGCAACAAGGGCTTGAACTGTGCAGACCCGCTCTATGCAGGCTTTTTAAGATAAACGTGGTGCAGTATTGTAAGTGTATGTTCTCTCCCTTATGATTTTAAAAATAAGTTTGTGTTTAAAAAATATTTCCTTATTTTGAGAGGGTGGGAGGGGCAGAGTGAGAGAGAGAGAATCCCAAGCAGGCTCCACACTTGATGTAGAGCCTGACACGGGGCTCGATCCCACTACCATGAGATCATGACCTGAGCCAATGTCAAAAGTTGGACACTTAACCAACTGAGCCACCCAGGTGCCCCCAAAATAATTTTCTTTACTCTAGATTACTTTATTACAAGACTGCAGCATATCCTAAACACAACGTATGAAATATGTGTTCATCGACCATTTCTATCATTGGTAAGGCTTCTGGTCAACAGTAGGCTCTTTAATAGTTAAGTTTTGGGGGAGCCAAAAGTTAAACTTTTGACTCTGTAGGATTTTTGACTCTTTAGGGGGTCGGCGCCCCTAACCCCGGTGTTGTTCAAGGGTCAGCTGTACATATTGATCTGGAGGGAAGTGTATGCCCTACTAGAGATATACACAGCTTAGTGGTAGGGCAGTGGGAAGTGATTGTGACTGGGGAATGCACATGCCTCTATTAGAAAATGCAGAAGAATGAAGGGGGCAGAGGCAGAGAGGCAGACTTATCTGAGCTAACTTTGAATGGGAGAAGGCCACGTAGTGTGTGTTTTTCGCTTACTTTGGATTATGGACCCCTTTGAAAACCATAGAAAGTTGTGGTTCTTCTCCCCAGAGAGATGCATGGTTGGGTGAAGTTACAGGATCACTGCACAAAACTTCAGGTGATGTCGCGCCTAGGCTCAGACTTGCTGCTGTGCCAAGAGACGGAGAAGGGAAAGGCGAACAGATCTAAGCAGACCGGGTGAGAAAGGCACAGGGTCCTGCGAGGTCATCCCTCTGGTGCTCTTAGAAATGAGGGTGTTTGTGGGAGGGTGGTGGCAGGCGGGCCTGGGCTGCCTCTGCATCATGGAGGACCGTGAAGGCCACAGCGTGGTGTCTGGTGGTCATTCTGAGGACAAAGGGAAGCCATTACATTTTTCCCGGAGAGATGACGTGACTCAGCCGGTGTTTTACGAAGCCGGCTCTGCAGGCGTGTAGGCAAGGTAGATGACTATCGCAGGAGCCCAGTGGGAGAGGAAGAGGCCTGAAGCAGGTACCAGCAGTGTGGGCAGAGAAGTTCCAGATGTGGAACCAACAGGACCGGCCAACCCAGTGGGATTTGTGAAAGAGAAGGCGGGGTTGAGTGATGGCAGGGTTCCGCTTCCGGGGGCCCGGAGGATGAAGTGGGGAGTGGAGACTGGAGAAGCAGGTTTGTAGACAGGAGAGGAAGGAGGAGGTGAGTTCTGTCAAGAGCTCGAGGCCCTGGGCAGCCACCAAGGCTGGCTGGGGGCTCGCCATCAGAGAAGTGGTCCCTGAAGCCGTGGGAGCGGTGAGGACGGGCCTGCGAGGCTTAGGCACTCCCAGTGGGTCACAGTGAAGCTGGCACAATTTTTAAATGAGGTACCTGTTGCAGTGGGACAATAAAGAGAAGTGTCTTTTTGAGAAAAAGAGAGACACATCGGTAGTTCCCCAGCCTGACCGTCATCAGCAGAAGCACTTGAGAAGCTTTTTAAGCCTTTAAGAAAAAGAAAAGGAAAAAAAAAAAAAAAACTAACTCAAACCAATCAAATGAGAACCTCTAGGAAAATGGTCTGGGAACCTATATTTTTTAAAGCTCCCTGGGAAATTTGGGTGATCAGCCAGGTTGAGAGCCATAGGGCTAGGAGGCTACAGCCTGGGTCCAGGAGGACAGGAGCACATTTTTTAGAGTGGGGGTGGGGTGGGGGGGGGGGGAGAAATGAGCAGAGAATGAGACTGACATTTGAAACAGTCCTTACAAGGTTTGTGTACAGGAAATAAACTACATTAGTCAGATTATGTTTCCTCTGTACCGAGACAGAACGCGACCATGGCCTAGTCTTTGGAGAGATCTGGCCGCACACAGGAGCAGCCATGAGATGGTATCTTGAAGGACGTGAGTAGTTGGAGGAAGACTTCCCTTAGGACAGGGGAGGGTGGTTAGCAGGGGACAGAAATTGATGAGGTGAGGATATATTTGGTGACACAGAACCCAGAAGTGACTTTAAGAGGGGGTAGGGCTTCTTTTACTCTGAGGCACAATGCCAGGACCAGATGGGCGGAGGGTCTGGGGAGGGCCTAATGATTGGGTCTACCGATGAGGGGAGTAAGGCCATGTGGGCCGAGGTGGGTTTCGGGCTTTGGAAAAGTAGATCAGGCTTCTAGAGATGCTGTGGGGAGCTGGGGTGAGCGAAGGTATTGCCCAGCACTGGCAGGAGCCCCTGAGAGAACCTGGAGAGCCTTCTTTTTCTTTTTAAAGTTCATTTATTTATTTTGAGAGAGAGAGAGAGAGAAAGCGCAAGTCAGGGAGGAGCAGAGAGAGAGGGAGAGAGCATCCCAAGCAGGCTCTGTACTGACATGGGGCTCAAATCCACAAACTGTGAGATCATGACCGTAGCGGAAGTCGGATGCTTAACCAGCTGAGCCACCCAGGCATCCTGTTTATTTCCTTTTTTTAATTGAAATCTGTATTGAGATAAGTAGATTCACGTGCCACTGTAGGAAATACACAGTGATCCCCTGTATGCGTTGTCCGTTTCCCCCCAATGGTTACATTTAGCAAAAACTGTTACATCCTGTCCCAACCAGAATATTCATGTTGATAGATAACCCACCAGTGATCTTACTCAGATTTCCCCATTCTTGCTTGTACTTGTGTGTGTGTGTGCGTGTGCGTGTGTGTGTGTGCATGAAGTTCTGTACAGTGTTATCACCAGTGTCGATTGGTGTATCCACCACCATAGTGAGGGTGCAGAACAGTCCCAGTGCCGCTAGGATCCCTGGACTTGCCCTTTTATGACCACACCCAGCTCTGTCCCGCCTCCCCCGGCTTTAACTCCTGACAACCTTTAATCGGTCTGTTTCTAAAACGTTGCCATTTCGAACCTGTTATATAATGGGATCATACTGTATGGAGCCTTTTGCGTTCGTTTTTTCCATTCCGCATCATTCCCTGGAGATTCATCCCCGCTGTTGGCGTGTTATCAATGGCTTGTTCCTTCTCATTGTTGACTGTTTTCCGTGGGATGTCTGTTTAAGGGCATCTGGACTGATTCTAGTTTCTGGTTATTACAGATAAAGCTCCTATGGCCGTTGATATACACAGGTTTTTGTGTGAACGTTGAGTTTTCATTTCTGTGGGATAAAATGGCCAGCAGTGGTAGTTGGGACTTTCTGGGGTTTTTTTGTTTTGTTGTTGTTGTTGTTGTTGTTGTTTTTAACCGGTCCCCTGTTTTCCAGAGCAGCTTCACATTTTCCCCCGCGATCTAGGTTGTCTGCATCCTCACCAGCATTTGATGTTGTCCCTTGTTTATTTTAGCCATTCTGAGAGGTGTGTGGTCGTATCTCATGTGGGTTGTAATTTGCATTTCCCTAGTGACTAATGATGTGGAGCATCTTTTCATGTGCTTATTAGCCATCTGTATATTCTCTTCAGTGAAATGTCTGCTCATGTCCTTTGTCCATTTTCTAATTGGATTCTTTATGTTTTTACTGTTGAGTTTAGGGAGTTTATTCTAAATACAGCTCCTTTGTTGCATATGTGGTTTGCAAATATTGGCTCCTTGTCTGTTGCTTTTCTTTTCATTTTCTTCACATGGGATCCCACGTTAAAAGTTTTTAATTTTGATGAGATCCAATTTATTAATTTTCCCTTTTGTGGATTATACTTCTGATGGCCAGTCTAAGGACTCATTGCCTAGCCCTAGATCCTGAAGATTTTCTCCGATGTTTTGTTCAAAAAGGTGTATAGTTTTATGTTTTATATTTAAGCTTATGATCAATTTTGAGTTAATTCATGTATAGGTGGAGAGCAGTACTTTTTGGGAAGCCCATTGGCGTAGTTTTGTGATACATGTATTTTTTTTTCACCAGAGGATTATTGGTTCATCCATATTTTGACGGTTGTCAAAGCTTGGGACCTGAGACACCAAGGTGCTGGTGATCACATGGTTGTACCAGCCTAGGTTGGGAAAGGGACAAGGGGAAGCTGGAGGGGCTACGTCATGGCATGTACTGCCCAGAGCCTCTGCTGGTTAGGAGAAGAGGCAGGGTAGGAGGCTGTGGTCACGCATGGGAGAGGCAGCATCTGAGATTAGAGGTGGAGAGATTTCGAGCGATGAGTTTCGAGGTGTGGCCATGAATGTGGTCAACTGATACGAGCGTGGGTGATGACCATTGGTGAAGAGGAAGTAAAACATGGGGAACCTCATCAGCCCTGGGTTCATTAATCACTTGAATGTTGAAGTGCATAGTAGTGAAGTGTGAATTTGTAAGTAAATGTGCCAGAGTAACCAGATATTGGGAGAAATTCTTGGAGGACATGACCCCATGGATGTGAATGGAATGAGTTAGGTATAAGTGAATGAATACATGGTATGGACATAGTAAAAAGCAGGTGGCAGAGTGGTGGGGTAGAAGGAACATTTAGGGTCACAAGAAGATGCTAACAGTTCCTACCTCCTTCCTCCCAACTCCTCTGGCCGTTCCCATACTATTCCTATTTGTGATGTGTCTTTGGACAGCTGTATTAGCTTTCTGTACTTTGTCACTATCATCTGTAGAATGGGATGAGGAAATCCACATATCTCTCCCTGCCTCTCAACAATGCTGAGAGAAATCCAATTGCAGATGAGAAAGTGCTTTGAACTGAATCCTAAAAAGAGTACTTTTGTGAGGTTAAGCCCCCTTAGGGCCTGTTGGAAAGGAAGGTAGGAATGTTTTGGAGTTGTCACACAGGATTAAGCTTCCCTGTCCTGGGTAGAGGGGTGTTTTGTTAAGGGAGGGTTGAACTCCCCCCTCCCCCTTCAGGGTTTCTGCCAAAGAAGGGGTCGGAGAGGGGAGATTGGGGCAAACTTGTCCAGGTCAGAGTCACATACAGTGCGGGGGACCACTGGTAGCCTATTGCACCGCAGAGGCTGGGCAGCCCCAGACAAGTGGCCCTGTACAGCCTCCAGGGGGAGGGGGCTTGGATGCACTTGGGTGTTGTAGGCACAACCGTGGATTACAAGTCTTTTTGTTCTTCCCCCGCTGACTTCTAGAGCTTTAGCTCCACGCTCCCGTGGCTGTGGCCTTGCCTGTCACTTGGGAGCTTGTCTCTAAGTTCTTACTATCATTACTTATTTGTATCCCGACTCCACTGATAGGACGTACAGTGGTCATTTCAATAATTATTATTGTGGTTGTGTTCTGCTGATCTCTTTAGTAAAGGTGCCGTCTTAGAGAATGTTCAACTCTGTAAATTTAAATACATAAATGTATCATGTGGTCAGGATCATAGAAATAATCTGCAGGAATTTACAACATAGGAATAGTGGTTGCCACAGGGGTTGGATTATAGGAGACTTACTCCTTTTCTCCTATATATTGCAGTATTAATGGAGTTTCTTTAATAGCGAACATATGTTGCTTTTGGAATTGGAGGAAAAAATAATTATATCAAGTTTATTTTGTCCCTCGGTTCTGAGTAAGGAATACTCATTAAAGGAAAATGTGGAAAGTACCAAGAATTAGAAGCAAACCATATTGCCTAGGTCCACTTTGGTGTGACGTTCACTAGGGATTCTGTTGGAGGTGTGGGGGGTGGAGTGGGCTTTGCAGGGTCTTGGTGAGTGGAAGGGAAGCTGGTGCCACTGAACTCTTCAGGGCAACAGTCTTGAGGGACAGGTGGTCAGAGAGTGGTGGTGCTGGGGCAGGAAGCAGGACAGAGTGTTCTTATTATAGACTTCAGGACATCGGTCCGGGAGTTCAACAGGTGCCTTGGCCAGTTGGATCTGTCAGTCAGCTGTCCAGACCAACAGTGGAATTATTCTGACATTCATCTATTATGGTAAAATGGCTATGGGAGAGGTAGAGAAAAGCGTTCAAATCCATTCTTCTAATGTCTGCACGCTCACAGCAAAGGGACACAACGATATTAATGGGAGTTAACACACCATATCCCCTGCCGAACCAGTGCTTCTCATTTAACTCAAACTTGACAGGAGTAGTGGACACGTTTTATTTTGGAGGGCTGGGAGGGGGCCTCTCTTTAAAAAAGTGGTTTTTGTTTTTTTTTTAAGGGTGCCTGGGTGGCTCGTTCGGTTAAGCGTCTGACGCTTGATTTCGGCTCAGGTCATGATTTCACAGTTTGTGAGATCAAGCCCCACATCGGGCTCTGCACTGACACCGCGGAGCCTGCTTAATTCTCTCTTTCCCTCTCTCTCTGCCCCTCTCCTGTTCATGTTCTCTCTCTCTCTCTCTCTCTCTCTCTCTCTTTCTCTCTCAAAAAGTAAATAAAACTGCTAAAAAAATTTTTTTTAATGTTTTTTTTGATGATCGTGTTATTTTGTGTAACAGATTCCTAGCAAATAGTCTTGTGTTTGCATTGCCTTTCGGCAGAGCTAGGTGACTTTTAGAGTATGAAAATGCTCTGGAGACTATGGTGTAGTATACATTCTCATTTGATATAATCATTTGAATTAATAACAGGTAGGTTTCATTTGCTTGATATTTACCTTTTGTGCATAACCTGTAGATTATTCTGTCTGCCCACCTTCCCTTCTCTCAAATGCTTCAAATCCAGGTAAATAATAAAATCAAATTCACTCTTCAAAGCCTGTAAGGATATTATTTCTTTCAAGCCTCTTTCTGTATCATTGTAGTCCCCTCTTTCTTAGCTTTTCAGAGCACAGTCTGAAAGGTGTGACGTTGAAACGTGCTGCCCACGACATTCAATTTATTTAAAAAAACATTTTTTTTAAATAGCATTACAGCCTTTTCATCACAGGCAATGAAATTGATCATTAGCTGAAAATTTCCATAGACATTGTTCCTTTTGCAAAGGCCAGAGGAACTTTTAGACTACCTTATAAGAGAATGCTATGGAGGAAATGCTTTGCAGCATCTGGGGTAATATTTAACATATGTTAATAAGCTGAGGGTTTTTTTTCTCTCCCCCCCAGCCATTTAGAAAAGGTCCCAATTACTCTGTGTCTGCCCTCTTCCCTGGATCTGCCTTGGCTCTGTGACTAGCTTGCCATTGTGTTGAGACAGGCTTTGGCAACTGTCTCTCAGATGAATGGTTCTATTACAAACACAGTAGCTTCCGTGACAGCTTAGAAGAGATTGTTGTTTATGGCTGCTTTTATTGAGAGAGGTTCGGCGCACGTTAATGTCCCGATAAAGACATTTGTACCTATAAAGTAGCCACAGCTTTAACCCTATTTGATGGTGAGTAAGGTATTGGGGCTGATGACATGGCCAGATGTGAGGTATCGGATTGCATGTTTATTCAACTGTTTCTGCAGTCTCTGTACTTCGATGTGCCTTTGTATTTGCTGTATCACAGCAACACACAGAATGCCGTGGCGATACGATCCTGCTTATGGAAGATGCTATTTGGGTTACTTGGATCGTAAGCCACGTGTATTAGGAAGCATTCTCTCAGTGCTTGTGTGTCCTGAGACAGCAACCGCAAACAGTTGTTAGGTGAAGGGATTTGCCAGGTGGGATGACCGCGTGCGCTGGGGTAGGACGGATGGACGGATCTGAGTGAGGCCTGGGCTGACCGGGGCAGGCATTGCAACAGGGATTCACAATAACGATGATGAACATCTAGCCAGGGCTTGCTGTGTGCCAGGTACTATTCTAGACGCTTAACACCAACTCACCTAAGCCTCACGACAGCTCTTATGAATAGCTACTATTATCATTGCCGTGTCACAGATGAGGACACGAAGGCCCGGAAAGGTTAAGTAAATGGCTCAGGGTCATGCAACTCGTAACTCCTGGATCGGAGGTATGAGCCCCTATCGGTCTGACGCCAGCACCGGAGTCTCAACCGCCACTTGTCTGCTGCCTCTGAGGCTTGACAGAACTGTAACCTGAGGTCCTCTGGACTCCGTGTCCCTAAACTGCTGCCTGCCTGGTTTGGGAGAGAGTTTTGGTTCCAAGTAAACAACGAAAAGGGGAGAATGTGCTTTCCTGGTGTCTGGGATCCTCTTTATCCTATTATCTGGCTGGCAAACTCCTACAGGTTCTTTAAGACCCTGTACAAAATACTCTCCTTTTCTCCGTATCCTTCCTTAAACTCCACAAGCAGAGATAGTTGCTCCTTTGTGTGTGTGTGTGTGTGTGTGTGTGTGTGTGTGTGTGTGTGTGCGCGTGTGCGTGTGTGCGCACGCACACTTTTTTTTTTTTTTTAATTAAGTTATTTAACTGTCAGAACCTTTCAGGCGCAGTTTTTTTACAGTGTTTGTGTCTCCGTGTCCTCGGGGGGCAGGGCAGTGTCATCAGCACGTCTGCATCTTTAGCACTTAGCATAGGGCCTGGCACACACGAGGCCCTCAAAAAATGTGTGGATTGGTGAAAATTGTTGGTAATAATAATTCCACCTTTCCATCTCTAGCAGGCATTTTTTCCCTGCATTGTTATCACATGTGCAACATTCTAATGAAATAATGAAGGCAACAGTTAGAGTGTCATGGATGAGAAACTGGGGCACAGAGCCCAGAGGGCTTTCCATTAGGATACCTTATTTTGAGGTAACCTCCTGGTAAAGCAGAATTTATGGTGGAACCCATAGCACCCCATCCGCATGTCTGTGTTTTTCTGTCCTGACCCCATTGACCCTGTGCCTGGGTCAATGAGAATGGGAACACTTTTTCTTAGTTTACAATTTTGTGCCCATATCACCATGATTCTGCCCATATAGGATATTCAGTGGCTAGAAAGGATGGCTGAGCCTGATTTGGCTATTGTGGTGACCGAACCCACCTTCCTCCCATCCTGATTTGATTTTTATAACTATAGTAAAACATATTCCTAGAAAGCTAGTCTTTGACAATTTTTCCCCTTTGGATATACCCGCTACAGTGTGTTTGTAAGCTTATTTGACATGTCCTAAGTGGTGTCTATGCATACATATATGTGTGTGCCTTACTCTTTTCAGGTTGACTGTGGATTTGGTTTAACCTGTCTGAATGTGACTTCCACAGATTATCCTAAGATGACATTGTTGATCCTGAAAGATTCATTTGAGTGAAACAGTGAACTAAGCAAGCTACTGCTGTGGAGTTTAGAAGGTTGTTCATTTAAGTTAGGGCAGGTTGCCAGACCTTTGTGACCAGGTCACAAAATCTGGTTAGCGTAGATTTAACCTACCACTAATCTTGTTAGTGGCTGATTTATATGGGGGGTTGTCAGCCCATAGGAGTAAGTTCATCATGGTTGTTAAGGGCATGGAGTCAGGAGTGGGGGCTCTCTGGGCTTAAGTCCTGGCTCTGCCGATGTGTAACCTTGGGTATGTTAGTATTCTTGAACCTCCATTTCCTCATCTGATAAATGGGGCTAATATTAGCACCTATCTTACAAGGTTGATATGAGGGTTAAATGAGATAATGTGGTAAAATGCTTCACATGCCCAACTCATTCTTAGAGAGAAGTATTATCTTGACCACAAAATCAGGGAAAGACATAAGAAAACTATCGACCAAAACCTCTTATGAATACAGATATAAAAGTTCTCAACAAAATGCTCATAGACTAAATCCTGCAACATATAAAAAGAATTACTCACCATGACTAAGTGGATTTACCCCAGGAATGCAAGGTTGGTTTAAAATCGGAATTTAACGTAAAACACTTTATCAATAGAATAAAGAACAAAAATCACATGATCATCTCGATAGATGGAGAAAAGGCATTTGACAAAATCCACACCTCATCTTGATAGAAACAAACTCCTATGTGCCTACCATAATAGCCTCAGAAGAGAACTTCCTCCCTGATATGGGGCATTGGTAAAAAATGTACAGCCAGCATCATAGTAATATGATGTTTACTTAATAGTAAAACACTGAATGCTTTCCTCCTAAGATCAGGAATAAGACGAGGATGTTTGCTTTCACTCCTTCTATTCAACGTTGTGTTAGAGGTTCTAGCCAGGGCAATTAGTCAAGAAAATGAAACAAAAGGCATCTGTATTAAAAAAGGAAGAAGTAAGATTATCTCTTTCTGATCTTTTATATAAAAAAATTATTAAAGCTAATAAAGGATTTGGTAAGGTTGCAAGATATGAGATCAGTACACCAAGTTAATTGTATTTCTGTACATTTGTAATGAACAGTCTAAAAATGAAATTAAGAAAGTAGTTCTGTTTACAGCATTATAAAAAGGATAATATAACTCATGAATAAATGAAAATAGACACGTGTGTCACTTTTACTCCCCAAGCTACAAAACGTTGTTGAAAGACATTGTAGGGGCGCCTGGGTGGCGCAGTCGGTTAAGCGTCCGACTTCAGCCAGGTCACGATCTCGCGGTCCGTGAGTTCGAGCCCCGCGTCGGGCTCTGGGCTGATGGCTCAGAGCCTGGAGCCTGTTTCCGATTCTGTGTCTCCCTCTCTCTCTGCCCCTCCCCCGTTCATGCTCTGTCTCTCTCTGTCCCCAAAATAAATAAATGTTGAAAAAAAAAATTAAAAAAAAAAAAAGAAAGAAAGACATTGTAAAAGACCTGAAATAAATCAAAAGACATTCTGTATTCACAGATCAGAAGAGTTAATAGTGTTACAGCCGTCCTCCCCAAATTGATCTACAGATTCAATGTAATCCCTATTAAAACTCCAGCGGACTTCTTAGTAGAAATTGACAAGCTGATCCTAAAAGTCATATGGAGATTAAGAGGATTCAGAATAGCCAGGACATAACGTGGAGAAGAAGAACAGAGTTGGAGGGTTCATGCTTCCTGATTTCACAACTTACTACAAAGATACAGTCTGAATCAAGATGGTGTGGTACTTGTATGAAGTTAGACATGTATCTTGGGAATAGAAACAAGAGTCCAGAAACAAAATCCTGCATATTTATGGTCAATTGATTGTCAACAAATGTGCCAAGCTAATTCAAAGAGGGGAGCAATAGGTTTTTCGATAAATGGTGCTGGGACTATTGGGTATCCACATGTCAGGAATGAATTTGAACCCTTTCTCCACAACCTACACCATAACTAACTAAAAATAGATACTAGACATAAATTTAAAAGCTAAAACTATAAGACCCTAGAAGAAAATATAGGAATAAGTCTTTCTAAGATCTGGGGTTAGGTAAAGCCTTCTTGAATATGACACCGAAAGCATGAGTAATAAAAGTAAAAATAAATTGATACTTCATCAAAATTACAAACTTTTGTGCTTCAAAGGATACCATCAGGAAAATAAAGTAACAACCTGGAGAATAGGAGAAAAATATTTTCAAACCATAAATCTAATGTGGGACTTGTATGTAGACTATAGAAAGAACTCTTGCAACTCTGATAAAGAAGGTAAGTAATCCAATTAAAATGTAGACAAAGAACCTGAATAAGCATTTCTTTTGAGAAAATATACAGGTCGCCAATAGCGCATTGTAAAGATGCTCAGCATCATTTGGCATCTTGGAAATGCAAATTAAAACCATGGTGAGATACCACTTCATATTCACTAGGATGGTTATGGTCAAAAAGACTGACAACAAGTATTGCCATGGATGTGGAGAAGTGGGAATCCTTATGTATTATTAGTGGGAATATAAAATGGCACAGCCACTCTGGGGAACAGTCTAACAGATACTCAGAAGGTTCGACATAGCATTATCAGAAGACCCAGCAATTTTACACATAGGTATAAAACTAAGAGAAATGAAAGCAGATATCCCTATAAAAACTTGTAAATGAATATTTATAGCAGCATTATTCATAATAGTCTCAACAGTGGAAGGACCCCAAAGGTCCATCAGTGGATGGACATAAATAAATATGGGCATGAATAAAATGTGATATATCCAATCAATGGATTGTAATTTGGTGATAAGAAGGCATGAATTGCCAGTACATACTGCAACACGAACAACTCTTGAAAACATTATGCTGAGCGACAGAGTGCAGTTACAAGACTATATATTGTATGATTCCAGTTGTGTGTAATACTCAGAATAGGCCAGTCTTTAAAGATAGGAAATAGATTAGTGGTTACTTAGGCCTGGAGGATTTGAAAGAAATTGGGCAATTACTGTTAATGAATATGGGGTTTCTTTCTGGGATGATTAATATGTATTATATATTACGTATATTAATATATGTTATATATGCACGTGCATGTGTATATATACGCATACATATATACACACACAGATAGTCTACATACATACATACTCTGAATATACTAAAAATCATTGAGTTGTACACTTTAAATCAGTGAGTTATATGATACATACATTGTATCTCAATAAAGCTGGTTGGTAAATGTATATACTTAGCATCCTACGTGGCCCATTGAAAATGGTCAGTAAATGTTAGCTACCATTGTGATAATTTCCTTCCTACTTTTCTTGCTACTTGTACAGTCGCAAAGATGGAATTGAGAGGGCAATGCTGAGAAAGCAGGTGAACCTAGCAATTAATTCTGATCCTGGGTGATGGAGCGGGTAGAAGAATCTGTAGGGCTCTAGGCTGGGTGCTAAATGCTGATTTAGGAGAGCTAATGGAGAGGTCGAGTGAAGTTACATGGTGCAACTGCCTGGCATAGAATCGGCCCTCCCAAACTCTTAGGTAGATCTGAATTTAGTTACCCTTAAAATGGTGGTCGAACTTAGGGCTCAAATCTGGTCGAACTAAACCAGATGTTCCTCCCAAAAGAATAATCACCACTTGTGTGTTAAAGGCCAGGGTTTTTGTGTCCAGGAGTTACTAAGCCAGATGTGCGTGTTTTCTTTTTAAGCATGGCAAAGACCAGGGTTTTAGTTCTGGGCCTGTATATTTTTCTAGGCGGTGTCTGGGGAACCTCAGTTTCCCGGTCAGTCCCTGGAGAACAGCTTTGCTCCTTGGCAGGCTGCCTTTGGGCCTGAGTGTCGGAACCCCTCGAGAGGAGAGGGGCAGAGCCCAGTCCTCATACTCTGGAAGTCAGTCCCTGCAGAAGCTCGGCAGTATCATAGATCGCCATGTTAGTTACCAGTGGTTCCTCCTTTAGAACTTGGAAAACATGTGCCAACTGGGCGGGAAGGTTCTCCGCTAAGATGCGTTTATTCCCCGACATGTCTCACGGAAATTTTTCCCCCAAGGATTTACCTGTGGAGGGAAGTTCCTATTTCAGTGTTGGGGGAAAACCAAGTGAGCTGCTTTTCAGATGTTTAGCCACACGCTGGCACCCAGGGTCACGCGGTACGGAGTGGCAGAGCCAAGACTCAGAATGCCCCCCATGGCCACCTGGCTGCTAAGACAGTTTGCTCTTAGTCTTAACCACTAGGCCGAACTGCCTCTCGGGAATGGACGCAGTTGAGGGAGGGAGAGGTGTGAAGACAAGTGTTTTCAGGAACAGTGAGGAGTCTGGTAGGGCTGGGTGCCGACAAGAACCGATGGAATGGCTAATGAACTGGGAAAAGGAGGATGAGTTTGAGTAACATGGCAGGTGATTGCATTGAACCCTGAAGATCAGCTTGTCTGTGTGAGTAGCACATTTCTGGAAGAGGGACAGGAGCCATCGCTTTCTTGGATACTCAGCTAGTGTTGAAGAAGAGTTATTCTGGGAGCCTGAGGAGTGACCCACAAGGAGGTGGAGGTCGCTGCAGCACTCCTGTAGGAAAGGAGGATGGCTTCACCTATGTCAGGGGCTGTGGCAGTGACAGCGAGAGGCCAGGGTGGGTTAGGTCAGGATAATAGCGATCAGGCATCCAGATGGAGTATAGGAGGGATCAGAAGGCTCGCTAGGGCTTGGTGGCAAGAGAAGAGATGGAGGTGTTTCATCTGTGTGGACAGCAGCGCATTTACAGACACATGGAAAAGCAGGTTCTGTGGGGCAGAATTGGAGTCATGCGTCCGAGCTGTATGGAGCTGGCAGGGCTTTGGGGTTCTCCGGGGGGAGGGGGCCAGCAGGCACGTGGAAGTTCAGCGTCCCGGGTTGAGAACAGTTTAGAGGGACAGCATCTCAAGGTTTGGAGTTAAAGCCTTAGAAGTGAATGAGCTTGTGCAGGAGACAGAGAGGAGAAAGGACTAAAGAAAGGAAGGTCTCGGTGAGAACCATTGCAGCCGTAAGGGTCAGGCCCCAGCTCACGCTTGTGTGTCCGTCTTCTTACTGAGCATCCTGCTTGTCACGTGAAACCTTACAAGTGCTGGAGCCGGGGAGCCCGAATGCCTGCGTGTTTATTGTACTAAGTATGTTGAAGTCTTGAAGTTTGTCTCTTCTCGGTGTGTTGATGGGAGCATGGGTACTTTTCCTGTAGGTTCATGGGGTGCTGAGTCTGTAGACACGTTCTACTCTGTGGCTCCCTAGGGTGAGTTAATGGGTTAGACCCTGATCCTTGTTCAGCTCCTTCCTTTAACCTAAACCAGATCTGGTCTGGATCTGATGTGTGATTTCCTTCCTCCCAGGCTCCCGGGGAGCGTTGCTGGGACCCTTGCGGTCCTTTGCGTTGCAAGGAATCAGCCCCCCCCACCCTTAACTGTGGCTCCTGTGGGGTAGAAGTGCCTCCTTTCAGAGTGTGCTTCAGCTTGCTCTCTTGGGGCTGGCCCGGAGAGCCCAGGGACAGTAAGCGTGACCTGTCAGAAGCAGGGCCTGCCCTCTCTCTGAACCAGGACTGGGCTCCTGGTAGCCTGAGCCTGGGCGCCACGGGGGACGTGTGGGCCTGAATGTGCTCTGTCCCGGCCGGGGTGGGAGGGGAGCTGAGGGGAAGGCAAGGGCCTCTTCTGCCTGCTCTTCTAGAACCCTGAACTGGAGGGGGGTCTGGTGTCCTTGGTTTTTATACTTGAAGCTGGCCCAGAGATGCCCTTTCCCCAGTTCCAGTTCTGGGGGCCAGCTGGCCAGGCGTGGTCGCAGCTGCTCCTACATGGCTGTTCCCTCCCGTCCCACTGATCCCGGGTTCCAGGGTGCAGAGGTCATTCCCAGTTGCCTAAGGTGCCATGTATTTGAATGTCCGAACTAAAACACTTGAGAGAATAAAATGGGGCAGTATTAAGAATAACACCAGGGAAACAGAAATAAACTGAGACCTTTCAGGCAAACCAGGATATGTGATCTTCTTCTCTGTGCTTTCACTTTGGGCTCAGTTCTTAATGTACCCCCCGAAGTGGTCCCACCTCCCCTACACCCCATGACCCATGTGATTTGGGTGCCAGGCACTTACAGATCTCCACCCTTTGAGATTTGGTCTGCGTAACAGAAGCCTCAGGGATCTCCCACGTTGGAAGGCCCAGCACAAGGGAAACCTGGAAGTGTGTTTCCTGGAAGTATGTTACAGAGGAGGGTGGGAGGGACGTGAGCATCTGGGCCTCTCTGAGACGAGGCCAAATAGGGGTTTAGGAAGAGAAGGTGTTCTTTTCTGAGAGTCGAGGAGGTGATGAGAGCTCTGTCCGGGGGACTCCTCAGCCTGCATGGGCCCGCATTTCTACGCAAAGCTGGCAGAACCCAGATCTCCATGGGGCCTGAGCGAAGAAGGCCCGAGGACAGGAGATGGCTTCTCGTTTGGTCTTCTGACTGTGTCCTGGAACATCTGCCTTGCCCAGGTGACCTGGATGGCCTGGATTTGACCATTTTGGAGTGAGGAGTAGGGTTGCCAGATTTGGCAAATAAAAATACAGAGCACTCTGTTAAATTCGAATTGCAGGTAAAGACTAATTTTTTTTTTTTAAGTTTATTTATTTATTTTAGAGAGAGGGAGAGAGCACGGGTAGGCGAGGGGCAGAGAGGGAGGGACAGCATCTGCACTGACAGCAGAGCCTGATGCGGGGCTCAAACTCTTGAACCGTGAGATCATGACCTGAGCCGAAGTTGCACGCTCAACCAACTGAGCCACCCAGGCGCCCCAAGCCTAATTTTTCTTGTATAGGTATATCCCATGCCATAATTGTATTTTATACATGACAGTCTCAGTTAGTAGTATCTGGCCAGATTTTGCTTGCTTCTGGAACGTGGGGTAATCATTCACAGTGCTGCCTTCACTCAACAGGTATTTATTGAGTCCCAACTGACACGTCAGATGCTGTTGTAGGCTCTGGGGGTTTTCATTGAGCGAGAGACAACAGGAGTTCCTGACCTCCTGGGGCTTTCGTCTAGTGGGGGCAATAGACGATAAGGAAGAGACATAAGGATGTCGGATGGTGACAGTGGGAAAGCGGAAAATAAGGTGAGAAGGGAGGATGGGAGGGGGCGTGGGGAGAGGATTCACACCTGGGTAAGGGTAAGGGTTTGAGGGGATAGGCCAAGCAGACGTTTTAGGGGAAGAGCATCCCAGGCCTCGGGCGACGCACACGTCAAGCCCTGGTGTGCCCGGTGCGTTTGAGGAGCCGTGAGGACCAGTGTGGCTGGAGCCAGGTCAGCGAGGAGGGAGAGTGTGGAAGCGGAGCCAGTGAGGTCAGGGAGTAGAGCTTGTGGAGGGGCCTCTGTAAGGACCCGGGAGGCCTTTGGAGAGGGTATTGAGCAGGGTGGGGGTGTGATCTGATAAGGATTTTGTTCTGTTTTCTTTTTTTTTTTTTAATGTTTATTTATTTTTGAGGGAGGGAGAGAGAGAGAGACAGAGAGAGAGAGAGAGAGAGAGAGAGACAGAGACAGAGCACAAGTTGGAGAGGGGCAGAGAGAGAGGGAGACACAGAATCCGAAGCAGGCTCCAGGTTCTGAGCTGTCAGCACAGAGCCTGATGCGGGGCTTGAACCCACACACTGTGAGATCATGACCTGAGTCATGGTCGGTTGCTTAACCGACTGAGCCACCCAGGCGCCCCTGTTCTGTTGTTTTAAATTACAGTATGTTTAACATATAGTGTTATACTGAGCTGATGAGGTTTTATTTTATTTTTGGTTTTGAGAGAGAGTGTGTGCATGTGCATGTGCGAGGGCAGGGGAGGGGCAGAGGGGATGAGAGAGAGAGAGAGTGAGAGAGAGAGAGAAATCTTAAGCAGGTTCCATGCTCAGCATGGAGCCCGACACAGAGCTCCATCCCATAAACCGTGCAGTCATGACCTGAGCCGCAATCAAGCGTTGGACACTTAACCCTGCTGAGCCACCCAGGTGCCCCTGATCTGATGGGGTTTTAGGAGAGTCCCTGGCAGTTGGTGGAGATCACACCAAAAGCTGGCCTGGGGTCCCGTTCTGTCATCTTGCCTGCAGAGGTGGGCTGTGGGACTTGAGGCATGCATGTCATTTAGAATAAAAAGTCGTTGCTACCAGGACTCAGCAACACTTTATAGGATCTTTGCCTTTTTCTCTCCTTTCTGTCTTCTCCATTTGAATGACGCATTCCTCCTAAACAAGGGGAGGGAAGTGTTGTGGTTATCTCTACGTGTTTTCTTTTTTCTTTTTTCTTTTTTTTTTTCAACGTTTATTTATTTTTGGGACAGAGAGAGACAGAGCATGAACGGGGGAGGGGCAGAGAGAGAGGGAGACACAGAATCGGAAACAGGCTCCAGGCTCTGAGCCATCAGCCCAGAGCCTGACGCGGGGCTCGAACTCACGGACCGCGAGATCGTGACCTGGCTGAAGTCGGACGCTTAACCGACTGCGCCACCCAGGCGCCCCCTCTACGTGTTTTCAACCCCTGTGTGATAATACCTGGTTCGAGGGACAGTTCCAAATGTTTCTTATTAAGCTTTAGAGGAATGACTTACCGGACAGTGCTTACACATCTGAAGTTCCAGATAAAATACAATTCCAAAATACATGAGTTTTTGTTGGTGTTGAAGGAAGTCATTTTTCTTTGGACTAAATAAATTGAAATTTTTTTGAGGTCTCAAAGAGCTTGAAAGCATGTCTTTTGTTTCCAGTCTCTGAAAAGGAAAGGGAAGAGTGAGCTGATCATAGTATGCAGCTTTCTTACACTTTACTGGGCTGAAGTCTGATTTAAAAATGGAGGAAAAAAAAGCCAAAAGACTTCACATTGACCTTGACACTAAGGCATATATACAATTAATTTATTTATTAATTTATTAGTTTATTTTCAAATGTATTTATTTATTTTGAGAGAGAGCGCATGGGCACCCAGGGGTGGGGTGTGGGAGGGGTGGGGAGGGGCATTGAGAGGGGGAGAGAGAATTCCTATCAGCCTCTGCGCTGTCAGCACGGAACCCAACTCAGGGCTCGAACTCACAAACCCTGCGATCATGATCTGAGCCCCCAATCAAGAGTCAGACGCTGAATCAACAGAGACACCCAGGTGCCCCAGCAATTTATTTTTATAAAATATTTATGTTCTTTGGAAAAAAATACTGAGGCTGTAAAACCTAGACTTTTAAGTAAATGGGATCATTTTAAATGTTAGCCAATTTGGGGGATGAGAATTATAATTCTAAAAGGAGTAGCAAATATCTTCTAAGTATCTTTAACAAGCCTGATGACTTACAGAAGACCATAGTGGTAAATTAACTTTGCTGAGTAAATTAACTTTGCTGAGTAATATTATTAATAAATATTTAAATTTTTACATATATCCATAAGGTTTATTTGAGAAGATGCAAAAAGGAAGCACTTTAAAAAAGGTAATGCAGAGGCGCCTGGGTGGCTCAGTCAGTTAAGCGTCAGACTCTTGATTTCAGCTCAGGTCGTGATCTCATGGTTCGTGGGCTAGAGCTGACAGTGCGGAGCCTGCTTGGGATTCTCTCTCTCCCTCTCTGTCTCTGCTTCTCCCCAGCTCACGTGCACCCTCTCTCTCTCTCTCTCTCTCTCTCTCTCTCTCTCTCTCTCTCTCTCAAAATGAATAAATAAACATTACAAAATATGTAGTGTAGACAGTTCAAATGTGAAAATGGATTCTTTTACCAGAGTTGTGAAGAAAACATCAAGACCAAATCAATATTTATACATATATTCTTTGTTTTAAATGTTTATTTATTTTTAGAGAGACTGAGAGAGAGCACGCATGTACGGGAAAGGAGCAGAAAGGGAGGGAGGCAGAGAATCCCAAGCAGGCTCTGTGCTGTGAGCACAGAGCTCGGTGTGGGGCTCGAACTCACAAACTGTGAGATCGTAACCTGAGCTGAAACCAAGAGTCAGACGTTTGACTGAGTCACCCAGGTGCCCCTCAAGCCAATATTTGAAGTAAGAACTAAGCAGGCTTTTTTGAGGGGCTGTCCCGTGCCAGGTCATGAGATGGGTACTAAGAAAACAGAATCTCAGGGCTGACCACTGTAAAAAGCATCAGATAAAATTCAGTGAGCAGTAAAACACAGGTATGTACATTGTGCATTTAAAAAGAAGGCCTTTTATGGGGCACCCATACTCTGTCTCTCTCTGTGTCAAAAATAAATAAACATTAAAAAAAAAAAAAGGCATTTTAGACCAAGCCTGTTTGAGCGAGTTTAGCTACGTCCTAAGCAGGGACTAAAATCCGTTGTAAACCACTTTAACGTAATTGAGTCCCAACCATGATAAATTGAGATTTTTGCCACGCCAGTTTGGATTACAGCCTAGAAGCGCATTCACTTTAGGATTAGAAAGATCTAGCATTAGCATTTCTAGCTATAGGACTTGGCCATCTCTAAGCTTTAGTTCTCCGTCTGTAAAATGGGAGTCTTGAAACCAGCCTCACGGAGTGGTTTTGCCTGTTAAGTGGGCGACTCGTATCGGGTCCTTGGCCAGCACCGGCGCATAGTGAGCTCTCGGGGAGTGATGGCCCGTATCATTCTTACTGGCATTGCTGACGGAGACTCTACAGCTTACGTTATTTCATGATTTCCGAGGCCACCCAAGTTCAAGTTTTGGGTGTGCAGGTAGCATCGTTTGAATGCCTTGAGAGGTGGGGGAGCAGACGGGGGGGTTTGGCTCACAGTAGGTGGGAGGTGGGAACTCAGAATCCTGCTGAATGTGCCATCACACTTGACATCGCCCTCCAGATGGCTGTGCAGCCAGGTTGATAATTAGCTCCGACAGATGCGGGCGGAGAGTCCCCTGGGCAGCTCTTCTGCAGCGTGGGTGTGTGGTGAGAGCGGCACATGGCATCGGGAGGCCCGAGCCGGGTTGGGATGTGCAGCGGGCTCAGCTGGGCCGACGCAGGCATCGCCCTAGTCGGACCCTCCTGGGTCTCAGCTGGTGCACAGACACTGCCCCCACCCCGCAGGCTTGCGGAAGCAGATGCCACCCCTGTGGGGGGCTGTGGCCTCCAGCTGCTTTGCAGCCTCTGTCAGGCCAGGGCTGTTGAAGCTCTTGCTCTGCTATTTAAACCCATCCTTGCTGGTGACCGCTTCCAGTCTTAAGTGGAGGCGGTGTATGTGTGTGTGCGTGCTACAGGTTTCAGCTAATTACCGCCACAGGGGATCTGTCCGGCGACTGGGTGTGGGGAAGGCCAGCCCCACGGCCCCCTGCGTTAGCCCCCACCCCTACAGAGGCACCTGCTGAGCCTGCACCCAGAGAGGGGCCCTGCTGCCCCTCCAGGACCTCCCCCTCGTCAGTGGACCTTTTTCAAAGCAGGGCAAGAACCCGGGGTTTCGTGCTCCCGGCCTGTGGGGACTGTGACACCAGGGCTCAGACATTAAGATGTGGACTCTGCCACCCAGGTTGAGGGAGGGCGGGCAAGTCAGCTTACCTCTTGGGATTTGTTTCCTCTATTAATGGGCAGTGAATTGGGGAGCGGGGGGCTATTAGCCTGTTGTCTTTATCTCCATGTCCCTTGGACACAGTAAGTGCTCATGAAACAATAGCTTCATTTGTAAGATGAGGATGACATTGCCCACATCCCTGAGTTGTGCTGGGGAGGAGAGACCGTTCGTGTAATTCGATTCAGCTGTGGCAAAAGGGGACCAAGGTGAGGACACTCTCATTTTCCCTTAGGTTCTGCTCCTTTTATGTCCCCAGTATCAAAACATCTCAGACACTCAGGACTTCAAAAGAAGCCCATTTGTACATCTTCACTAACTAGTTCAAACTTCACTGATTTTGACAGTGGATCTTAACGGACATGTCTTCAGAGAAAGTGTATAAATGGCCAGAAAGCACATGAATCGATGCTCAACATCACTAGCCACTAGGAGAATGCAAATTAAAACCACAATGAGATAGCACTTCATACCTGCTCTAGGAGGACTGTGGTCAGAAAGGCAAACACTAGTAAGTGCTGGCGAGGACGGGGGACAGCTGGAACCCGCATACACTGCGGGTGGGGAAAGTAAAATGGTGCAGCCTCTGGAAGACAGTCTGGCAGTTTCTCAAGAGGTGAAAGGCAGAGTAATTCCATTTCTACATCTCTGCCCAAGAGAAATGAAAACATAAGTCCTCACAAAGATTTGTATGCACGTATTTATTGCAGTATTATTCTTACAGGCTTTGTGTGAATGCCTTGGTTTCTGATGTGGACTGGGTGTTGGGACATACTGTAAAGATTTTCCTGGGATGGCTGCTCTCCTGTTGGGTCTGTTTTGTGCGGTTCATGCCTCAGAAATGCCTAGCCTTGGCCTCCGTCATTGTCGCTTTCAGAGGACAGCCCAAGTTCGGTCTGTGTTTTCAGAACACAAACTCAGGGAGTCTCCTGTAGAGACTTCTGTAGAAACCCTTATCAACTGAAGATGTCTGGTGTCTCCCAGACTTTGGTCTCCTGCATTCCTTGTAATCAGCATGGGGGGGGACCCCTTCTTGTGGTGTGAGTTGCTTTCAACGCATCAGGCTTTCGAAGATGAATTCCTGGTCTGATGGAAGATTCTGGCAGTAATGGGATATCTCTTGAAGGTGCTGATAAGGGCCTCGTCAGTTTCAGGAGTGGGCAGGTCTTTCTTATAGAGGTTTCTGGTGACTGGGATACCTGATTAGCAGGCTTTTTCCTGGCCCTGTACAATGACGGGTTATAGGTGGGTGGGCGTGGGAGCAGAGCATCTTAGATGTGTCTGTGACGTTTAGGAGTCAGTGGGTGGTGTCAGCCTCAAGGAAAGGGCCTCTTGATTGAGATTTGGAACTGACTTAAGCCAGTTCTCTAGGCATCTATTGTCTTGCATTAGAAACACAAGTTTTTCCTATAGTAAAACTATAATGGGGGCGCCTGGGTGGCTCAGTCAGTTAAGTGTCCGACTCTTGATCTCGGCTCGGGTCATGATCTCACAGTTCGTGGGTTCGAGCCCCACGTCGTGCTCTGCACCGATGGCATAAAGCCTGCTTGGGATTCTGGTTCATCTTCTCTCTGCCCCTTCCCGACTTGTGCTCTCTCTCTCTCTCTCTCAAAATAAATAAACTTAAAAAAAAATAATAAAATGGAATAGGGGAAAGTGTTTCTTTAGTAACAGGCACAGTACAGAGAGATAACCGTAGGGAGAAATTAACAAGCACAAGGCAAGCAGCCTTATTTGTTTGGAGAACATAGGTGAAATGTTTATTGTACACAAAGCAAGTCGAACTGAAATTTCTGCATGTACTACAGGGTATAATTACAGAAACCTGAAGCTAAAGGACTAGCAGGAATTCCGAAAGAACAAACAAGCTAGACATGGACGCTGCTGTTCCCGTAAACTAAGGGTGGAGGGGCATCGTCTAGAGGTGCCCCCAATGGGAGATCAGGCTGCAGGGTGATGGGAGTCGAGCAGGTGCTCAGGACACTACTCCAGGTACATGGGGACACTTGGAGATCACCTCACTGATTGGAAAGTTGTTTGGTGAGTACAGAAATCGGACAAAAGTAAGCGAGCATTTTTAAGGGAGATCTCGATCAGGCTTTGTTTGGTAGGTGAACAGTGCTTCTCTGCTCTGGGCCTTTTTTTCTCCAGGCAGCTGTCACTGATTCCACATATTTGGGGAGGAAGGGGCACAGTTCCAAGGGTATTACAAGAATAACCAGGAAAGGAAAGGGGAAAAACTTTTAAAATGTGCTGTATGTGCCATGGAGAAAGGTTTGGGCACAGACATAAAAATATAGGCAAATCTGAAAACTTGCTGCTTTACCAAAAAAAAAAAAAAATTGCCCATGTATATTCATGCCCTTGTGATGGGCACTGAAACGGAAATAAGGATGGGTCTCAGCCCCCCCCCCCCTTGCCCTGCATTGCTGTATTAAACAGTGTCCTGGCTTTAGAACGTCAGGCCTGGATATGTACAGCCTAGTTGTTAGCTGAGCAACTCCAGACAAGGCTCTCGATCTCTCTATATTTAAAATAGCTGTAGTGCTGCATGCATATGGTTGCTGTGAACATTAAATGGATGTTTAGCATAAAGTCAAGGATCGTGCCAGGAACACGATAAATGTTTAAGTGTTAGTGCCCTGCATCTTAAACAGTGGAAGTTATATGGGGCGCCTGGGTGGCTCAGTCAGTTGAGCGACCGACTTCGGCTCGGGTCATGATCTCACGGTCCGTGAGTTCGAGCCCCGAGTCGGGCTCTGTGCCGACAGCTCGGAGCCTGGAGCCTGCTTCGGATTCTGTGTCTCCCTCTCTCTCTGCCCCTCCCCCACTCATGCTCTGTCTCTGTGTCTCAGAAATAAATAAACATTCAAAAAAAATTTAAATAGTGGAAGTTATAGTTGGAAATGTTTAGATTTAAGGTACACACTCATTTTTCGTTTTTCTTATTTTGACATTAGAAACAATTGAAAAGCATAAAATAAATCAAACTCCTATCATCTGTATTTGTTCTGTTTTTCTTTCTGTGCCGATATATGTTTAGATTTTTGCATATCATTGAAAAATCTAGAAAGCTATTTAAAAAATGACCTCGAATGTATGCATGTATCTGTGCACGTAAAATACTTTTATTCAGGCATTTGCCTGTTTTTGTTTTGTTTTGTTTTGTTAAAGCAGCGAGAGTTTTTCCCTTCCACAAGTAACTGAAGTGAATGCTCTTGAGTAATATATGCGATTCTTTCTTTAGGACCAGTTCCAAGAAGTGGAATGGGATAGATAAAGGGTAGATTGTTTTCTTTAAGAGCTATATGATAATATTGCCAAATTCCCTGTGTCCGCCTCACTAAAAACGAAATGGAACGCTCATTCCCCCCAGTCCATGCTCAATGTCAGGTGTTTAATTTTTTAAATGTCTTTGCTCTTCTGATAGGTAGAAAACACCTTATTGTTAATTCAGTTTGTACTTCTGTGGTTACAGGTGAACTTAAATAATTGTATATGTTTACAGTGTATTCCCATTTCTTTCATAAATCATCGATTTAACATTTCCCCCAATTCTTCTGTTACAGTATTATTTCCTTATTAATTTGCAGGATGTTGACCCTTCTCATGAGTATTGCAGATATATCGATTGTGGCATTACATTTTTTTTTTTTTTAAGCAGTTTTAGGCACCCACTGACATGGTGAGGTAAGACTTTGTTGGGAAAAGGCATGCAGGTGTGGAATATGAATGCAAAGAGAACTTAGATGACTTCTTTATTCAAGCCCAGCGGTTGTGTTGCAGTGGGGTAGATGGAAATCTTGCTGAGCGCCTAACATCTGGGGCCTCATTTCTCATTGTGAGTTCCCCGCAACTGTTCAGAAGCCTTGCTCACTGGGAAAATCAGGACACAGGCTGTGCCCTGAGGGTATCCCAGGTGTATGTGCACTGCACCACTTTGAAGAATTGGTTTGGGATGACCGTATAGGATGACAGAAGTGGACATCTCGTTGTTGGGGCTCTTGGAGTGAAGTGGCCATGACCTTTGGTCTGTCCCACCCCATCTTATGTTTTGTTTACTCTGGCCAAATCCTATGGGAAACAGCTGTGGGATGATGGGAAGGACCTGGAACCAGTAGCTCAAATCTCGTGCCTCTTCTACTTATCAGCTGTGTGACCCTGCATAGATCATGCAACGTTGCTTCGTCTCAATATCCTGGGTTTGCTGTGTTGGTAAAACGAACAATACGTACCATCCGCTCGGCATGTTCTAAGCATCCAGTAAATGCTTGTCCATAATTTTTTCTCCTCCCGCCAGACCATGAGCTTCTCTAGGCCTGACCTGTGCCATATGCATCTCTGTATCTTCATGCATAGGGTGGTCCCTTTGTGATTATCTGTGAATGGGGCCGAATGGGGCTGAGGGTGTGGTGGCTTATATATCAGAGCCAACTGCTCTCTGAAGAGTTGGAATTGACTTTTAAACATTCTTTATTACTTTTACATCTATATGTAAAAGTACAAAAGCCACCTCTCATAGGTAGTCAAGGTACACTGAGTTGGGAGTGCCCTGCAGAATTTGGGGCTTAGAATCAATCCTCCCTTTAGGACATGTGACAGGCCCTCTCTGGGTTAGGGCCAGGGCGGATACTACCCTAGCACCGATTGTTCCTCTCCAGGAGGGCCCTCTGACATTGAGTTTCCCCGCCTCGTGGCCCAGCGGCTGCCTGTCAGAACCCACTGGGCCAGAATGGGCCGCCAGGACCCAGCCAGGCCTGTAATTGTTCCCACTCATGACAGAGCAGGGCTGCTCCTACAACCCACTGGGAGTGCCCGAGCGGGTGTGCAGACATATAATGGGCCCCGCTGCCGGGACAGCAGCCTGTGAAAGCCCTGGGAGAGGCCAGGCGCTGGAAGGCGTCTCCAGGCAGTTACTTTTCCTGGAAAGGGGGATGCCCAGCGCCCAGTGCTTTTCCCTAGCACTTCTGGCGAGGAAAGGAAATCTGGTCCTCAGTGCAGGCACCTTCTGCTGTGGCCAGGTCCAGTCTCCTAGCAGCCCTGTCAGGTGGATGGCAGTGCTGCATGGGGTCAGTTGGCCAAGCCTGCATAACAAAGGACTGTGAGCAAGGCGGCTTAAACCCACAGACATTTGTTGTCTCACAGCTTGGAGGCTAGACCACGTAAAGTCAAGGTGTCCGTATGGCCAGGCTCTCTTGAGACTCTGCGAGAGAATCTGTCCCCTCCTTCCTCTGAGCTTCTGATGTCGCTGTAAGTCCCTGGCTTCTTTTGTCTTGCAGCTGCATCATTTCTGTCGCCACCTCCCTTGTCATGTGGTGTTTGCTCCTAGTTTGTCTTTACTCTACCTTCTTTTAATGACACCGGTCACGTTGTGTTAAGGGCTCCCTCTACTCCGGTATGACCTCAGCTAATGAATCACATCTGCTTCCATCCTCTTTCCAAATACGGCCAAATTCGGAGGTGCCGAGCTTTTGGACTTCAACCTAACTTTCTCGGGGACACGGTTCGAATCCATAATGCTCATGTTGTGTACAAAGATGCAAGTCACAAGAGGAGCAGTAACTTGGCCAGAGTCACCATTACGAAGTGTCGGGGTCAGGATTGTAACCCAGGTCAGTTTGACCCCGAAGCAAATTCCTTCTCTTTCCATTAAACTTTGGTGCATCAGAATCACTTGGAGATCTAATGAAAAGCACAGAGGCCTTGGCCCCTCCTTTGCTGCTCCTCCGCCTGTGCCCCCTGGACCAGCGACCTCACATCATCCCGGAGCTGGTGGTAAATGCGTATTCTCAGGCCCTGCCGCAGGATTAACCAGGCCCCAGGATTAACCAGGCCCCAGGATTTGTGTGCACACTCAGCTGGGGGAAGCACGCGACCGGGGGCTAGTTCACTCCATTTCCACCCGGACTGCATATTAGAATTATTTGAGAAGCTTTGAAACAAGCACACAAACAAAAACAATGACAGCAGCCTCACCCCAGGCGGTGTGAATGCGATCTCTGATGAGGCAGTGGGCATTGTTTTTTGTTTGTTTTTTTGTTTTGTTTTTGTTTGCTTTTTGTTTTCCCAAAAACCTGCCTAGGCAGTTCTCATTCTCTGTCGAGTTGAGAACCTCTGGGGCCTGGAGGTGCTCATTTCTGGAAGATGTCAAGAATCTGCAATACTTAAGTTGAGAATCCTATCTGTACAGGGTGGTCCTTTTATTTCCCTGATAACACAGAGACTTGGCAGGGAGGGGATGTATTTCAGCGAAGACAGAATATTGGAGCAAAGAAAAACCACCCTGCTTGTCTTTCCTGATCTTACCTCTTACAAATGCCAAGTGAAGGGTAGCAACCTACTTACTGAGACCAGGAGCCTGAAACGGGGGCATGGAGATATAGCACGTAGCAGGCGATCAGCATTTGTTGAATTAAATTGAAAAGAGACCTACACAAACAGCATGGTTTTGTCTTCCTGAGTTTTGTCCTTTAGAGAGAAGTTCTTGTATTACGTTGGGGTACCAGGAAAAGACACAGAGGTAGACGGCTTAAGATGTTTAGTAAGTCTTGATCTATCAGCCAACATGAATGGGTTCTTGGAAGTTTTGAGACTACAGTGTGAGTAATTCTTAACTGCGGTGATGGGGAGAGACCGGTATTCTAGTGGTGACATTTTAAGCTTTAATCCTTCACCACCGTTGGCCTGGAGAAGGAAGGTGACCATGTTCGCAGCCTCTGGCTCCTGTTTTCTCCTTAAACTCAGTGCCCATCCGTCCTTCTTCCCCCAGCTGATCCCCGGAGTGTGGGGAGAGAGCCCAGTTCAGTTTGAAGTTTGGCTGTGGCGTGTGTATGCAGTCGTCCGGCCGGGGTCCTCAGAGACGGTGGGAACCTCTTTGTGGGCAGGACTGGTGTCCTTCCCTCATTCCTTGGCCTTCTTGATTTCCGGGATACCCGTCCTCTCATCCTGACCGCCTCTCTTGTGAATTCCACAGTGTAGTCCTGATGTCTCGGGTGCTTTCTCGGTCATCTTTTACTGGCCTTTTTCTGCTCGACTCCACTCACTGGTTATCTTCAGGGTTCTATTCTCCTCTTTCTGGGAATTTCCTCCCCTTGGCCAACTTTACTACTATCTTTATGCAAAGGCCCGCTGTTTCCCTTCCAGATGGATGTCCTTTTGTCTGCAAAATGCTCCACAGGCTCCAAATGGAACCCACCAACTTCTCTTCCTTGTTTTCTTTTTTGTGTCACCGTGTGCAATCTCCTGTTTTTCCAAGCCCCTTATGTTCGAAACCTCCTAGTTAGCCCTACCATTTGATTCACCTGTGAGATATTCGTTCCGTCCCTGACTCTTTCATTCCCCTCTGGGACATCTTTCACTTGTCCATGTTCCTTACCATTCCTTCCACTCAGTCCTAATGGCCTATTTCTGTTACTGCCATAGAAATTGCAATTCTTTTCCTCCTCTTCCTTCTCCCTCCCCCGCCGTGTGTGTGTGTGTGTGTGTGTGTGTGTGTGTGTGTGTGTGCCTTAAATTTTTTTGCATAAAATGTAAACTCTACCTTTATTCCCACTTTTATCTTCCACAGTCATCTTGGTGGCCTCAGCCCTCACCACAGTATTTTTTGTTTCCCCACACTTGACTTCTGCACCTACACTCTGTGATTAGCATATGTGCAGCCCCGTGGAAGTCTGCTGGCTGCTGATTGGAGGCGATGCATCCCGTCCTCTAGACTGTCCGTCTCCCCCTGCCTATCCATGCTTTTCCTGTCTTTGAAGACTCCTGGTTCCAGTTCCGTTTCCACTATGCCTTTCCTGACCACTCTATCCTCCCTTGATTTCTCCATCTTCCCTTCTCTCTTTTTTTCAATGTTTACTTTTGAGGGAGAGAAAGAGCATGAGCAGGGAAGGAGCAGAGAGAGGGAGACACAGAATCCGAAGCAGGCTCCAGGCTCTAAGCTGTCAGCACAGAGCCCGACGTGGGGCTCGAACTCACAAACTGTGAGATTGTGATCTGAGCCAAAGTCAGCTGCCCAACCGACGGAGCCACCTAGGCTACCCCTCCGGCTTCCCTTCTGACCTGCAGAGTTCTCATCTTCTCTAGCACCTTTTCGTAAACTGTTTTGAATTCGCTTATATTGACTTCTAACTTGTAGTATGCTGGTGTTCTGTTTCCTCAGTTAGACTGGAAGCTCCCTAAGGGCAGGGCTTGCTTGGTGTTCTGCGGTGGTCTTCAGGGGGATGTCTGGGGTTGGCTGTCTGCCTGCGCACCTCCTGCCCCGCCTCCTCCCAACACACTCCCCAGGGGACTCCTCTGCACAGAGTAGGAACTCGGTGCCTATGGTCACATGAACGCAGGGAGAAAATTGGAACCTGTGGCGGGTATATTTATTCAAATATGTAAACCAAGCATGACTACGATGCATATGCCAAAAGTGTAAAGTTCTCATCTGTAATTACCAATTAAAAAAAAAAGAAACCACTTTGTATTTACAGTGGAGTTTGGCACCAGATCAACACTTGTTTCTCCTTTGGTACAAATGTTATAAAACCTCGACTGCTCTGTTGCCATAAAAGGAACGTGAACTTCTGTGGAGGTGGTGATTTACGGCGGATGTCTCCAGGCCGTGCTGTCCCACTGTCCCACCGACAAGGGCAGCAGGGGCGGTGTTGATCTAGGCTCAGTGTGGGGACTGTTTGGTCCTTTCTCTCCCGTTCTCCCTACCTCCCCACCTGAAAAACAAAAAAAAAATCTGGCATTCTGCTTGCCGGTCCTGTATTGAAGTAGAAAGATTTGAACACTTGGTCTCTATCTGTTAATAACTCATTCAGGGGAAGTTTGAGGTGTCACATTAGGCTCCCCTCATCTGTGAGGGAGTTGGAATCTGTCTAAATAGGTGTGGTGTGAAAATGAAGAATACGGACTGATCTGGCCTTTTTTTTCTTGGCTTACCTAACCTGCCTACCTTGGCTCTCAAGTTCGCAATGTCTGGTGCAGTCGGTAGAGCATGTGATGCTTGATCTCCGGGTTGTGGGTTCGAACCCTACGTTGGGTGTAGAGATTACTTAAAAATAAAATCTTTTAAAAAATAACAAAAAAAAAAAAAAAAAGAAATGTGCCAGGTATTGGGCTAGTCTACATGCCTTATGGGTATTAATGCATTTAAATTTCACAACATCGTTACCCTCATTTCACAGATAAGGAATCGGGGCACAGAGCTGTTTGAGGGGGTTGTGAACGATCACACACTCAGCTCAGGGCAGTTATTTTTATCTTTTTATTTTTATTTTTTTTTTAACGTTTATTTATTTTTGAGACAGAGAGAGACAGAGCATGAACGGGGGAGGGTCAGAGAGAGGGAGACACAGAATCAGAAACAGGCTCCAGGTTCTGAGCTGTCAGCACAGAGTCCGACATGGGGCTCGAACTCAACCGACCGCGAGATCATGACCTGAGCCGAAGTCGGCTGCTTAACCGACTGAGCCACCCAGGCGCCCCAGGGCAGTTATTTTTAAAAAGACACTTAATGATGACTGTTTTTCCAATAAATATCAAGGTGACTGAATGTCTTTTTTTTTTTCCCCAATCAGATGTCCGATTCTACAACTTTAATCCCTATAAATCATTCTCGTTCCTTTTTATGGTTATGGCTATACTGTATTTCTCTCTTAAGGTTGGCAACAGCTGTGTGTGTGTGTGTGTGTGTGTGTGTGTGTGTGTGTGTGTGTGTCTGCATTTCAACACCTCCTGGAAAAATTTCCTACAGCGCTTTACAGTTTATAAGGGCTTTTTCACATGTTATCTCCCTTACTCCAACAGCCGTGGTGAGTAGAGTTATTAATTTCCATTTAACAAGTGAGGTAAGTGGCTTAGAGAGGCTAAGAGACTGGGCTGTGACTTCAACACGATTAGTACGTTGGAATTTGAACCCAAGTCCTCCTAATCCTTTGCTTTTCCGGCACCAACTTCTGTTCATGACTTGGGAAGTCCTGTCCCTCTCTATTTGTCTTTCTTCCCATGCTTTGTTCTTCTAACCTGGCTCAAAAGTGATGTCTTTTTACTCATATCCCAAACTTGTATGGTAGATGGTGAAAGTAGGGGTTTGAGAATGCAATTTTTTGGAGAGAGGCAAGATTGTCAGATCCCACCAGGCATTCATTCATTCATTCATTCATTCATTCATTCATTCATTTTTTTGTTGTTTTTCTTTGGTAACTAAAGATTGAATGCTTTGCAGGGTTTTTCTTGCTGTCTTTGGACTCAGGCACCCCAGGGGAATGCGCACCTAATGCTAATAATTAAATACAGTTTCTAATAAGGGAGTTCTCTCAGTGTCACCTGCACTGGTCCACAGAATTGGGTGAGAGGCTTTTAAGGAGAGATTGGAAGCTGGAGAGCCCAGATGTATGTAAATACCCAAATCTGAAGATAACTACTTCCTGTACTTCCAGAGCTAAAGAGTCTTCTGCAAAAATACCACTGTCACCCCTGTCCAGAATGAATGAGTCAGAGTTCTAGGTTCCAATCCAGTTCTCCCACCCAGCTCTGTGATCTTGCGTCAATCACCTGCATGCCCTCAACCTCAGTTCAGGGCGGTGTGGGAGCAGCTATGTGCCCCGCACCATGGTAGGTGCTCCAGATGGATGTATAAATTAGATAAGGTCTCTCTCTTGGAGACTGCCAGGAAACACAGCTATGTTCCTGTTGTGCTGGAGATAGGCCCGGGGCCTGAAGAAGTGCTGGGAGGCCCTAAGCCATGCTGTAGAGCTGGGTGTCAATGAGGGAGTATTCCCTAATGTTGAGTAAAGTCAGCTTCCCTCCTCTGCCTGCCCGTCCAACCCCACCTTCATTTCCCTATAGTATCCCTCCTTGGGTGCTCCGCGTATAGATGTGCTCAGCTTATAGATGGACACAGTAGAGAATGGGATAGAAATGAATGGTGGTACAGAAAGGAAGCAGAACCTCAGGAGCCATGGTCTGCTCCTCTGGGAATACTGTGGGGCATCTTACCCTCCATTCTCTGCCCCCATCTGTGCCCCGGAGGACCATGTGCTTCTCCCAGCACAGGGCTAATCTTATAGATTGAGAAGTATCCTGCACATCTGACTGTATCCCACACTGGCATAAGAACCCCTTGCTAATGGAGTCAAGGTTACATCTTTCTCAGTATCAGCACGGTGCCGGGCACAGAGGTGTTGAGTGTGTGGATAGATGCATGGATGGATGGATGGATGGATGGATGGATGGATGGATGGATGGAGCTTGCTGGAAGCACAGTTGGAAGGAGCAAAGGGAAGAGGCTGAAGTGAGGAGAGGTGAGATGCTCTTGGGTTGTGATTGATGAAATGTAACCCAGGCAGGGAGGGGCCTGGGCTAGAACCTTTTGAAAAGCTGCCAGCTTCAAAGCAAGAATTTAACTCCTTGGTTTCACAAGAGAAGACTGAGCTTATCCCAGAAATGACTTGATTTGATTAGGCCTAATGCCTGTAGTTTGTGCTTTAGCGAAAGCTTCTCAAGTTCTAGTTGGCGGCTGGTGTGAAAAGGCCATTGTGGACAGAACTGGGTTCTTGGTGAGGTAGGAAGGTCCCAACTCAGCCACTAAATCCTCTCCTTTTCTGAGTGAATGGGGCTGCCGGAGTAGAAACTAGAGCCTCTGGTAGTTTTACCCCATTTATAAGAAAAGGGGTAACTTCATGGAGGCCTTTAATTAATAGCTACAATATCTTGAATACCTGCCATAGGCTAGGGACTGTGGTAGACACTTTAATTCATTGAATCCACCAAATAACTTTCTGAGATAGGTTTTAATGTCCTTATTTTGAAGATTGCAAACGGAAGCTCAGAATGGCCCCTGTTGAATAGCTAGTCGAATGGGAGCCTTGGTTTGAGTCTGGGCCTGTTTTCTTCCAAAAGCTCATGCTTTTAAATGGATTTCAGCGATGCCAGATCACTGGACTTTCCTGAAGATGTTTATGTACATTATCACCACAAAGTCAAACTGAGAATCATATTATTGTATTTCATTCAGAATCATAACATGCCTTAATCCACATTCTGCCTCGGATAATGAAGGTGGGTGGTTCACAGGCTTTATTGATCCGTGCTTCTGATGGGCAAAAAAAACCCAACAACAACAACAAAAACCCGTTTGATTTCTGTTCTGGGGAGGCAGAACGGATCGCACAATAGCTTGGTTGAGTTTGACATTTACTTAATGTAGGTACATTTAGTGTAAGCTGAAATTAGGCAGAGGGCTGAAATAGGCCCTCAGGGGTTGCTGTGGAGTAAAAAGAGGCAGTTACACTCGGCTCCCCTCGTATTTCACGCTTGACTTTAAATATTCGTGAAGGGAACATAGATCTTTGGTTTTAACGGGATGTAGCTCAAAGGTCAGCCCTTCAGAACAGATCATTTCAGTCTCAGGGCACCAATTTTAACCTCCAGAGATGAGACCACATTTGAGGCAGCCAGAGCTTGGTGTTCAAGAAAATCCATCAGTGATAAATCAGATCACAATTAAGTTTTTTTGTTTTTACTTGTTGAGTGTCCACCATGGGTGGGTCTTAGAAATATGAAATGATTGTGGGTTTTATTGTTCGATTTTGAGAAGTAACTAGTCACCTTTTCCACATGCGGGGGATACTCCTAAAGAAGGGTAGATCGACCTAGTCCCCTTTTGAATTCATGAGTTTTGTTTTCTGTATGATAAAGTGTATACAGTAAAATGTATTGTTTAAAACAACCATGTGTTCCCGTCCCCCCCCCCCCCCACACACACACCCCCACACACCCCCATCCAAACAGTTCAATTTTGTCTCTGGACAGGGAGGAAGATTTCTGTTTATGAAAGTGCCCGGCACATGGTAGGACGTGGTAGGGGGCAAGTCGGTGCCCGTGAATCTTCATTTCCCTGCATGGCCTGCTTCCCGAGAGGGACTGGTGGCCAGGTGCTGTTCATCCAGGTCAAGATGGAGAGAATGCACTTTTGTCATTTCTGCAGGCATGTAGCAAACCCAGCCGGGTCTCAGGTATTCCAGATATGAGCGATGTGCCGATTGCGCAAGGCTGGAAGCATTGCTCACCCAGAGATACAGAGGCCTGCCTGCCCCGAGCCCTTTGTTCTCCTGGTTGAAAGCAGTTAATTAGCAACTGTCTCCATAGCAACTACCTCATAGTCCAAAAACATTGTCTAGTTTTTCAGTTTAGCTTATCACACTGTTTACCTGAAGGGCTTTTCACGGCTCGGAGTCTCATTTGAGTTGGCGGTGTGCCCGTTGGAGAAGTGAATTGTCAAGACGGAAAAAACACCATGGTAGCCAGAAGCCGGGGGGCGCCTTCTCCCTAACACGACCCATGCAGGCTCTGGGTTCCGTGAAGACAGGAGTTGCGAGGGCCTAGCATTTTCACCTGTGTTTTTTGGTTGGCCAGAAAGCTGCCATTCTCTCCACCAGGCCCTGAATGAGGCGGATTTCCGCCCCCCCCCCCCCTTTCCCCGGGAGGCGCTCTGAGCTTTCATATTCCCTGTTTACGGCCTGTGTCTGTTATTAGTCATCTCAAAACCCTCGGTGCTCTGTGCACATTCGAGGAAATTTCACTTCCCTGAGGGTCTTGGTATTTCTGAAGGTCCTTGGATGAAGGATTATGAGGAGGCCTGTGAATTAGTCAGGGAGGCTTTGTTTTTAGTCATAATGAGGAAGGGCTTCTCCTTACCTGTGGCTTGAAGTCGATCGTGTGTGAGCAAAAGACGGCTTCAGGTGGCTCACCAGTAAATAGGGAGGGGAGCTCTGCCTTTTCGTAAGCTGGGCCACAGAGATAATAATTGTCATGGCTTTTGTTGATTGAATGCCACTGTGCTGGGACTTGGTGGAGCTTCAGCTCACATCCCCAAAGGGAAGGTGGGAGGCGGGTAGGGAGAAAGATCCCACTTTCTGAATGCCTGCTGTGTGTCCCTGTCACGGAGGCAGGTCTTTCACAGAGTGGGGTCCCCTGGACCCCTCACAGCAATCCTGCAGACTACGTTCACTCTCACTGTGCTGAACGCTGGAGAAACCAGTGTTCTGAGGAGCCGTTGCCTGTTCAGGATTGTGGAATGCCCGCCCAGGTCTGTTGGTGTACAGGACACAAGCTCTTGACTCTGAGGCAAGCGGCATTATGGATGCGGGGCCTTCTGACTCGGGATTTGGTGGTGGGGCTTTGCCCATAGCTGGTGAAAGGCTCGGTTAGGAGGTATGAGTGACACGTGGCAGTTTTCTTGCAAACTCTTGCCCGAGGGGGATGGTTACAATATGGCGGCGTATGTGTGTAATCAGATGCCTAAGTTATGTCCAGAAAAATCACGAAGCCCAGGCCTTCTGTGAGGTTTTCTCGGGTCCAGTGATAAAGTAGTGGAATTTTATCTTTAGGCACATGCACCAGAGCCCAGGTACCTAAGGAAATGTCTCTCTCTTCAAAGTATTAATCTGGAAAGACTGTGCCTTTTGACGTTTCCATTCTTCACACCTGAAAGAGGTCTTAAAAAGGGACCTCCGTGGGAGAAAGTGCTTTCCAAGCTTGCAGCATATGGCCTTGAATTCTGTTCAGCAGAGCATTGTTGGGCACTTAGGTCCTATCACTGTGAGCTGAAGAGTGTGGCGTTTCTCTTGTGGTCATCACTTGGACCTAGCATGGATTCACTAAGAACAGCTCCTACCAGGCAGTTTCTCTCATAGCAAAGCTAATAGAGCAGAAAACTGCAGTTGATGTAGAGGATAAATAAGGCAGTTTATCTGATTTTTAGTGATGTCTACTCTGTCAAAAATAGACCTGTCCTGTGTGCTCCATGCAAGGGCTCTGATTCTAAAGTGCCGTTGGTTTAACGCCTACGGCTAATGAGCAGGTGGTAACATGGGAGATCATTTCCTGGCTGTTGCCACCATATCTTGTGTCCCAGCTGACATCTGTACGGCGGCCTGGTGGAGATGACCTGAAGCTTGGAGAGGGTGAGCATGCTTGGTGTGGGCCTGAAAAAGTCTGCCCTTGCGGGAAAGTGAATCCATCTAAGAAAGAGGATATTTTAGAGGAGGGAAGGTACCCAGAAGTCCCAGCGTGGACAGTAAACATGTGACTTGACAGTATTACGTGGGTTTTGTTGACTGTGAGATTACAGTTCAAAAAAGTGGCCTCTGCGGAAGTGAATGTTGTCTCGGGCTCTGTTGATCGAAGAGAAGGGGATGCTCACCATATTCGATGATGCTTGGAGTCGGGTGTTCTGCTTTCTTCCTGTTTTCCCCCCTTCCCTCCCTCCGCCCCTCCTTCCTGTGTACTCTGTGCAAGGCACCTTTCCATGTGCTGGGACTACAAGGGTGGACACAAAGGAAGCTGCCTTTAAAGGGAACGTAAACATTGTGGAGCTCGTACAGAGAATGATAAAGAGAATAGAAAATCACACGGTACACAGAATCATCGAAGGGATTGGGGGTGTTTGGTCCAGCTTCGAAAAGACTCTCAGAGATATGAGACTTGTTTTCAAATATGTGAAAGATGCTCATGGGTCAAGAGGAAGCACTTTTGTCCTGTAGACCCTAATTATAATGGAGGCAGTCAAATACTATTTTCTAATTGTCCTACCAACATGGACTTAGGCTTCTGCTCCAGAATACAGGGAGAAGTGTTCAAGCAGGGGTCAAATGACCATTTGGTGGTTTGCTGTGCAGATCAAATGATAAAGTGAGTCTCCTTTAAAATTTCTAGTGGCACAACTATGGTCGGAGAGCAGGCCTGTTATCTGCATGGGAGGCAGATGCTCGCAGTGGAGGAAGATGGGTATCACATTTAAGATGACTTTTTTTTTTATTGCTTATTTTATCTCTTTTGGGAGACAGCTGAGGATGATCAATTGAGAGGCATTAGGACATTTGTAACTATAGTTTATGAGATGGGCACTTTTCATTGCAGGAGGATCCTTTTCTTCAGAATTCTAGCACAGGCCCAGTTCACGATAATTGTTAGGTCATCATTATATACTGCGGGGGTCTTCATTCCTTTCTGAGCCCAGAAGTAAGGATCGTGTAACGTATATCCTGGCCATTTAAAAAGGCTTACAAAATAAAAAGGGGGGGAGTGCCAGGTGGCTCAGTCGGTTAAGCGTCCGACTTCAGCTCAGGTCATGATCTCACAGTCCGTGAGTTCGAGCCCCGCGTCGGGCTCTGTGCTGACAGCTCAGAGCCTGGAGCCTGCTTCGGATTCTGTGTCTCCCTCTCTCTCTGCCCCTCCCCTGCTCATGCTCTGTCTCTCTCTGTCTCAAAAATAAATAAAAACATTAAAAAAAATTTTAAAAGCATTACAGTGATTATATAAAACAACCTTTTATGTAGAACCATTCAAGTCGAGGTCTTAGGTCTCTCCATATTGACTTTATTTCTTGTGTCTTCAAAATGCTTGTCCCTAAAGATGGTACAGATTTCCATGCACGGGACACAGAACAGTGGTCTTTTTGCTCTTGATAATTATTTACCATAGTTTTAAGACAACCCGGGGAGTTTTAGAAATTGAGACAATTTCTGCAAAATCAGGCATTGAGTGATCAGGTGAAGATAAGGAGTTTCAGAAACTTGTTGAATCATTGATTCACCCTGTACCACCCGAAAAATTGATCTAGTTAAACACAGCTCTGTTTGGTGTGCCTCTGGGTTGATTAGATAGTTTTCGGGAGTTTTTTATATTCTTTCACTAGGAGTTCTGCTGACTGGTTTTTAATACCTGAATTGACAGGCTGGCTTATAAATTTCGAGGGTCTGTGTGAACTTCTCCTTAGTCTGTTTACAGTGATAGCTCTCTTGTGTTTGAATGTGACCCGACCTGCCCCTAATATTCATGGAACCTGAAGCAAGAGTAGAAGTGGAAGCTCCTATACCATATGTCTCAATCTTTAAAAGTTTTAAACCAACAAGTTATTTTCTCATCTCCTACTCTGATAAATGCACCTTCATAATAACCCAGAACCAGAAAGTTGGGGACCTGCCCCCTTTTGCGTCCCACCCCTGGGTATGTGGGTTCCCCAGCTGGCATAGGCAAACTCTCCTCCACTCACCACTCCCTTCAACAGCTGGTCACTCCTTGCCCCTGAGGGTACACATACTAGGGACACAAGTGTCCATTTGAGGCCAGATTCGGGGAACTGGTCTGTGAAAGCCCTCGATGCAGATTGGGGACCTTGGTCTGGGAGTTCTGAAGCCAGAGGTTCTTGCTCCCTGGTCTGAAATGTAAGGGGAGCCCTGAGCAGGCTGTCCCCCTGACCTTCAAAGACTTTACCTGGAGAGGAAGAGTATGGTTGAGAGAGGACCGGAGCGGGGCCTTTGAGGCCTACAGTTCCAGTTGGGTGCTGTGGCCTGGGTCTAAGGACAGTATTGAATGCGGGTAAAAACATGACCAATTTCTAACTGACTTTCAAGCTTCTGAGCTTGAAACTGAGTTATTTCAACTGAGTAGTTGGGTTGGCCTAAGTAACGTTTGCCATTTAACCTTATAAATGATCTAAAGATCATAGTCTGAGAGTTGAGTGAAAAATAGGTGAGCTCATCAGGCCGGGTTTGAATTCTGTCATATTTTTTAGTTTATAGATATGGGGACCTGTACTGTGAAATCCCTATAAGACCATGAAATCACCTATAAGAATTGCAGGTTATGCCGAACAATCCAAATGAATTGGTAGGTTGGCTCCCGTTGGCAAAATCTTGAGGCTGTTTGGGGCAAAAAATTACAAAATGTAATTAGTAATAAATAATTCGCTTTTCTGGGGAAGCAAATTGCGTTACGGGTTTTTTCTTCCCCGATAATGTGTTTATTTTTTAATCTCTTAATACTTTCTATTGGTAGCACACCTGATGATTTTTAAGGCATTTTGACCCTTACAGTAGTCCTGCATAGCAGATAGGATTATTTTATAGACACTAATCCAGGCTCAGAGGGGTCTGATTTGATCACAGTCTCACCTGGGGCCCAAGTTTATAGTTCCAGTCTTTTTTTGTTTGTTTGTTTTGTTTTTGGTATTTATTTATTCATTTTAAATTTAAATCCCAGTTAGTTCACATATAATGTAGTAATGATTTCAGGAATAGAATTTAGTGATTCGTCACTTACGTATAATACCCAGTGCTCATCACAAGTGCCCTCCTTAATGCTTCTCGCCCCTTTAGCCCTTCCCCCAACCCAACACCCCGCCAGCAACCGTCAATTTGTTCTCTGTATTTAAATCTCTTATGGTTTGCCTCCCTCTCTGTTTTTATATTATTTTTGCTTCCCTTCCCTTATGATCATCTGTTTTGTTCCACACTTGGGTGAAATCATCATATCTGTCTTTCTCTGACTGACTTATTTTGCTTAGCATAATACACTCTAGTTCCATCCACGTTGTTGCAAATGGCAAGATTTCATTCTTTTTGATGGCTGAGTAATAGCCCATGGTGTGTATATACCACATCTTTATCCATTCAGCAGTCAATGGACATTGCATTTTTTCCATACTTTTTGGGTAGTGTCGATAGTGCTGCTATAAACATTGGGGTACATGTGCCCCTTTGAATCAGCACTCCTGTATCCTTTGGATAATTACCTAGTAGGCATTGCAGGTTGTTTTAAAGAATGAGGTTAAAACACTGAACCTAACAGCACAGATAAAAAGTGGATGCCAGTTTTCACAAAAAAATTCTCAAATGTGAAAGCTCTTTTTTTTTCTTCATAAATTTATTTGGAAGCAGTAATGTTGGCAGGCACGTTGACTTGGGCAGAATAAAATAATTTTTTATCTTAGTTTTTCCAGGAAAGTGAAGCTGGTCAACCTTCGGTGTCCACACAGTTCAGTTTCTGCTCGAAACACAGTCTTTATGAAGACTAATTCTTCACAGGATACCTGAAAATGTCTCCTTAACCTTAAACCTCAAAATGGTTGAAGACATTACTATGGTTCGGTGTGGTTGGATGGGTTCTTCTTCTTGGTTCTGCCATTTCTTGGCTATACCTGTGTGACATTGAGCAAGTTCTTTCACCTGTCTCCGAATTTTAGTTTTCTCATTCTGTAAAATGGGTTGAATAATAGCACTTGTGTTATAAGGTGGCTGTAGGGACTAGAAAATACAGGTATAAGAGCTTACTTAGCACATAGCAAACTAGAATAGTAGTCAGTTCACAGAATAATAAATGGAAACTAATCATCATTAGCTCACTTGCGTGAGGAAGGTTTAACGGTTTACGTAAAGGCAACATTTTATGGTAAAAGAACCTGGGGGCGCCTGGGTGGCTGAGTTGGTTGAGCATCTGATTTAGGCTCAGATCATGATCTCATGGTTTGTGAGTTCAGGCCCCACATTAGGCTCTCTGCTGTCAGCGCACACAGCCCGCTTCAGGTCCTCTCCCCCCACCCCACCCCCACCCCCACCCTTCCTCCACTTCCACGATCTCTCTCTCAAAAATGAATAATCATTAAAAAAAAAGAAGAAGAAGAACCTTTCCACGAGGACCTATGAAAATTATAAAGGGCTGCAAGGAAAATCCCAATGCGGATAATTTGCCTTCTCCTGGAATTTACCTGTTCAGGTGACATAAGTGATGCTTTGAAGCGCCGGAAGTGACCAGTGCTGGGTAGGTGCTGAGGGCTCAGTGGTTCCTTTGGGTGCTCCGTCCCTGCCTCCTGTCCTTGAGAGCAGACTGTGGTCCTCACCCATCCCCAAAGAGTCCTGAGTTGCCAGAGCCCTCGATGTGATTGAATGCTTATCCACAATGTGGTTTTGAGGGATGCGATTTTTCCTCTTTGAGTATGAAGCGGAAGAGGATGGAGAAGCAACTGGAAGTTTCTTTTTTCTAAGTGAATACAATGCACAGCCTCAGGAAACCGGGGGAAAGGATGAGAAGGAGAATTATTTTTGCTTCTAAATGCCCTATTCATCCCACTTCCCAAGTAACTTGTAGCTATCATTATTTTTAGTGATTTATGCTTATTAAATCGTCTCGCTCAGGAATAATCAAATACTGGCCTCAGACATCGTCAGGGAGATTGCAGAGCATAGCAGGCACATACAGTAGTGCCTAGAGGGTGCCCAGTTTGGAATTGGACATGGGATGAGGCAGCAGACCGCTACCCCTCCTGTGTCCTCAGCTCTGCCCTGGAGCCTGCGCCGACGGGGGTCACAGGAGCCTGACCTCTTTTCTGGAGCCGCTGCCACTGAATTCATTTCTTGCAGCCCCTGCGAGTGCACCTCCTCTGCGCCCTGGTCTTCTGTAAGCCTCGGTTTTCTCCTTTGTAAGAAGGGAGACAAGGTCCCAGCTTCGCCTGCGTGCTCAGAGCGCGGACCGAGAGCACCTAGCTTGAGTCTTCCGAGAGGCTGCTAGGTTATGCCTTCTCTTATGTGTGGGGCAGTAGATGGTTTCACTGGTCGCCAAGCCCCTCTTCTTTGAGACACTAGGGAGAAAGCAACACATGGGATGCACAGAATTTCCTGAACAGGCCCTTGAAACTTTAAAGTTTCAACTTTAAACTTGTCAGCGGTGTTTTCTTTCTCATTCTCGATGTTGAAAAATCCATCCTTTAAGCTTTAATCATCTCACCTGTCAGGTGGGGAGAATAGCTCCCACTCTGCGAAGTGGCTGTGAGGATTGGTGCTGCAATATATATACATATACATATACATATACATATACATATACATATACATATACATATACATATACATATACACACACGTGTATATGTATGTATATACACACGTGTGTATATGTATTTGTATACACATATATATTTTTTTTTTTTGAGAGAGAGAGAGCGAGAGACAGAGAGGGAGAGAGCATCCCAAGCAGGCTCCACACTCTGCGTGGAACCTGACGTGGGGCTCGATCTCAAGACCACAAGATCATGACATGAGCCATTATCAAGAGTCGGATGCTTAACCCACTGAGCCACCCAAGCACTCCTGGAATCCTGTTTTGAGCTGAAGGTTTGAATTCTGAATCCCTGCTAAGACGAGAAATGAGGCCCTTCCCAAAGCAGAAACTGCGATGGTCCATATTGAGTATGGCCTACGCACTGGTTTTCTTTATTAGAGGGTAACTCTAGTAACTCTGATAACTCATAGTAACTCTAATGATTAGAGTTACACTCTTCCTGACCCAGGAAAAGTGTCTGAGTCGCGGACCTAGAGGACCCCAGAGGGAACAGGCTTTGAAGGGAGAGCCATGTACCCTCAGTGATAGACCCTCACAGTCTGGCTCTGGCCCTACCAGATCCCGTGGGTCAGTGTAACCTTAGGATTTTTAGGTCTTAAATCTTCATAATGAACTCTTTACCCTCCCCTTTACTTAGTGGCAGAGCCTGGAATCCTTCTCTGCGTGAAGACAGGTGGAATCTGGAAGGTTCAAACCCTCTGCTCTCCCCACTGACAGCCCAAGTGTCAGTGAGTGTGTTTCACTCACTGCTAGTCCCACTCCTGAACTCTGCCTAGTATCTAGTAGACATTCAAGAAGTGCCAGCTGAAGGAATGTCACCCTTGGGGTTGATGTCTTGTGTGCCTACCCCCAGATCTTCTCTTTTTTATAAGTAATCTCTGTGTCCAAAGTGGGGCTCAAACTCACAACCCCAAGATCAAGAGTCACACGCACTACCGACCGAGCTAGCCAGGTGTCCTCCCAGATCCCCCAGGCTCCCCAGATCTTCAAAGACCATATTTCTTGATCTGGCCACAGGATCCCCCTTCCACTGGCCACTTTAGACACGACCGGGACGTTGGGCATAGCCTTTCTTCACTTCCAGGGATAATGTTGTTCTTCGTAGGGAGGTCTACACTGGCAAGGCTGCACTTAAGCCTAAGGAGGGGCTGCCAAAATCCGTCTTGCTGTGCTTCACCACTCAAGGCAGTGATGGGCAACTGCTAAGATCTGCGGAGGCTTCTGTCTGCAGCCCAGGTTAGAGAAAACCCTCTGCTTCATTCTCGGGCTCCACCTTCGGCCACCAGGAACTCAGCTGTACCTCGTGATCTCCCAAGCCCTGCGCCCCCCAGGTCGGCGGTGTTGTTATGGAAATACTCCCGAGGCATGAAGGAGTCTTCTTTAGACCCACGATAAAAGGGAAAAATAAAGAAAAGAAAAAACTCCTCTGTTAATCCTAAGTAACTGCTACCAGGTGGAGGCTTTTTAGAAGTGGAGGAGCTTGGGAATTTAGGGACAAATGTATGGAAGCTGGAACATTTTCTCTGTTGGGGTTTAAGCCTGGGAAAATGGCCAGTTTGAACTTAGAGACATTTTCCTGTTTTCTCAAACTAGGGGTGTGCTGGGAGAACTCTGGGCCCGTTGCCCACAGGAGAGCTGAGGAAGCTTTTGTCTTGACCTCTCTGGCTGAGACACATTTTCCTCCCTCTCTCCACGTCCCTCTGCGTCTTTTGAGCGTCTTTGTAGAGTCGGGATGTCTAGTGACTGAAGGCTCTGTGCTTTCTGGTCTGACCAGGAACTGTGCTGTACCTCCCCGGGTCTGGCAATGTCACCAGCAGTGGGTTGATGCCCAGTGCTGCGTCCTACATGCTGATGAGTACAGTAGATAACGTGACTGCGGTATTGTGATTTATAAGGAAAATATATATTTGGTCACGCAGCTGACCAAATATATGTTTTCTTGTATGTCTTTGGTCTCCATCCACAGCTCCTGACTCACAGCTCCCCAAACCTGTGGAATTTCCTGTTGAGAGCGACAAAGGTGTCTCTCTTTATGTTAATGAAATGACTTGTGGGCCCCAAGTAAGGATGGGTGGCTGCTGATAGCCAGGAGAACCAACCATGTGATTAGAGGGTTGGAACTTTCAGTCCCATCCCATCCCGATTCCTCCCCACTCCCAACCTCTGGGGAGAGATGAGGGTCTGGAGGTTGAATCCGTCTTTTTTGGCCAGTGATTTAATTAATATTGCCTGTGTAATGAGAAGCCTCCATAAAGACCCAAAGGATCGGGTTCCAAGAGCTTCCAGACTGGTGAACATGTGGAGATTTGGGGAATATGGTGCCTTCTGAGAAGGCGCACCCTTTCTCCATGCCTTGCCCTGTGCCTCCCTTCCATCTAGCTGTTCCTGGGTTTTATCCTTTGTAATAAAACTAAATAAGCTAGTAAGGTGTTTCTCTGAGTTCTGTGAGCTGCTGTAGCAGATTAATCAAATCTGAGGACGGGGTCATGGGAACCTCTCATTTATAGCCAGTTGGTCAGAAGCACAGGTAATCACCTGGGCATGTGATTGGCATCTGAAATGGGGAGAGGGGTCAGCTTTGGGGGACTGAACCCTTGACCTGTGGAATCTGACGCACGCTATCTACGAGTAGACAAGTGTCAGGATTGAGTTGAATTCTTCGGCACGCTGCTGGTGTCCACGAATTGTTTGTTGGTGGGGTGGGAACTCCCTGCGAACATTGGAATTTGGGTGCGGGAACCCACTTCGTCATCTTGGAGGTTTCTCATGAAGTTCTTCCCAGAGCTTTTGGTCAGAGAGGTCTCAGATAGTTCTGTGTCCCTGGCCCTGAGAAAGATTTCTTCAGGCTACGGATTCTTCCACTGGATAGTGGCTGCTTGCTGTTAATAATTCTTTCCCTGGACTGGTGAGATGGTTGCTTTCATCTCCGCCTGTGATGCTGGGAGTCATTGGCACAGAGGTGGCCTGGGGCTACTTAAGCGCTCCTCAAGAGGCTTATAGAGGACATTTTGGAAGCCTTCTCAGCGTCCATTCTGCTCTTCTTACCAAAAGCACACAGGCTAGCCTTCCCCTGTGTCCTTTTTTTTTTTCTTTAGTGTTTGTTTGTTTTTGACAGAAAGAGAGAGAGAGAGAACACGAGCAGGGGAGGGGCAGAGAGAGAGAGGGAGAGAGAATCCCAAGCAGGCTCTGTGCTGTCAGCGCAAAGCCTGACGTGGGGCTTGATCTCATGAACCGTGAGATCAAGACCTGAGCTGAAATCATGAGTCAGATGCTTAACCAACAGAACCACCCAGATGTGCCCCCCTCCTTGTTTTTTTTATATCATTTGGGAGGGGTTGACCTCACTCACAACTACATAGGTGGGCCATGATTGACATAAGCCAAACAAACAGCTTCTGTCCATGGGCAACTAGTTACCCAGTCAGAGCCAGTGAAATAGATGAGATTTTTGTCTTGACTTCTGGAAAAGTAAATCTTCTTTTTCGCCATAGATTTTGGTTGAGTATCTCGCATTCTATGGATGGTGTGTGAGGACATGAGGTCTGTAACTATGGTAGCATTTTTCTTTCTAAGGAACCTACGCATGTACTAGACTGGTTGGAACCAGTAGCTAACCTAGTAGGGGACAGCTTTGTGATGATGTCATCTGAGCTGCTAGAACAAGACTTCTTAGTTAAAAGAACCACTAATCCCCCTTCCTCTGTTCTTTGCTTAAAAGCCAGTTTTAATTGTTTCTTGGAATGTGGTAACCTGATACGAAGACTCTTCCTGATGAGAATTTGGTGAAGAATTTCCAATAAGATCTTTCCAAGTCCTTATCATGAGTGGGCATCGGCCATGGCAGGTGTATTCAGGGCATAACTCCGACCTCATGCTGCTGGGGGGGTGTGGGGGGAGAGGTCAAGGCCGGAGATAACTGTCTGTGATTCTGGAGAGAGCCAGAGGTGGGACCCAGAAGCCCAGGGAAGTGCTGAGGAAGAGTGGGTTGGAAGAGAGCTGTGGGAAGGTTTGGACTGGTAGTAGGGAGTGGCCTTGTTCCAGTGGCATCTAGGAACAAGATCTCAGGATGGATGGATGTCATTAATTTGTCCAAATCCATAAAATGTCCAACAGCAAGAGTGAACCCTAATGTAAACTATGGACTTTGCATAATAATGATGTATCCATGTAGATTCATTAATTGTAGCCAATGTCACTCCGGTGGGGGGTGTTGGTAATGGGGGAGGCTATGCATGTGTGGGGGCAGAGAGTACATAGGTAAACTCTGTACCTTCTACTCAGGATTGCTGTGAACCTGAAACTTCTCTACAAAATAAAGTCTATTTGTCTATTTTTTTTTTTTAATTTTAATGTTTACTTTTGAGAGACAGATACAGAGTGTAAGCGGGAAAGGGGCAGAGAGAGAGGGAGACACAGAATCCGAAGCGGGCTCCAGGCTCCGAGCTGTCAGCACAGAGCCCGATGCGGGGCTCGAACTCACGGGCCGCGAGATCATGACCTGAGCCGAAGTCAAATGCTTCACTGACTGAGCCACCCAGGCGTCCCTAAAATAAAGTCTGTTTTTAAAATAAAGTTCCCAGGATGGAGGTGTTGGTCTTCAGTTGTCACAGCCTGTGTGTGTGTGTGTGTGTGTGTGTGTGTGTGTGTGTGTGTGGTGGGAGCGGATGGAGAGGTCCAATTTCTGTCCTGTTTGCAGAGTCTGATTGTTATAGATGTATTTCTCCCAAAGAGATCTCTACTTTTTCTTTCCTTTTTTTTTTTTTTGTTGCTTTGTGAAGCTCTTGCCTCTATGCTGAGAAGAGCCCCTCACAGCTCATCTTGGGGTGTGACAGTGACACACACCTGTGATTGGATAGACCTCATGCTCAGCAGTGATACACCGGCCAGAGCTAACCACAGGGCCGGGGCCGTGCTCACAAATACTCTCTTATGATGCACACAGGCTTTTGGGCTTGTGGCTTTGGCCTGGTGGTTGTGGACGGAGAAAATTGCTTCCTGGGTTTACAGGGAAGGTAGGGGGATGGCCCTCTTGTCACCACTTACGCAGTGAGGGCTGCCTGGTGTGGGCACAGGAGGACGGATGTGAGGGACAGGCAGGATTTCAGGGCTTTGCAGCGAGGTGGCTGCGTGGACAGGGTAGAAGAGGACATCCTCGTGCAGGGATAACCCCTCCCTGCTGTTCTGTTGACATTAGAACCCGAAAAAGGTGGGAGTGAAAAGAACACTTACTGTCTGTTGGTCCTGGGAAGACGGAATGATTGAAGGTATTTGCCTCTATCCTGTGGGAGTCTCAGCCTCTTACAGACAACAGGTCTGTAAGAAATGTGGTCAAGGTTAATAGAGGGACAGATGCACATTGGCATAAGTTTTTAAAAAGTGAAAAAGTTGTATTTATTTATTTATTTATTGTTTAATGTTTATTTTTGAGAGAGAGAGAGAGAGAGAGAGACCGAGCATGAATGGAGGAGGGGCGGGGGCGGGGGCGGGACACAGAATCCAAAGCAGGCTCCAGGCTCCGAGCTTTCTGCACAGAGCCCGAGGCAGGGCTCGAACCCCCGAACCGTGAGATCATGACCTGAGCCGAAGTCAAATGCTTAACTTAGACTGAACCACCAGGCACCCCAAAATGAAAAAGTTTTAAAAAGAATTCTGAATGACTACCGTTAGCCAGCCTTTCAAATATAGTATCTAATATGGAACTTAGGAAACTTTTCTAGAGAAAGTTTAATCTTGGAGATGCTGGAAGCCCACAGCTTTTCTTGAACTCCTCTTGGAGAGTCAGCTGCGTATCTTCACTGCATCAGTCTCTTTGGGGAGGTGGTGGCTGAGTGCTTTTCTGGGTTCAGGAACACAGAGCCACAGAATCACCCCTAATGGGCCTGAGAGCAGGTCCTCTGGATACCCAGTGAGACTGTGAACACAGCGGTAACATAATAGAATAATACCTCTGACAGCACGTGGCCAGGCTGGAAGGAAGGGCTCATGTGCCAGCAGGTGTCTGGTATAAAGGAAAGGGTTAGTGACCAGGATATTCTGAACCGAGAATCAGGGCACACGGTCTGTCTCACTCAGCAAGGCGAGTCGGGGCAGAATCGCTGGTGTTTGGATGTTCCTGCCGAACCCGTATCAGCGGGCTCTGCCGGGCAGATGTGGCCCCGGAGGAGTAACTAAGCCAGGTAGCCAGAGCCGTCCTGGAGCTGGGGGTTCAGTCCTGGGGAAGATGTTCCTGAGCTGAGGGTGTTGGGGCTGTGGAGGCAGTGGGGGCACGCCGGGGGCTCCCTGCGTGTCCTGGCAGCAGCTGCTACCACATTCGATGCTTGAGAGGTGGAGGGTGCCAGGGAAACCTGTTGGGTGCTTCCCCCCCTTCCCCCCCCTACAGAATAGTAGAAATGCTATCTTTGAATCTACTGTTGGGGGGATCTCCTTTAAGGGAGCTTTAGGAGAGCCCAAGTCGAGGCTCAGTGGGGACGGAGGAGCTGCTGAGGTGAGGTGAGCACCATGAGCCACATTCTGCTCTTCCGCCCCCCATGTGGACTGTGCATCCCAGGTCTGGCCTGGGAAAGTAACATTTCCCACGGTGTGTGCGTGTGTGTGCACGTGCGCGCGCCCGCATGTGTTCCGTTCCTTACGGTGGTACTTTCGGGAAGCAGTGGAAGGTTAAAGCCAAGAACTGTGCTTTTCATTTCTGGAAACGAAACACGAGGCGCTCAGAGGCCTCTGACAAGTTGAGAGCTGTGTGACTTTGTGCGACCTCCTTACCTTCTCTGGGCCTCCGCCTGCACCTCCTTCGCAAGGAACCGCGATGAAATGACAGCCCCCGCTTCCCTCCTCGGTCGTGCCAGAGGACAGCACGCTGAGCTGTAATAAGTTCGCTTCGCCTGGGACCTCCACGTTTTGTTCGGGTTTGGCCGGTGCTGGTGTCCTCTCCTGCCTCAGGCAGCGTCTTGAGTCCCCGCCCACAGTGGAGGAGACAGGGTGGGGTCCAGCCTGGTCCGGCTCTCTTGGACAAGGTTGAGAGGTGCTAGCCACAAGTCTGAAGCCTTGAAGAAGTGCTACAAGGAAGGTGTTTCTTTCCCCGTTGGCACGGCCTCCAGGTTCTCGACAGTTGGACACAAACAAACCGTTCTGGAAGCTGTTTCTCATTCCCCTTTGCCTCCTGCTTGCTGCCCGCCACCCTTGCTGGTCACTGGGGCTGACGTATGGGGAGGAGTGGAAAGTGGCCGCGCTGACAGTGTCTGTCATTGTTTGCTCTCTGTGGAAGGAGGATGTCTGGCGGAGCGAGAGACCGCACTTTGGCTGTTGAGGCCTGTGCTAAGGCTGCAGGGTGCCCCGGGTGCCCCAGGAGTGCATAGGGGCTTCTGTCTTCCGAGGGTAGTGTCCTGGGCCACTGTTCCTGTGTTTGAGTGCTGGTTCCACTCTTGGAGAGTTTGCTCTCCTTGGAAGCAGATAGGGACGTAGCCAGTGGGCGCCTTTGAAGGCGGCAGGGACGAGTGGGAGAGGGTGTGAGGGCGCTGGCCGGCTCTGAAGGGGTGGGGCTGACATCCTCGGGGCCCCCACCTCCCCTTGAGCCCCTGCTGGCCTGGCTGGAGAGCTTGTATGGGGGAGGGGGCCTCTGGGGCTGGGCCAGGGAGAGTACTTTTGGCTTCAGGGAGCCTGAGGAGCTTGTCCTCATCAAGAATCGCCGGCAGAGTGGAGGGGAAGTCCAGGCCAGAAATGATTGACGAGTCCGTGAATAAAGCGAGAACAGTGGGGAACATTTGTGCATGTTGCCCCCCTTCATTCCCCAGCAGCAGGAAGGGCACAGAGGTGTGGACAGGTTAGCAAATTTGTCACACAGTGAGAGGGCCGGGAATTCTCATCTCCAGTCCCAGCCGCCCTCTGACCGTCCAAAAGCACGGTCCGTGTGTGTGTCTGCCCACCCAGTCGCCGCTGAATGCTCCCTCCACGTGCGCAAGGCGCATGCTTTTTCCTTTTATTACTCAGGAACGGGCGTCCGGTGCAGAACTGGGCCCCATAATGGCTGCTGACTAAGTGCTTAATGGAGATCTTGCTGCTGATAAACCACAGTTGAAAAGGGAAAGAGGCAAGCAAGCTGGCCAACATCAAAGCCAGTTCTGTTTTGTAGATAAGAGTAGCTTTCATTTTGTGGGCTCCAGAGCCCCTGTCCCCAAATCTCAGAGTGAGTTTTAGAATGGAAGCTGTGTCTGTCCCAGGAAGCTAGAAGACAGGCCTGCTGGGGCTTGGAAGCCTTCCTTCCTTCCCAAAGAGCCTGGCCACTGCCCTCATTTGCAGTGGAGACCCTTGGGGCACAAGGAGGGCTCCCAGCTGCCTCTGGAATGAACAGTTCTGCTCTCACCCCCAAGAATTTCCATGTGGTTTTTGTTCTTCAGAATTTTTCATTCCTACTTAACACAGCATTTAAAATAATTCAGAAATCACAGATATTAAATACAGGAATCTGGGGGCCCCTGGGTGGCTCAGTTGGTTAAGCATCCAACTTCCGCTCAGGCCACGATCTCCTGGCTTGTGAGTTCGAGCCCCGCGTCAGGCGCTGTGCTGACAGCTCAAAGCCTGGCGCCTGCTTTGGATTCTGTCTCTCTCTGTCCCTCTCCCCCCGCCTTCTCTCTCACTCTCAAATATAAATAAACATTAAAAAAAGATATTTTTGGATAAAAAAAAACTACAGGAATCTGGAGAAGAGAAGAAGTCCCAGAAATGTAATGGGCCCAAGTTGCAAACATTGTAAAACACACTTGTGTGGCTGCGTGTGCAGTGACTTTCCTCCTTCGTTAAAACTTAGCGATGACGTGAGGTCACGTCCCCAGTCACAAGTGTTCTGGGTGAAAAATGCAGCTAATTGTAGCCAGGTGATAAGTAGTTTTAATGACTGGGTGATAATTGGACTAAATTGTAATCTAAGCAGAAGCATGGGGGACTTGACGGTCATAGGGCACGTTTGTGTTTGTGTATGTGTGTGCTCGCCCGTCTGTGTGTTGCTTCTATGTTGTTCAGTGCAGGGGCGGGGCCACAGGAGAGATGGGGTGTTTGGAGCACAGTGGCCCATAAGAGAGCAGGTGCAGGCCACACCAACACATTAAAACTTGTTGCCTGACTTAAAGGTTGAAGGATTCTTCTGTCACTGGCTCAGGGAAAAGAGGCAAAGGCAGCAAGTCAGGATCATAAATATGACATAAACCTGATCCATTTCAATTACTGTTTATAGCACTTCAGTTTTGATTTGGCCCTGACTGAAGTCCTGTTCACTTTTCAGAAGATGGATGGTTGTTAGGACCCCAGGCAGGGCTTCTGTTGAGGCCGGGCAAGCTGGTGACGGGCCTGTCCTCTCTCTGTTGGGAGCCAAGTGTCTTTGTGAGCCATCCACCTTTACACCAGGCCTGCTCTTGGGTGGTTCTTTTGTTCTTTGTTTAAAATCGGCATTAATACCATTGCAGCCACGTCGCACCTGGGGCTGCCCACCTTGCTGTCACCCTCTGTCATTCTAGTGCCTGTGTGACCACGGTCCCGCTTGGCCCTCTGGAAAGCCCCTGGAGGGTTCTGGAAAGGCATACTAGCTGTGGTTCAATTTTCAGGACACTGGAGCCAAGACTGTCAGCCCTTTGCCCCTGGGAGCCTCTTTTCTTCTGAATATTTATTTTGCAGGGGATTTCAGGGTTGGCTCGGCAATTGAATGCAGGCAAGCCCTTTTCTGTATTCCTAGTGGCTTACAAGCCCTAAAGTAACAGAAACCATTTGTCGGCCTATTAGGGGCATTTCCACATTGGGCCCCTAGTCTGGGAGATCTGAAAGGTGGCCCTTTGGGTGACTTTCTGCTCCAGGCGATGCTCTGAATCAGTGCAAGAAAGAGGAGAAATGCAGTTTTTATACACAAGCCAGATGCAGGACTCCCAGAGAGGGAGGGAGAATTCACACCCTGTGGCTGTCTTTTACCACATCTTTTGTGCAGATCTCCAGTGCCAGGAAGGGGGGGAGTCAAGGTGAAGAAGCCTTGGTTCTCGCTCTCGACACACTCGTGCTTTAGCGGAGGGGACAGAGTTGGGCACAGCTTGCTGTGTAGCGTTCTCACGTGGAAGTCTACAACTGAGAACTGCTGGACCCTCCCTGTTCCTCATCAAGATGCCCTCTCTGGGCCACACGGCTGGAGGCCTGCCAGCCTGGAATACTGTTTGTTCCCAGCTCAGATGAAGGCTCCCCGCCTTTGGTGGAGCGGCCTGTGTGAAGTTCATGTACACTGCACGACTAAAGAGAAAAGTCTCTCCTGTTCACTAGCTGCCAGCCAGATCAATAAGAACCTTGAGCCAGGCGGTCCGCGGACGCGTGCAAGTCAGAAGACATTTGTTCTTTCTGGCCACCTGTTAATTTTCTTGGAATAAAAGGTACTTCAGAGCGAGGGTAGGTTGAGCTGACTCTTCTGTTATCCAGAAGTTAGCAAATTTTACTTTTGAGAGCGGTGGGGATAAACAGACGGCGGTCAGCCAGAAGGGGTACGAATTGCCAGCATTTGGGATTTTTCTATTCTTGTTTATGGAGAGAGAGCCTGCCATGGACTTAATTCCCAACTTGTTGATATAGCATACCCTATTTTTTAATCATTTTGCCAGCTGTAAATATTTCCCTTCTTTTGTGAACAGGGAATTAGTACTTGGTCTGTCACATTTAATGTATTCTGTGCCTGTGAGCACCGGCCTCTTCAAAACTGTCGACTTCATCATCCATGTGCTGTCTCGAAATGAGATCTTGATGCCCCCCAAGTGAATTATGAAAAGCTTTTCATAGTAATATAATTGATCTACTGTTGGCCACACTTATAAAAAAAAAATCAATGTAACGTGTTAATATTTCATGAGTGCCCACGTTGCCAGCCTCTTGCAATGGGACCAAACTGTAGGGAATGAGAACTGTTTCACAATAGCCCCAGCACATGGACAGAGTGCCAGGAAAGAGAGTTTGGGGTTGACTTGAAAGTTTGAAGTGCACAGGGCCATTGAAAAACAATCCTCTGACTCATGTCAGATTGTTATAATTATTTGATGCCCACAATGCAGCCTTGTCCCCACGGATTTATACTGGAGAGGTTTCTTACCCACACATTGTGGTTATTAGCTGCAAAGAAAGCAGCGTTTGTTTATAGTGACATGGGGTCTATCTGTATGGCAAAGAAAACACTGCAGATTCTGTCTCCTTGTGAAGGAGGCAGGAATTTGGCAGACAACCTATAGGAAATCGGGCGACGGGCTCTCATTACTTTTCATATATGCGGGTGGTTGCCCCTAATAACCATTAAACACCTTTTATTTTTAACCTTTGTTCTAAACCCTTGAGAGAATGAAATTGAGTGCTGACTTTTCGTCCACGTGATACTCGTTTGCCGGTGTGCCCCAGAGCGTATGTAGACTTGGAGTTGTCCTGCCTCCATTAAACGTGGGGTCACACGCATTGTCTGTGGCACCGCTGTTAACATTTGTGTAAAGAGTGGATGGGTTTTGAGCGGTTCTCACATGGCCACATCTCATTAAGCTCTTTCAAAGGACATGGGATTTGGGGTGTGTGTGTGTGTGTGTGTGTGTGTGTGTGTGTGTGTGTGTTTTGGAGTCAAAAACTAAAAGTTGAGGAAATAGCGCTTTGGGGCCTCTCTGGGGACATGTCTGGTTTGGAGATCAGTGGTGGTGCTAATGACCCAGAGTCAGGGCGTCCGGCTCCTTGGGAAATGAAAGCCCTTTGAGTCCGGAGGGTCAGTCGAGTCCGGCTCCTCAAAACTGCCCTCTGTCTGTGCCTTCCTTGGCCCTCCCCTCTTCCCTCACACGGAACTCTTATAATTGCCTTTGCTGTCAAAGGAGATTCAATATCAATGGGTTTCTCAAGCTTAGAGGGCGACAGGGAGACATTGAACCAGAGTAGTGTGAAATTGTCCTGAGGCACTCACAAGCTGGGGTGTGCAGATGCAATTTATAATTGCACCGGAAATACTTGTAACCTTTATCACGCTTAGTGGTGGAAATGAGAAAATCTATGTGAGTCAGCTTAGGACTGACTTGGGACCCATATAGAAACAACCGAATCCTCTTAGGTTTGCAAGAGAACTACAAATCGAAAGCAGACACAGAAAATAGGCCAGAGTAACAGCCACTATATTTTGAACCCCAAGTTAGGGCTTATGGTATGTTCCAGGCTTTTTTTTTTAAATGTTTCTGGCTCAATAGGAAGTCTGGGAGATCCGTAGGAATTTGGGGGCACTTTTGATGGTTTATGCAAACTTTGGAATTGGGGTTGTCCCAGAAACTCTGGGATGTGTGTTGACTGAAATACAGAGTAGGGTGCTGAGATGTTGCAAAGGACAAGCCATTTTCCAGAAAGGTTGCGTTTCAGTGTCATCCCCCACCCCCCCTACTGGGTACTGGGTGGAGGCTGCCCCATCCCTGATTGTAGGAAACCCCCAGGGCCTTATGCGGAGGAGAGTTTTTGTTGCTGATTTAAAAAATGAGGTCACCAGTGTATTCACATTATGATCCTTCGTTTAGGCAGTGCGTTTAGGTCTTATTTTATGTGTTTATGTTACATTTTGCGGTAGATGTTTAAGATGTCTTCTATGGGCCCAGTTTTAAACCATTTGAAACAATGGGTTAAGAGCATGTTACTGTGTCCCAGACAACTAAATGGCATATTGATTTTCTTACCCTGATTGCGAGCTTCCTGAGGACAGGGGCAGTTTCTCCTTCTTCCTGGGGTTGGAGGTAGAGGAACTGAGTGAGCATCGTAGCCAGGTGGCGGGGAACTTAGGTCCTCGGAGCTTAGGGCCTGCGCAGTGAGGGAAGGAGGTGGAAGGCAGCTTAGAGGGCACCGTGTGCCGTGCCGTGGAATATAAACTTCTCCATCAGTGCAGAGCCGGATGGCAAAGGTTTTAAGTGGGGAAGTGTGTTGGGGGCGTGATGTGAGCCGGTTTGAATGAAATCTGCCCAGGGCCCTTGCCCTGCAGTAATTTTCTGCAACCCACAGGACCCTGCTGTATGGACAGCTCTGTAGCCCAAGAGCCACAGGCGCCCCCTGCCCCCACCCACCCTCGGGGGCATCCAAAGCCTTCCTCTCTAATAGCACTTTGTCTCCTGAGAAGAAAGGCACAGTTGTTTTTCCTTTCTTCCTCTCCTCCCGCCCCCAAAGCGTTCTCCTTCTCACCCAAACCATGATCTCAGACCTTAGGAGTTACAAGTCAGACATGTCACGGAGCTTCTTTGAGATCAGTTGTCTACCCTGGTGATGAAATCGAAACACCCTAAAAGAAGCCTTTGGAGGAGGAACTTGCCAGGGTCATTAGGCATGCTTGGCGTGAGAGAGGAAATGTGATTACATGAAAAAGGGAGTACAAAGTGGTGCCTATTCCATGATTGTGGCTACTGTTCCCAGGGATAAGCCCCAGACCAGAAGGGAAGCCAGGCTGAGGAAATCCCTTGCCTTGTAGGGGCTGGGTAAGTGCAGGTTTCCCAAATTAAAATAAGTTCATCGTTGTAATGACTTTGTTGAGCCACTGATACACTGATTTAAAGAAATCAAAAGTGAGTCATTATAAGACGGCAGCCGCGAGTGTGAAAATCCAGCTGAGAACCCAGGAAGGTATATTGTACGTCAGTCTATTTCCGGCTGATGGCAGAAAGGGCTTGGCAGAAGGCAAGTGTTTGCAGCCCTTTGGGGGCTCTGTACCTCCCGGCATGCTTTGTTTCGTCTTTGCCTTGGTCTCTTCACTGCCCTGTCTGCCCTTAAACTTGGGGAAGTGACCTCCTGCTGCTTTCAGGGTTTCCAGAAGCAGAGCCTCTGTTCTTCAGTTGGTCCAGTTCGCTGCTATCCAAAGCCGGAATCTCTGTGGCATGACTTTGTTCAAGGCCCTGGTGGGATGAGCCATTGATGGAAGTGTGTGATTTAACAACCAGTGCTTCTGTAGTGCGTGGTGCTTGCCGACTCGGGATTTGTGAATATGAGGAGGCCAATGTTTTGAGTGCTGGCCCCAGCCCCATCACTTTCTTACCCTGTGACCTTGGCCTAGTCCTGAAACCTTTCTGAGTCTTAGGGGGAAAAAAAAAAAGGCTGGATTGGACCACATGAAATGATACATGTGAAAACATTTAGAAATTGTCAAAGCCGTATCCACCTGCAAGAGAATATTTTTATTCATAATTGCATTGTATGTTAATGGGGACATAGAGGAGGTTAACCTCTTGAAGAGTTTAGTTTTCAGTAAAATGGGACCATGACTGAGGTCTTCACTGGGAGTTCCCTCAGCATGCAGATGGAATTGTAGAAGCTCCTCTCCGTGGCCCTGGGGTCGGTAGAATGTCTTTGGGATAGAAGTAGGTTGCCTTCCGTGTGTCCTGAGGAGCCTACAGTGTAGGGGTCCTACTAGGTTTAAAAGAGTCATCTGGGGGCGCCTGGGTGGCTCAGTCGGTTAAGCGGCCGACTTCGGCTCAGGTCATGATCTTGCAGACCGTGAGTTCGAGCCCCATGTGGGGCTCTGTGCTGACAGCTCAGAGCCTGGAGCCTGTTTCCGATTCTGTGTCTCCCTCTCTCTCTGACCCTCCCCTGTTCATGCTCTGTCTCTCCCTGTCTCAAAAATAAATAAAACGTTAAAAAAAATTTTTTTTTAAAAAAAAAGAAGAGTCATCTGCACCCTGCAGAGGGTGGCCCCTGAAAGGGACACATCGCCGCATCTCATTTCATTCACAGCTTATCTCTTTGGATTCCACTGGGCCACGTGGGCTGGAATTGTAGCTGCGAGTGAATTACTTTTCTGCGGTGTGTCAGGAGTGTGTCCCTAAGGAGATGAAGTTGGTATAAACAGTGTGGGCATCCTGGCTGATGAGAGGGGAGCACTGATACCAGGAATTTCATCGGGGCCGAGTTAGACTCACTGAATGGGAAATCCCTGTTTCACGTGCGAGTGGAGGTCGCACAGCACCAGGGGCGCCCTGGCTTCCGATCTGCCACACTGCAGTTGTGTGATGTCCATGTCCCTTCCCGGCCCCTGCCCCTGGCGGCTTACCTCTTTGCAGCTCAGCCCTTTCATCCACTAAGTATAGTGGCAAAAACAGGACATCAAAAGAGACAAGACAAAATGTTAGTAATGTTAGCAATTGCTTCTGTGATGGGGAGAATTCTCTTGGGCATAAGAATTTAACGTTTTCGTGGGTGCTGTCTTAGTCTGTGCTGCCGGAACAAAACACCATAGACCATAGTCTCTGCTGTTTACATACAGTTCTGGAAGCTAGAAGATTGAGACCAAAGCACTGGCTTGACTCGGTGTCTGGTGGCGAGCGCTAGCTTCCTGGCTCATAGATGGCGGTCTTGTGGCTTGTCTTCTCCATGGCGGAAGGAGCACCCGGTCTCTTCAGCTCCTTTGAAGGACACTGATCCCATTCTTGAGGGCTCTGCCCTCCTGACCTAATCACTCCCCCAAGGCCTCACCTCCAGTTACCATCACACTGGGGATTAGGATTCAACACGAATTTTGGGAGGATGGAGGACACACACATTGAGTCCCAGCATGTACGTTGATCATGTACACACATTCTATCACAATAACGTTTTTACGTAGAGGGGCTTGTTTTAATCCTCGTAGCCGCTTTATGGGATGGGTACTGCCATGTTCTGGTGTGAGAGATGGGGGAAACTGAGACACATGGAGGTCAAGTTCCAGAACAAGCAAGCGGAAAAGCTGGAATTTGAACCCAGGCAGTCTGGCTCCAGAGTCCCTCCTCTGAACTACGATGCCAGTCTGTTTCAAGTTAATGTGCTCCAAATATGCCGGGTATGATATTCTTCTCCCACTTGATGAATTCTCATTCACTCGGCAACACGCAACATGTGTGTGCCACCGTGAGAAGAAACTAGTCTCGGGAAACAGAGTCCTAACTTAGAGTTCCAGGCTCAGTAGAATCTCTCAGTGCTCCAGGGAATGCGTGGTGATCGCTTTCCTTCTGAGCAATGTCCACATGACGTGTCAAGTCCCATGGAGACTGGCTTTTTAGGTACATTCTTGGGGACCTCATGCTTTCTAGAGCTTAAAGAACAATGCCTTTGTATACTAGGGATATCACAGACCACAGTTCACACTGCTTTCCCTCGACCCAGATGCAGACATCTTCCTTTTCTAGCAACATAGAGGTCTGGCCTCCGACTTTTCCAGCATGCGCGTGCGCGCGCGCACACGCGCACACACACACACACACACACACACAGCTGCCAGTACCTCTTTCTTGCTGACTATAGCAAATGGTCTGGAACCCCGAGCTACCACCTCTTCTAGAGGATCAGAAGATTATTATCTTTTGACTCCATGGTGCTAAGGACATCACAGATGCTCAATGGAAGCTTATTGAGAAAGTGAAAATGGCTTTACAGGAAATGCAGATCTATTTTCATGTGTTTTTAAGTTATCGATCAGCCTGTGTGGAATCTATAGCCAGATTCGAATTGGCTGAGCATTGGTAACGCGTTTCAGTGCGCGCACCTTGGGAGGGAGCACATTCTCTCCCTGGACCTTCCGCCGCCTCTGTCCACCGCTCCTGCTCCTTCCTGTTCTCTTCCTGTGTTCTTTGCAACTTCCTCCTCCTTTTTCTCCTTCTCTGCTCTGCCTCACCTGCAGGGAAGCTAGAGGTCTAGTTTCTAACACGCTGGTCCTCTGTCCGTGAAAACATAGAGTGCCCCTCTCACGAATGTAGAAATTCTTAGTTATTTTCAAGGAATGATTGCGTTACGCGGTGTACCCACCTACTGTCAGCTGTGAGCTCTGGGAGAGACAGGTGGCGTGCCCTGTCACATCCCCTCAGGATGAGAGCCCAGATCATTTATTCTAAGCCTTCCCACCCTGGCTTCTCCATAGGAGTCCATTGGAAGAGGTGGGATAGACGCTTGCCTGTGAAGTGTCTGTCCTGGGAGGAGGAGGGAAGAAGGCATGTAGCCAGAGACTACAGATGCTTCTGGAGAGGGCCGGGAAGGTGGCCTTGTGCACATGCCCTCTGCTCCTTCCAGCTACGCAGACGCCTCAGAGCTTTCCCCGGCCATGCACGCCTTGCAGAATGGTGCACTGTGGAGCTCTGCTAAAGGAACTTGCGTTTTAGGAGCGCCCCCACTCTGATATCGGTGTTGTCGCATGGATGAAATTAGCATCCGTATTAGTAACGCCCAACCCTAAGAACCATGCAATTATCTCATGATTTTATTTAATGACGGTGCTCTTTTCAGAGCTTATTGGGGTAATCTTCAGAACATGTCCTGATTACATGTTGCACGGACTGCTTAACAAGTGAACGAAAAAAGCGACTTAAACCGAGCTCCAGCTTAATTTGTAGTTTTTACATTTCAAGACAGCATTCTTAATAGGTAATTATCCAGCGTCTTTTTTTTTTTTTTGACGTATGTCAATTTTTACTTGTTTTATAATTTCCCAATTCCCCCAGCACATCTCATCTTTGATAGTAACAGTGAGAATAGTAACAGTGAGCTATCCCAGTGCTCCTTCACCTTGCTAATCACGCAGTCTCTCTGAGCGCTTTCGGGAATGTTTAATGACTAAAATAAGACCTTGCAGGGCTTGCGTGTGGAGCCTCGGAGGTCATTTCTAAATGGAAAGCCAAATTGCAGGCACTTGCTAGTTGCATGATCCCGGGCAGTTCACTTGACTTCTGAGCTCTGATAGTCTAGCTTTTAAAACACTCCTACTCTATAGGTGAAGCCTGCTTCACAAGGTTGAGCTGAGGCTTAAATGAGGGACCTCTGTGAGAAGCACATGTCCATAGAAAGTGTCAGAAAGCCCTTTTCTGGGGCGCCTGGGTGGCGCAGTCGGTTAAGCGTCCGACTTCAGCCAGCTCACGATCTCGTGGTCCGTGAGTTCGAGCCCCGCGTCGGGCTCTGGGCTGATGGCTCAGAGCCTGGAGCCTGTTTCCGATTCTGTGTCTCCCTCTCTCTCTGCCCCTCCCCCGTTCATGCTCTCTGTCTCTCTCTCTGTCCCAAAAATAAATAAACGTTGAAAAAAAATTTTTAAAAAGAAAGCCCTTTTCTGGGGCAAGGCAGGGCGGATGCTGAGACTGCCCGGGTTGCCGCACTGGTGGGTTGCTGGGGCCCTTCTAGAAGACCCTCTTTGCCTTTCCACCCCGAGATGTTTTCTCTAGTTGGGAGGAACAGGTAGGGAAGGAGAGCAGGTGCTTCCTTGACACAGATAATCTATTCTCCCCCCAGATCATTGTGATAGTGCATCGAGCTCTGCGCGGGGCAGGGTACGAGGCTGCGACGTGCATTCCGCTTGTGTAATGCACTAGTGGTGTGTGACAGAAGCGTGAGCTGTGATGGCATGCACACAGTGTCCGGTGTTTGGTCCAAAGTACCATTAGCGGAGGAAGGGAAAGGGAAACCTTCGCTTGGCACTTCCTGTGTGGCAGGCGCAGGGGCTGCAGGGGTGAGAGGGACGGTGGTGGTTGGGGGTGCAGAGGGCGTGGGCCCTGGGGATGGGAACTGCAGCAGTACTGGGTGAGGTGTGCAGATATCTGGTGCCAGTGAGCGCAGGGCCCTGGGGGAGCCCCCTGAGTGTTGCCACTTTTCCCTTTAACAGACGGAGGTCCGCCGGCTCCGCCCTGAACGAACGGTTCTTCTGGTTCTTGGGGAGACTAAGTGATTTCGGCTTCCCACCTCCCTGAGATACCGGAAAAGGAGAACTTCTGTAAAAGCAGGAAAATGAGCTCTAGTTCTGCCCACACGCTTTGGTTTTTCCCTCTCTATCCCTGGCTAGATTTTAAATCCTTTGAGCAAGTGTTTTGTTTTGAAACTCCTTTCCTACGAAATCCCCACCCCGTGACGTCCAGTTTGTTGAGCCATCCGTCAGGTTCATTGCCCTTTGTGACGGCCTAGGTACGTTACAGATGACGAGGTACACCATGGGCCCTGGGCTCTGCATGCTGTAGGCACTCAGCCGTCGTCTGCGGCCTTGTCCGAGGGGGCACACGGTCGTCCTGGCAGGCAGGTGCCGCCGTCCAAGCTGGCGGGTGTGCGCAGGGTAGAGTGCGAGCGAGTCAGAGACAGAGTTCGCTCCCACACGTGGATTCTGAACCGCCGTCTGTGCCTGTTGCTGGGGCTTCTCAACTTTCACCTTGCAGAGAAAACACGGTCTTTGGATCCAGTGCGTTCTTTCAAATAGCGCTGGATGCTGCTCGATTGTCTCCATCCTGGAACTGTGCGCGCACGCACGTGCGTGTGTTTAAAGAAGTCCACCTGTTTTGCTAAGATAAGAGACTGTTGTGTGAAAATTGCTGCAGGGAACTCCCACTGGAGGCTTCCCTTCTGCCAGACCCCTGCAGAGTTCACTCCCAGCTGGCTTTAGGATGGGGGGAGAGGGCTGGGGCCAGATCGGTGGGTCCCCCGGGTCCGCAGGCTTGGGCAGTGGGATGAGTGGAGGGTGGAGACAGTTGGTGGGGCAGGTTCCAGGCCGGAAGAGCCATACTGACCAGGGGGCTATTAAAGAGCTGGCAGTGGTGCCCTGGTTTGCCCTCTCTTTGCCCTCCCCCTCCCCCCACTTCTCACGATGCAGTGCATGAGACAATGCGACCTTCACATATATTTAGCGTTCAGTAACTTTTATGTCCTATCCGTTAGTGACATTTTTGGTTCTCTGTTCTTAATTTAAAACACACATTGATTTATTTTTAAGTTGTAAGTATGTTTCCCATTTGTGTGTGATCATGGGTCATCAGTATAAGGAAATATTTATCCAGCTCTCTTTTGGAAGGTCCTCAGTAAAGCCTGCGTAGACTACTTTGTACAGATTGTGAATACGCGTCCTCCTAAGAGCTCAAACAGGCAGGGATGTCCACTCTTGCCACTTCTGTTCAAAACTGGTTAAGGCATTAAAAAAACTCACATTATAAAACTGGTTAAGGCAATAAAAACATTGACATTATAAATGAGGAAGTAAAACTGTCTTTATTTGCAGATGACTTGAGCCTGTATATAGAAAATCCTAAGGAACGCACGCACGCACACACACACCCCACACCACATGAACCTACCAGAAGCAGTAAGTTCAGCCAGTTTTCAGGATACTTGTCAATATACAAAAATTAATTGTATATACAGTACTGACAAAAAAATCTCTCTTAAGATGAAATTAATAACACTGTCCCATTCAAAATAGCATCACGGGGGTACCTGAGTGACCCAGTTGGTTAAGCGTCCGACTTTGGCTCAGGTTATGATCTCGTGGTTTGTGGATTCAAGCCCCATGTCCGGCTCTGTGCTGACAGCTCAGAGCCTGGTGCCTGCTTTGGGTCCTGTGTCTGTCTGTCTGTCTGTCTGTCTCTCTCTCTCCACCCCTCCAAAAGTAAACATTAAAATTTTTTTTAATTAGAAAAGAACAAAATGGCATCACAAAATAAAATTCTTGGGAATAAATTTCACAAAAGAATTGTAAGACTTGCACCCTGAAAACATTGCTGAGAAAAATGAAAGATCTAACTAAATGGAATAGAGTCCACACTCAAGGATCAGAAGACGGAGTACTTCTCCCACATTGGTTTATAAATTCAATATAACCCCTGAATACTTAAAAAAAATTTTTTTTTTTGTAGAAATTGACATGGTGTTCCTTTTAACACAGAAACGGAGAGGGCTCAGAATAAAAACACAGTTTTGAAAAGAAGAAGATAGAGGACTTACACCTTTTGGCTTCAAAACTTCAAAGCTACAGTAGTCAAGGCAGTGTGTTGTTGCTGGTGTAAGGGTAGGTTTATGGCACTGGGTTGAGAGTCTCGAAATAAACCATAACGTTTATTGTCAATTGATTTTTTTTTTTCCTACAGAGATGCCCACGCAATTTAATAGAGAAAAGATAGGATGTTCAAGCAAATAGTGATAGTGCTGGGACAGTTGGATGTCCACATGCAAAAAAAAGATAAATTGAAACCCTTAGACTCTCTCCAGAGATTACCTCAAAATGGGACGTAGACCTAAATGTAAAAGCTAAGGCTAAATCTTCCAGAAAAAAACCACAGTAAAAAAATCGTTATGACCTTGGGTTCTTAGTTCTTAGACACGTGGGACCAACTCAGTATACCTTTGCTAGCCCTGAAGACTGTCGTTTTAAAAATCTTTCTTCATTCAGTGGGTGGAAAGCAGACACGTGAGGGAACTGTATTCTCCTGTTCATAGCAGGATTGAATTCTTAAAACGTATTAACCACCCCAAATTAGAATCGCTGGGATCTTTGTCCCGTCTTCTCCTAACCCACCCACCAGACTTTCCCAGAGAAGTAGTTGTTTGGAGAAGAACATCAAGTTGTGGAGCATTGTACTTCAGATTACGCTTTCCCTTGTCAACCGTGGGTCTACTGGGCCTGCACAGAAGGAGATCCGTAGCGATTTTTGTCCTTCCGCAAAGAAAATAGTGGAAGTAAATAGTTTTCAAGAAATGAACAGTAGAGAAGGAAATGCACACAGACCAGACTAGTAACAGTAATCAGGTGTGATAAGAAATAGCATGGGATTTGACATCAAACTGCTTGGATTCAAGTCATGGTCTACTTCTTACCGGCTATGCAAACTTTGGGCTAGTTACTTACCCTCAAGTCCTTAATTTCACCTGTACAATGGAGGTAGAAGCATTGCTTTTCCCTTAGTGTTGCTTTGGGCATCAAGTGAAGTAACACACGTAAGGGTTAAGTAAGCGCTGAGCCCGTTGTCAATTACCACAGGTTTGGGTTTCAGGTCCCTGGGTTTGGAACTCTGACTCCAAAGCTTCCATCTTGAACAAGGTTTTCCCAGGCGTCCCTGCAGAGCCTTCTTCTTTAAAATACGCTTCAATCGAAAGGTTGGCAGCACAGTCTTTTTGTCACTCCAGACGTGATTTCCTTTGGGGCTGCCGTGCTCCCTCCGGTTTGAATTCACAGAGTAACTAACTAAAGGGCAAGAGAGAATTCCTCTCAACTCTCCGTCTCCGAGAATACCTCTGGGTGCTGGTGAGGTGCCACTCATCAGTTCTATTGTTATTGTTTTTAGGGCTGTGAGCCTTCTGGATAGAACCCAGTGGATTTTCTTGAGTGCAGAAGAATTAAGCGAGGTGAGGGGAAAGCATTTAGACTTTATTATCTCCAGCGAACCATGCCTAATCTCACGTGAGCCCTAAACGTACATATCCTGCCTCTGAGTACCCTGTGAGTTCTTTACAGGCAGGAACTGCATCTTTGAATTCTCTGCATCTCCTAGGCACCTGCCCTCAGCGCTAAGCAAACAGTAAGCAGTCAGGAGAGGCTGGGACTGTGCCTGGCATTTTCTGAGTTTCCAAACAGGCAAAGTTATGGAACCATACAAGGTGTCAGATGGTGTTCAGATACATAACCTCACTTTGTACTCTCCGCCATGCTTGGGGGGAGGTTATGAGATGACAACAAGCATTGCCTGTATTTTACAAACAGAAGAGTGAGAGCCCAGATAAGTTAGTGCCTTGCTGAAAATGATAATAGCTCTTAAGGGAGAGCAGAGATTTGAACTCAGATCTACTCCACTCTAGGCTGGAAGCTTTATTATGCTTACACTGCAGATGGCCTTGCGCATCCGATACAGCCAGAGCCACAGGTTTGTCCTAGTGACAGACCACGCGTCCTGTTTGCTTACCTTCGGATTTGCAGAGGGAAGAAAAACGTTCTTCCACATTTGTTGTGCCGGCAGTGAGAAAAATCCTATTACCAAACATATTTACTCCTGGCCCCTCCCCTCCCCCCCAACTCTGTGGACAACCGTGTATGGACTTGACATTGCGTTTCGCCCTCTTTGTGCCAGGACAGCTCAAGTGGATGCTTTTGTCACCATTTCTGCTTTCTTGGCAAGAGTTGTATCCCTAGCCAATGAAAAAATAAGTGAGCGAGAAAATGACATTTCCGGGGAATGGCAAGTAGCAGTTAGTGAAACTTTAGAAGAGAAGTGGGGTGTGCGTGCGTGTGTGTGTGTGTGTGTGTGTGTGTGTGTTTCAGCGAGTAAGAAATGGTCACAGCAGAGTGAGCTGTTGGCTGAAGAATGTATTCGCTCTCATCACGATGGTCACTAAGGATGTTTTGAAACCCCAGGTTGAGTCTCGAGGGCCTGGGGCGCTGCCGTGCCACTGCTCCAGGACAGAGATCTCTTCCTGGTGGACACTTAATTCACAAGTGTGCTAATTATCCATCCTCCGTCAGGACAGCCTGCTGAAACAATCGCCCTGCTTGTTTGGTGCGCAGTGTGGCGTCGGACAGCAGGCCTTTTTATGTAACTGATGGCGCTGTATGTTCATATTGTTCTTTATGTACTTATTTTATAGCTTATGCAGCAGACACTGGAGTCAATTAGCTTCTTGTCTTGCAAACTGGGCGCTGCTGTTCTAGAACCGAGTTGGAAGGGTGTGTCGGAGGGCGACCGGGCCGACCTCTCTCTCCTTTTCTTTTTGTGCTGTGTGGGCTGGTTTCAAGTTACAGCATTTTTATTGGCTCTTCTTTGCTGAACCTTGGTTTCAAAAGCTGGCATCTGTGAGTTGAATTTCTTAAAGGCGTAGCTTTTCTTTTCACAAAATCGAAATCAGGAAGATCCACACAGTCCACTTTTTTTTTTTTAGCTGAATGTTTTATATATATTTTTTACAGTATGCGCTAACTGAAAAATACGAGCGAATTCATTTCTCCACTCAGTCCTTTCCTTGGTATCGGTCCACACAGCCCTTCCTGTAGAGTCCCTGCTCTTGGTTTCCATTTTTCTGTATCCTCTTCCTCCTGTCTGAATTTTAATTTTACTCTTGTCTAACTGTTTTCTTCACCTGTATTTTTTGAACCTACCTCCAGTCCTTCGGGGAACAAGCCAAGCAAGAGTGTAAATAAATTAGGTAAACTCTGTTATGTCTGTCCCACCAACTATTTCTGCAAAGGACAATGTTTATGAAACATGGATTTGCTGTTTTCAGCTTATGAGCGTTTTTAAATATCGGAAAGAAAATTTATTAAAGAGAAAGAAAGAAGAAACATGTCTTTCCTGCGTCCTCTTTCCACCTCCTGTTCTGTGGACGTAGCTCTCTGACCTGATTAATGAGTGCCTGGTGGACGAGGAGGCTCCCATGATGGGGGAGCTCGCCCTGGACTGAAGTGCAGCAGGCAGAATTTTTATCCGGTGCACTTTGCCCCAGTCGACCATCCAGTTCTGCACGGCACAGACTCCTGTTACCCTTGAATCCTAAGAGCCTTCCATGGTGCCTGGCCCAAGACAAGAGTTTGAGAAAATAGATGAGAAAAATGAACGAGCAAATGAGCCCACCCGATCTTTTCCTCCCTTGTGGAAGCATCCCTTAAGCCTCAACTGCACTAGAAATCGTCCCCACTGTGGTCACCAGCGGGCTGTGGGTGTGCCTTAGAGAGCAGCTGGGTTCTCCAGAGCAGTCGGGGCCCGCTGTGCTTCGGGCGCACTACATTGCTTAGCCTTATATTTGTCTTTAGAAGAAAAGTTGAACTCTGGGGCGCCTGGGTGGCTCAGTCGGTTGAGTGTCCCACTTCGGCCCAGGTCATGATCTCACGGTTCACAAGTTCGAGCCCCGTGTCAGGCTCTGAGCTGACAGCTCGGAGCCTGGAGCCTGCTTCGGATTCTGGGTCTCCCTCTCTCTCTCTGTCCCTCCCCTGCTTGTGCTCTGTCTCTCTCTCTCTCTCAAAAATAAGTAAAAACATCTATAAAGAAAAAAAAAGAAGAAAAGTCAAACCGAAGAAAAGGACCTTGATTTCTTCCTCATTCTTGCCAACTTTGTTGACTGATTATGCTTCTGTTGATCCTCGAGACGAACGGTTTTCTTCCTTTATCTCTGTATTTATTGAACATCTTCTATAGTCGAGGCTCTGCCTCAGCATGGGAGATGGAGAATCTCCCAGTGTGGTGTTCTGCTGACCCCTTATTCCACCTGTAGAGATTAGGTATGGACTTGGGTGTTTGCGGTGCACCTGTCACGAAAGCTACACGAGTTACAGTATATTGAGCACATGCCATATCCTGCAGATGGTGCCTGGCACCTTCCCTGTAATCACTTAGGTCGTTCTTGAGACAGGACACAACGTGTGTTGGCGTCATGAGACTGTTGAAGCCATCTCTTTTTTTTTTTTCCTCCGCGACACTCACCACAAGACACATAGAGGCTTTTTAATGAAACGACTGGGCAGTGGGAGAGTTTGTAGCTCTCTGTTGAAGAGGGCGAAGTTTGATGAGTTGTGCCTTGGGAGCGGAGACATTGAGGGAGGACATGCAGGCCAGGGAAGCACCCGAGAAAGGACTTTGGGGGTGACAGAGACCCTCATCCGTTAAGAATTGGAAGAGGGAGGGGCACCTGGGTGGCTCACTCGGTTGGGCGTCCAACTTCAGCTCAGGTCATGATCTTGCAGTTTGTGGGTTTGAGCCCCGCATCGGGCTCTGTGCTAACAGCTCGGAGCCTGGAGCCTGCTTGGGATTCTGTGACTCCCTTTCTCTTTGCCCCTTCCAAGCTCACACTCCATCTCTCTCTGTCTCTCAAAAAAAAAAAATAAATGTTTTTTAAAAATCGAAAGAAAAAAAAAAAAAGAAGAATCGTAGGAGGGAATTGGAGGAGGGTTGAGAGTGATAGTGACCAAATGAGAAAGAACATTCTGGAGACTGAGCTGGGCCTCACCTCACGTGGGTAGGGAAAGCCAGAGGACAGCCTGCCCTGCGGAGATTCACAAAGGCTGGCGGGCAGGGCACGGGTGTGTGTCCTGATGTACAAAGTGGGGGTGAGCAAGGGGTACAGAGGTGGGAAGACCCCGTTGTGTTTTAGGGGAATCAAATTCCTCTTCCATGTCTGCAGATTCCAGGATGCATGGTTGTTCCAGTGAATTCTTGAGCCTTTCTCTGATACAAAGAAACATCGACTGTGAATTCTAAGGCACTGATTCTTTTCCATTATTAGTATTACTATTATTATTTGAATTTCTGAACCCCTTGGAGGGGTTCATCTTCAGCACTGTTCGTCTTGTTATTTCTCTACTTATACTGTATCTCCTTGTGTTGTCTTGGCAGGAAATGGGCAAACCCCTGCAGCCCCCCCCCCCCCCCCCGCCCTGGTTGGCTTGCCTCATTTGTTAGGCTGCCTGGGAAGTTAGCTGTGGCTCTCAAGGGCTGACGCCACATCCCTGAGTCCTGGGTCCTGAGGAGGACTCAGCCCAAACCTGGCTACCCATTTGGGTGGTCTGAGAATTGGCTTGTCCTCATTCCATGCCCCTGAAGGGAAGGCTTCACCCGGTTACCTCTGGGCATGGAGACCCTCATACTTAGAGATGGGCAGGGATTAGGGCCCAGGGTCTCAGGGCCTCACTGCATGTGAGAGAGCTGCCTTTCTGTGCGATACAGCCCAGCCCCACTTGTCCTTAGGTATCTGCTGCTTGCGTGTATTTAATAAACAAAATCAAGAATGTGTTCGTTCTTCAAAAAAATCTATAAGCCTGTGTGTCATACACATAAATACATATATAGACACACGTTTTTGCACATGAATTATAAATGAATCATACATATACTATATACTAATTATATTAATAATTACATTACACACACACATCTTAGTTCCTATGTGTCACCCGTGTAACCGTGTAAAAAGCCAAAGATGTCAGGAGAGTGGGCGAGCCACCCTCCAACCCCACACCCATGGTCTCCTTCCCTCCACTGTTTTCTCTGGCTGAGGCTTCTGCCCTGGCCCCGTCATCTGACCCCAGGCCCCCAGTGCTGCTGGTAGGAAGGTGATGCCCTTTCCTTTCCCTTCTCCCTGTTCTGAAAACCATCTCCCTCCATTCAGTTCCCCAAATGAGACCTCTTTGGCAGATGAAGCTCTCTCTGCCTGAAATCCACCCCCCCCCTCACCTACCCTTCAATGGCTAAACCTCCGTGACCAGCCCCCCACCCTAAGAAGCCTGCCGTGTTGGTCTGTCTTCCTCCTACTCCTTTCCAGCTTGTCCTGTCTGCATTGTGGCTTTCTTCAGAGGCTGTCTCAAACACCACTTCTTCCGTGCACTTTGCTGCAGAGCCTGCCCTTACCCTGGCCGCCTGCCACCTAGAGGCCTTCTCCTTTCCCCGAATTCCCCCAGTGACCTGAGCTGATCTGCGATGTGCTTGGTTCACCATTAATTGGGCGCGTATTCCCCTCAAACTCCTTGAGGGCGGATGCGCTGCCTCATTATCTTTGTGTCTCAAAAAGGTTGCTTTTATATAGTCAAGAAATACTTGTCTGAATTAGTTTCTTATTGATTCTGGAAAGTTAGGTTTGTGGGTTGTTTTTTTTTTTTTAAGCAAAAGGAAAATGTTGTAATCTCAGTCTATGTATATGACTACTTAAATTGGCTTTATGTATTTAAACTTCATATTGTACTTACTACGTATTCCTTATTGAAACATGCCACTTCCTTTAACGCAGGAAAGAAACGTTTGTACTTCTAATATGCCAAGCAGGAGATTTACTGTTTCCAACAGGTATAGGAGGTAGGAAGCGTCCCTCGCCTCCTTCCCCACCCCCGGACTTCAGCATATGGGATAACTGATCCTAGAACAGTCATGTGACTTGCCCCGAGGCATACAGCCAGGAAGCCAGGATCCCATATTCCCACCCACATCTCTCTGACTCCTTCCAGTGAACCGCACTGCCCCCTAGTAATGATTAAGCTGGTTACTATGTACACACGAAATGCATTAGGACAAGTTTTACTTGTTTCCAGTTCTGAGCTCTCTCTGTATGTTGGAGCGTCATAATTTGGGGGCATTTGAAGGATTGTCTGTCCCTTAATTAAAAGCGAACAGACTAACAAAAACCAAGATGGAACAGTGGCGGAGATAGTCACTCAGTTAATCTAGACACTCAGCAAGGGTTATAAATTCAATATAGACAACTGGGAAAAAATACTCAAAAGTTTTTGGTAAATGGTCTCCCAGCCAGACTGCTTCTTAGTAAAACAAGGGAAAAGCAGTAATGTCCCCAAGACTGTGTTTAATCTGTACATTCTTGGTAAGACCTTATCTCCCCCCTCTTTACATTGAGTTTAAGGTTTTCTTTTGCCTCTTGCCCTAATCATTAGGAACTATACTGTTGTCACAGCTCAAAACTTTCCTATTGACACATCAGTCATTTTTAAAGATCTTGAATGTTCCACCTTTATAAAGCTAACCTTTTGCACTCTATTAAAATTTAAGAACCGCTTGATTCTCCGCGAATGCCCCAGCTACTGGATCATGAAAGCATTACCTTGTGCCAAGGGCATGATTCAGTACACTCATTCCTTTTTAACAAATAATAAGAAGTTTGACTTTTCATTTACACATCCTGCCAATCGCTAACAAGTTTCCATCTCGTTCAAACACCAGATTGATCCTAAGAAATTGAAAATATTGATTTAACCCTCTGTCTGATTTGTACCGCAGGCACCTGCTAGTTCAGTCTTAGCACATTACAATTGCTTGCCTGTAATTCCTCAGGGGACCACTAATAACTACCACATCTGTCTTTTCATCTTCCGAAATTATGCTAGCAGTTGTCCAAGTCAATTGTGATTCATTTGATCCTGCTCTCCTTCAAGACATATTGCAACCAAATAGACTTGCTCACCAGTAATATATCTGATGACATAGTTAGTTCTCGTTAATTGACAGAATGATTCAGGCTTTTATGGATGGCATTAATTGGTCCCTTGTGTCCATGCAATAATTGACCAGACAGAAGAAGTAGCATTAGCTTTCACCCAGTCAGGAGAGTGTTGAGATGAGGTAAATGTAGTCAGGATGACAAAATGTCTGTATTTTTAATCAAGACTTTATCAATGAATTGAAGAAAAAGAGATTTGGGGGGGAATGCGGATCATCTTAATTAGGAACGCCGCACCCCACCCCGCAGAGAGAGGTGTGCCGAAACGCAGGTCTGCCTCTCCCCTGGCCTTGAGGGGCTGAAATGTTTTAATACAGGGTACCACGTAGATCTGATCGATCCAAGGCAGGGAAGTGCTGTTCTCTGAATTAAGATACTGAAAAAGGAGAAATAAAAACCGCTCTTTTGGACATTCATCATTGGCCGCCCAACAAACTGCGCACGTAAAATCTGAAACTGTGGAATTTCGTCTTGAGTCTTGGAGAGCAAGTCGGCCCCCAGAATGTTTGGATAAGTTGTCTCATCTTCCGGAAACTTCAATTCACTCCTGTCACCATGCTGCTGAAAAGAGCTTTGGTTCCCTTTTTCCTGTTGGATCAGGCTTTTCGTGTTTGAAACGTGAACAGCCTATCACCCTTGTTGATTCCCCTGTTGTTTTTGCTGCACAGAATCACTCGGTATTTCCAGGGTCTGTTATGATTCAGCCATTCTAGACATTCCCACTCATTCTTCAAGAACCCTTTCTGCTGCCTCCTCTGAGTTTCTCAGACCAGACTAGTTGCTTCCTCCTCTCGCTCCACTACACGTTTGGTTCGCCGTTTCCCCGACCGGAGTTGGGACTAGCCCTTGGGCAAAGGCTCTATCTGTGTACCTGACACGTATAATTATGTAAAGACTTAATAAGCGTTTGTCGAATTGAGTTGCAATAGTGATATCTTGAGGAATGAGAATTTGGAGTTGGAATCGAAGAAAGAAGGCCTGGATAAAATTAGACATCAAGCCATGTGTATTATAGCCCGTGTCAACAAGTGGCTGGCAACCAGCGTTGGGGGTAATTACAGTTTGGTGTAAAACAAGCCATTTGAGGTGTGAAAGATAAATTGCTCCGCTCACGTTTGGAGAGGAGAGGGTGAGATAGGAGATATGCAGAATAGATTTTCTAGCATTTGATTTACTTAGATTATTCATCCTTTTTAGGTCGTCTGTTACTTAGGCTGGACAGTGGCTGGAACCGATATCCGTGGAGGCTTTGGACTTGTGAATGTCTGACACAACCTCCTTTTAAGGGCAGTGTGTTCTGACAGACCTGGGCTCAGCTCCCAGCCTGGTGTTTAGTTGCTGTGCCCTTGCAGGGAGCTCTTTAACTGGTGTGGGGCTCAGCTTCCTCATCTGTAAACTGGGAATAATGGTAGCGTCTGTCATAATAGAGCGTCCGTGATCATGAAGGGATTATTTGGGAAGGGTATTGCATAGCGGCTGGTACACCCTAGGCACTCAATAGATGATACCCATTACTGATTAAAGATCTTTTGATTCTTCCTTCTGAGAGTTCAGAAGGATGGTGAGTAAATACAGGTGTGTGTATAAGGAGGAAGTGCTTTAGAGTTTTGCGATTTTTTTTTTTTTAATCCTGCCTCTGGTTGCATCAGATGGCCATTGTCTCTGTGAGATCATGTGTCACTTCCATAGGACTCAAGAGCATCGTGTATGTAGCCCCGAACGCAGCAGAGGGAGGGCAGGAGGTGACGTGCCAACACACGGCAGCGAATACATAGAATAGCAAACCTTGTTTGTTTGTTTTCTTCTACTGGAAAGCAGTGTGTCTGCCATTGTGAGAGTATCTGTTTCCACTGATTTTGGAATAGACTCCCGATCTAGGTCTGGTATTTTATACATACCAAACACCGTCCTGTTTATAGGAGAAGAAATCTGCTTGGCAGCGAGATTTTTAAATGGCGAAATTTATACAAACAAACCTTGGCTTCTAACTTAGGCCTGGCTTAGAAGTACGTATTGTTTTTCTGTTAAACGTGCAGGGTTTAGCAAGGAGACCTCCTCTGCAGAGAGGTGAACCCAGGAGACCTCAAATTTGGGAAACTGGGGCTGGTACTTCTGTGTGGACTTGACCGACACCACACCTCTCCGGTTGAAAGGGGTGGCACACAGGAAGGGTTTGGTTGTTGGGTGGATGGATGGATGGATGGATGGATGGATGGATGCCGTCATGCTGCTATTGGAGTTTTATTTGAGAGTCATAATCCTCTTTTAAAACATCACTGTCCGTGCAATGACAAGTAAAGGGTACTGAGTGTAGTGTAAATGAGGTCAGTGAGATCAATTTCTCTTGACCCCAGCTGGGACTGTGGCATTGCAGGAGTGCGATCTTATGTGGGAGCAGAGAGGGGGCTTAGTAATTTCTGAGCCTAGCTGACTACTTTAGGGCTGGAGTGCCTTGTGCTGGGAGAAAGAGGTAATAGGATTTGGGAAAGAAGTAAAGGTAGTGGGGAGGAGGACTAGGAACAAAACAAAACAAAACAAAACATTGCTTCCTACTAAATTGGGGAGCAGGTGGCTGAAGTCCCCGTTTTCCTTTTAGCATCCTCGAAGGAAGACAGGTGGCCACTGTTAGTAGTCTTACTTACTCTTATGGGTAAGATTTTCGTGGACTGGTCTCGGGTTTATGAGCCGAACGAGATTTTGTGGATTCGCTGGGAATGTAAATGCAACACTGTCTTTTCATGGGCCGGGTAATACTACCTTTCAATTTCTGACTTCAAGCCGTGGAAAACAACCCATCCTTACGCCGAGTACTCCCCCTCCCCTCTTTTTCTGCCTTAAGGCTTATTTTGAGGAATCCTTGCCATGTTGTATCGAGGACCAAGTGGGATAAAGGTGGGGAGTAAAGGCACATTGGTCCTGAGAAGAAAAAGTGGGTCTCTTTTTCTTTGGCAGCGATCACCTTTGAAAAGTGTTGTACTATGAAACGCAGTTTCCTTAAATACAACTAACTCAGCCTAAATGTGTGCTTTTTATTATGTTCAGCAACTGAGCCCAAGTTAATTAATGCCGCACATCCCGTAGTGACTCTCTCTCAAGCCAGGCACACTCACATATACCCTAGTGCATAAAAGGCAAACAACTTAATTAACTTACTCTCTGTCCATAATTATCTTTAAATTAACTATTTGTAATGTCCAAGCGTTTACGCTGCGAGCGTGTTTTAAAATCTGCTTGGAATAAAAGGGACTGGACATGGTTGGTTACCCTCTTCATTCCTTTGTTTGCCTGCTTGGCTGTCACTTTCAGATGCCACTCTCGTCATACTCTAGGGCTGTGTGCCTGAAATTAATATCAATTTCTGCAAACACTCAGGGTTTCGTATTTGTTGCATCTTGTTTCAAGATGTGTTCTTTTCTTCTTGAGCCCCTACGCTGTGTCAGGCCTTGGGCCCTCAGGAGTGGACAGGACAGATGGGGCTGCTGCCCTCAAGAAGTTGAGAGTCTCTTTGGAGGCCACATATGCATTGTGTTAGTTTGCTAAGGCTGCTGGGCCAAAGACCACAGACTGGGTGGCTTACACAACAAAAATGGATTTTTCTCAAAAATTGATTTTCTCACAGTTTTGAAGGCTGAAAGTCCAAGATCACAGTGTCAGGAGGTTTGGTTTCTCCTGAGACCTCTCTTCTTGGCTTCATAGACCTCCACCGTCCCACTTTGTCCCTACCTGGCCTTCCCTCTGTGCACACACATCTCCTTTGGTCTCTTCCTCTTCGTACAAGAACGCCAGTCATACTGGAATAGGGCCTCACCCTTATGCCTTCATTTAACCGCAATTACCTCTTTAGAGACCCTGTCTCCAGACACAGTCACATGGGAGTTCAGGGCTTCAACTTAACAAATTTGGGGGTGGGACGGACCTACAGTGTAGTCTGTAAACCGTGTTTATTGTCAGGGGCTGTCTAAAATGGGAATTGACATAGAAGTAGGAATTGGCTAGGCGGAGAAGAGAAACAAGGGGTGGAGTATCTCATGTTTGAAGGCCCAGAGGATATGAGAGAGAATGCAGTGGATAATTCAGTGTGACTGGATTTAGAGATAGTTACTGTTTGTTTTTTTTTTTTTTCCGTCGTGATTTTGAATGCCACGTACACACGGATTGTACTCTTGAATTGTACCAGCTCTCTAGAACTCGGTGTACCTTGTCCTTGGATTTGTGAGTGGTGCTCAATGTGAAAATGGGATTTTCTCTGTGGAGGGTCAGGGTCACCAAACGGTATTGACCAAGTAGCCTTCTCCCTACATACTTGTGCTGCTCTGGTTGGTTGGGTTTCTCGTCTGCCCTCTTGTCCCCCGTGCCCCTGTGTAGGCAGTGTGTGCAGGAGGTAGGCACAGTGGGGACAAGACAGATTCCCCTAACAGAACCCAGAGAATAAGGGTTCCTGGCTGGCCCCAGTCAGTTAAGTGTCTGACTGTGGCTCAGGTCCACGATTGCACCGCTTGTGAGTTCGAGCCCCACGTAGGGCCGTCAGTGCAGAGCCCGCTTTGGATCTTCTGTCTCCTTCTCTCTCTGCCCCTTTCCTGCTTGTGCTCTCTCTTTCTCTCAAAAATAAATAAACGAACAAACGAACGAATGAACAAAAGAAAGAAAAAGGAGGGAAGGAAGAGGGAGGGAGGAAAGAGAAAGAAAGAAGGAAGGAAGGAAGGAAGGAAGGAAGGAAGGAAGGAAGGAAGGAAGGAAGGAAGGAAGGAAAGAAAGAAAGAAAGAAAGAAAGAAAGAAAGAAAGAAAGAAAGAAAGAAAAGAAAAGAAAAGAAAGAGAATAGAGAAGTGAAAAAAAAACCCACTGCCCAGAACCAACTACTGTTAGCATTCTGGTGTATTTTCCTTCATATGAGTTCATTTTTACTCTACAAAGTTGTGATCATCCTCCATGTTTTATTGTGCTTTCTTCATGTAAAGCATAAGCCTTTCCTATTAAATAATATTTTTTTAAAAATTTTTTTAATGTTTATTTATTTTTGAGACAGAGGGAGACAGAGCATGAACGGGGGGGGGGGGTGGTGGGGAGGGTCAGAGAGAGAGAGAGAGAGAGAGAGAGAGACAGAATCGGAGACACGCTCCAGGCTCTGAGCTGTCAGCACAGAGCCCGACACGGGGCTTGAACTCACGGACCGCGAGATCATGACCTAAGCCGAAGTCGGACGCTTAACCGACCGAGCCACCCAGGCGCCCCTTAAATAATATTTTTGAATGCCTGTTTAATGTTCTATTCAGAGAAAGTTGAACAATTCCTTATCTTTAGTGTGTTTCTCTTCTTTGCCCCTCACGAACATAACTGTGACAGACACCGCTTAGCAACCTTCTTCCCCAGGATTCCAGATTCCATCCCTAAATCACACCAGGAACAAAGGTATTGTTAAGGCTTTTCATACATATAATCAAATGGCTCACCAAAAAGGGTTGAATCAGAGTATCAGTACTTTCCCCCAACAGCAAGGCATGCTCCTGGGAGCAGAGAGGATTATTGTTGTTTTACATTGCATTACCTGCGAGGATGAACCTTTTCTCACTCTATCAAATCATTTGTTTCTTTTGTGAACTAGCCTTCCAAGCCCTTTGACCATCTTTGTGTTGGTGCGGTGGTGCTTTACGGGCAACAGAGGTGGGGAGGAGTGCGTGGTCTCTCTTCCCTGGTTTAACTGGCAGCAGTGAATGCTGAAAGTGATGTGAACGAGAAATTATAATGGTAATGAGAAATGAATTTATTTACGCCTGGTTTTGGAGTCAGCTAATGAGTGCAGCACATTTATAAGAAAATGGAGGTCCGGGTAAGTTCAAACTGGAATTTTGAACCAGGTGTCCCTGTCCCTAAGCTGGGGCTCCTTTTTCTAAACCAGCCACCTCTTCTATAAGATCCGGTATCTGTGTTTTTACACCGTTTGCTGCTGGCCCCTGGAATGCCCGACCCAGTGCTAAGCTGCTCCTGCAGGAGGATGTAAAGAGATAAGCACACTTCCTGGCAATGACAGTGACCCTGGGGATCGCCTTTGGGTAAGGAGAGACTGAAGGCATTGGCCCTCCTGTCTGGAAAGAAGAAAGTTGGAAGAAAGACATAAATAAAGGAAGCTTAAAATCGTCTAGGGTAAATGCAGACGCATCCAGTATTTTTGTAAATGCTTGAATGTAGATGCGCTTAGAAATTACAAAGGAAGATTGTTAGGACAGAGGGTTGCATAGTACATTTCATGTCTTGTTACTCTGCATATCTCCGTAGCCGAAATTTAAGTGAGTCGGGCATTTTGTGGATGAAGGAATGATTCAGAGAATGAACGATTCAGAGAGGAAACGTAGCTGGAGAGAAGACTCCATCCAACTTTTTAAGGCTGAAATTATGGGTGGAGGACCAGAACGCCTTCCCCAGCAGGACATCGCAGGTGCCCACCCAGGGTGGGCTTGGTCTGAGGGGCGGAGCGGGAAGGATGAGCCATGGACGCCCTGGTAGATGGCTCTTCATGGGTTAAAGCAGGGACCGACACGGCCGCTTTACATCATCATCTCTCATGTTTGAGGACCCACTGGATACGCTCAAAATGAGCCATTTCACCTCCTCTTACCTCTTCCGCATCATCAACCTGCTTATTAAGAGAGAAGATCTTGGGGCGCCTGGGTGGCGCAGTCGGTTAAGCGTCCGACTTCAGCCAGGTCACGATCTCGCGGTCCGTGAGTTCGAGCCCCGCGTCAGGCTCTGGGCTGATGGCTCGGAGCCTGGAGCCTGTTTCCGATTCTGTGTCTCGCTCTCTCTCTGCCCCTCCCCCGTTCATGCTCTGTCTCTCTCTGTCCCAAAAATAAATTAAAAAAAAAAAAAGAGAGAGAGAGAAGATCTTTCATTCTTTCTCTTCAGAGGAATTTTGGAGCCTATGGGATTTTGCAAACAACACTGTTGCCTCCGAACATACGGCATATCCCTACGAATCCTAGTAACAGGATGTTTGGTGTTGACACGGGACCTCCTTTTGTGAAACTGACTACGTTCAGGAGGATCCCACTGTGCAGGGGCCCTTGGAACATTGTAAAGTCTTTGAATAATGTCCAGTGTGGACAGGGCTGCGTGGCCTCTACAAAGGCCTCTGATGTTTTAGGGGGAGAGCGGCCTTTACTTTTTGATTCTGCAGTTACGATCGCAATAGACTCCAGGACGCAATTCCACATATATCCGGATTAGGTTTTTCTTTCTAATTAAGGAGAACTTTGGATTTAAATCCTGCTGGAAGCAACGTTAAGGGCCTGTTTTATGCATTTACTAAATGTTTATGATGAGATGCACTTTATTTTTTTTTATTTTTTTATTTTTTTTATTTTTAAGATTTTTTTAATGTTTATTTATTTTTGAGACAGAGGGAGACAGAGCATGAGCAGGGGACGGGCAGAGAAAGAGGGAGACACAGAATCTGAGACAGGCTCCAGGCTCTGAGCTGTCAGCATAGGGCCCGACGCGGGGCTCGAACCCACGGACCGCGAGATCATGACCTGAGCCGAAGTCGGACGCTTAACCGACCGAGCCACCCAGGCGCCCCGAGATGCACTTTAAAGAGAACATTTAGCATTTGCGTAAAACGTCGATACAAAACAAAGGTTTATTATTACAGAGTGGATCTGGAATGAATACTTCCCCGCTTTAAACTCATGAGTGGTGGGGATGTGGGCATGTCCCTTGGCTTTTCCTTGCTTGAATTTTGTCATCTGCAAAAAAAGTTGAAATTATTAGATAATCCCTAAAGTGTCTCCTAGAGCTAAACATTTCTGACTCTCTCGTATTAAAGTCTCTAAGACAGTTCCTCTAACAGAGTCCAGGCAGTATGGTTACAAGTATTTCCATCGTTTTTTTTGTGGGTTTTAGTGATAATATTTTGTAATTAAGAGGCTTGAGTAGATGAGAAACCACACACATGGCATGAAAGGGTTTCTCAACAGAAAATCTGTGTGGCTCAAAGTGGAGAAGCAGGCGTATAAATTTCTCTTGACAGAAAACATGTTACCACACAAGGAAATCATGAAAGACCTCTGAGCACGCATTGCTTTTTCATAGGCTTGGGAAAATTCCCAAATAATATATTTTTTTTCTAAAATTTTTTCTGGGGTACCCGGGTGGTTCGGTCGGTTAAGGGTCCGACTCTTGACTTCGGCTCAGGTCACGATCTCACGGTTCATGGGTTTGACCCCCACCCCCCCCCCCCCCACATCGGGCTCACTGCTATCAGCATGGAGCCTACTTTGGCTCCTCTGTCCCTCCTCACCCCCCCCCCCGCCTCTCCCCCACTGGTTCTCTCTCTGAAAATAAATAAACTTTTTTAAAAACTTAAAAGATAAATAGTATTTTCCTTCCGACTTTATTAAAACAAAACAAACAAACAAACAAAAAACCTTTTAAGATCCTAAGCTTCAGAAAGAAGTCTGGTGCACACTATGTATATTGTTGGTCCATTCATTCAGTCGATGTTAATTGATCATCTTATACGTGCTAGGTGGTATCCTGGGGGCTGGGGATAGAAGGGTGATGGGGAAAGCCCCTGCCATCTGGTACCCCGGCCACTTCTAGAGAAGGCGGTCCTGGAAACAAATGATGGATGTTGGGGTCGGTTCTGAGAGCAGGAAAGTACAACAAGCAGGAGCAGAGAAACCCCAGTTGCGGGTTGTGGAAGGCTTGATGGAAAGGTGGACTGCAGGGGCGCCTGGGTGCCTCAGTCAGTTAGGCGTCCGACTTCGGTCCAGGTCATGATCCTGCATTTCGTGGGTTCAAGCCCTGCGTCAGGCTGCCCTGTGCTGACAGCTCAGAGCCCGGAGCCTGCTTCGGATTCTGTGTCTCCCTCTCTCTCTGCCCCTCCCCTGCTTGCACCCTGTCTCTCTGTCTCCCAAAAATAAATAAATATTTTTTTAAAAAATGTGGATTGCAGTCTGCAGGTAGCAACAAGAGCTGGCATCCCTGCTGCAGGGGACTGCCCTGATTGAAAGCCCAGGGATTGGAAGGAGGCACCGAAGACATCGGGAGAAGACTTTGTTTTAATTAAGCAAGGCCGTTCTGGTGGTAGCCTTAAGGAAGGGTCAAGAGTGGGGGAAATGGAAGATCAGGAAGCAGTTAGGAGGTTACTGGGAAAGATTGGGAAGGAAATGGTGAGGGCCTAGGAGAAGTGTGGATGAGCCCGAGGGACAGATGTTTATGCAATTGTGTGTTTGCAGGCGAATGGATCATGTAAGGATGGGGAGCCAGAAGAAGAAGGCACATGTGATTGTGGGGGGTTCTAACTTGTGGGTGTTGCTTGGATCACCTCTGAGAAACTCACAAGACGTCACTCAAATGTGACATCTCTAGTTGACTTAGGAAACTCCTTGCCCCTTTGGTGAAACATTTATTTATTTTTAAAGTTTATTTATTTATTTTGAGAGAGAGCCAATGTGCATTTGGGGGAGGGGCAGAGAAGAGGGGGTGGAGAGGGAATTCCAAGCTGACAGCAGAGCCCAAAATGGGGCTAATGCCATGAACGGTCGATCATGACCTGAGCAAAACCAAGAATCTGACGCTCAACCAACTGAGCCACCCAGGCGCCCCTCCTTTAGCGAAGCTTTTAGAAGCACTGACTAAAAGGGCTGTTGGCCACTGATCTCCTGACAGAGATTTAAAAAAAAATTTTTTTAATGTTTATTTAATTTTGAGAGAGAGAGAGAGAGAGACAGAGCCAGAGCACAAGTGGGAAAGGGGCAGAGAGAGAGAGAGGGAGACACAGAATCTGAAACAGGCTCCAGGCTCTGAGCTGTTAGCACAGAGCTTGATGTGGGACTTGAACTCAGGAACTGTGAGATCATGACTTGAGCCAAAGTCCGACGCTTAACCCACTGAGCCACCCAGGTGCCTCTGCTGACAGATGTTTTAAAACACACATGTGCGGGGGCGCCTGGGTGGCGCAGTTGGTTAAGCGTCCAACTTCAGCCAGGTCACGATCTCGCGGTCCGTGAGTTCGAGCCCCGCGTCGGGCTCTGGGCTGATGGCTCGGAGCCTGGAGACTGTTTCCGATTCTGTGTCTCCCTCTCTCTCTGCCCCTCCCCCGTTCATGCTCTGTCTCTCTCTGTCCCAAAAATAAATAAACGTTTAAAAAAAAACCAAACAAACAAAAAACAAACAAACAAAAAACACATGTGCATGCACACACTCACTGATGCACACACATATATGTTGATTAAAATTTTCACTAACAAAGAGCACGTATAGCACACAACCTACAAATACTAATGAAACATACAGTGCTTTTGACTGTAAATGCCATGCAGCCAATTTGATTTTCACAGTATTTTCACTATCTTCTCTTGTGTTCTTAGCTAGACTGCGGGCAGCGAGCAGAGAGTGGTGTCGCCTGCACTCCCCAGTCTCTCCTCATCTGGGAAAGTGGACCCGCTGCCTCACCTCCCTTACATACTCTCCCAGAGGGCTTCTGGACACAGGCCTGCTTTGTCAACACTCTCTCCCAGACCACACACCATTCAGTAACTGCCCTTGGGTTTTGTTTCCATTCATCTCCCCCCCCCCCCCCCCGCCATATCCGAGGTCAGTGACCAGAGTCCAGCACATGAGACCATGTGAGTCGTGGAACTTCCAAAGGGCCCTTGATCCTTGGAACCCCACTTGCGAACCCCTGTCTCCAACAAGCCTCATTCTGCATCAGACTGATGGGCGGGCACACCCACAACCACAGCCACTTTCGTCTGTGAGCGTGTTCATTGTCACTCTTAAGAGATGTAATTTAACGTGTCCCATAACACACAGCTCTCATCCTACTTGACCTTTCTCTAGCATGTGGAATGGGTGGCTTTTCGGGCTCTTTTTGGAACTTTATCTGACCTTGCCCTCCATGATACTACTTGACCAAGTAGATTTCTTTTTTCAATTTCTCAACCTCCTCTGTTGACTCCTTCGCCTCCGTTCAACCCTCCGTGCTCTCCAGCTCCCCTTTTTCTTCTGTGCTCTTCCTGGTGTGATTGGCTGCTTTCAGGCTTACTTATCAGCCAAGAGGCTGACTGCCGGACCCATACCTCCTGCTCAGCCTGGATCTCTTAATCCCCCACCTCGCACATCCAGCCGCTTTTACAGATGGCTCCCCGCGGGCATCTCTTTGTGCCCTCAAATTTAGATGCCCAAACGAAACTGATTGCCTCCCTTGCTCCGGTGGCCTGTGTTGCCCGCGTTCATTTCTAAGATGCGATACCATCTTGGAACCACGGCGATCGGCTGCCCCTGAAATCTGTCCTTTCCATCTATACCACACGTGTCCAGAAGGCCGGCCAGTGCCAGCCCTTGATCCAGTCCCCTCTCTTGCTTCTTCCGGGCTACTTCCCGAATTCAGGCTTTCTTCTCCGCTCCCCCGGATTGTTGCCCCATCCTCCTTGCCCCCCTCCCTGCCTCCAATTAGCCCCTTCCCGGCTCCTCTTCATTCACTAGTTAGAATTCTCCTTCGAGAGCCCAGGTAGGATGTTCAGGCGCCCTCCTCAAGCACTTCTGATGGCGCTTGGCATTGTCCTCGGGATGCAGCCTTGACTCTCAGCATGCCTGTCTCACTGACGCAACCTCAGCTGGGCCTCCGCTGTCCTGGCTACTCGCTTCGTAAACCAAGCTAAATAAGTCCTCCCAACTGCTCACTCACACGGAAAGGTCTGTAATTAAATTACAGAGAAAGGTCAATCAAAACTCATGTAATGGGGATGATTGTTTCTGAGTGACGGTCTTTCTCAACTTTTACTCGTTTTCATTTTCACGGCCTAAGTGACCGTCTCTTGGCTCCTGATACCTGGGTTTGGCTGAGATGATGTCATTGGGACTCCCCTCTGCATGTGCTTCACGTGGTTTGGGGGTGCTGTGTATGTCCGTAGGCGTGCCCAGCTGGCTCCACATCTCTCAAGGATAGAGGGGCCCTATTTACATCGGAAGCTTCTCGGTTTTCTCTGAGGTAAAAAATGAGATCTAGGCTTCATGTTACGGGAGGTCATACGTACACGGTGGCTCCCTATATGTGCTCTCGTGAGAGGGACAGAATTGGATTATGTGTGGTTTTCGGGGTTGGGGTCCACATTTGATTGCTCCCCCAGGTAGCAACTTCATGGCTTTCATGGCGGGGAGGGGGGAGATTGTTCTGGAAATTTTACGCTCCGTGTCCTTCAGCCGGTTTGTTGCCGGGCCAGACCTGTCTAAAAATGGAAACAGAATATTGGGACGCTTTCTCTCTTCTCAGGCTATCAGTGGTAGCTGTCAGGAATTTGTTACTGTCTCCTAACGCCTTTTAGCATGAGAACAGGCTAAAGGCAGTCCAGGTGGGGGAAGTTAACATTATTATGGGGATGCCAGAGAGGGACCCAAGTCCGGACTATTCATATGTGGAAGGGCGAAAAAGGGGAACAGGATTAAAAAGGAAACCCTTAGAAATATCTAACCACCACGGATCTGCCTTTTTTTTTGTCTTTCCCTAACTGCGTCTCTTATACACCATTAGGTAGCTAGATTGTAAGTTCTGTGAGTGCAGAAGCAGTACCTTTTCCTTCCTTTGTCCTCTTCGCTGTCCGCCTCCAAGTCATGCCCATAATGGGTGCTCAGAAGCCATTGGCTTTAGCATAGTATCTCTGTGCTCTATCTAGCACAGCTCTTGAGATTGCAAGGATGGGTGCTGATTAAGAAGTGTGTCCTCACCTTAGCATACAGACTGCACTTAATTCTCCTCCATCACCTTTCCCGGAGGGAAACTCGAAGGTGAATGTTTGCTTTGCCTTGTTTTTGGAAGAGCGACTTTATAATTTTCTTGGGCTTTTCTAAGAATCCCTCTAATCCCAACACCCCCCCCCCCCCCGCCCCGACCAGCGCTGCTCTCATAGTAGCTGTCCTTCATGCAGCTACTTGCATTTCCTGGGAAGCGTGCCATCTTCCTTTGGTTTGGGCCGTGGAGGCTCCACACTTTCAGCATTCAGAGGGAGGCAGAGGGTGGAGGACAGGAGGACACCAGAGCTTTCTGTTTGTTCTCTGGCCGCTTGTGTTTGGAGGGAATCTAAAAGTAGCTAGATCTCATCGTCGTGATATCATAGCGTTACAGGGTACTAGCCCTTTGGGGAAACGGACTTTCCCTAAAGTCAGTGACTAGTTAATGGCACAGTTCTAGAGTCTGTATTTTTCCACCCACCCCCCCCCCCCGCACCGTTTCTGTGGAGGAATCTGGAAAGCTCTCATCTCAAAGTGTGTCCTGACCTCGTGAAGTATCAGCCTCAAGGTTACATATGTTAAAGAAATGCAGTCCGTTTTCCCCAGGTGCTGGATTCTGGTGAGCAAGCTGACTCTGAATTCCTCAAACCACTTCTACAGAGCAAAGAAAAACCAGTCAGACTAATGTTAATCATGGGAGCCCATTACAATGATATATAACTTGTCATAACACATTATAATATTGCAGCAGGTATATTTAACCCACAGAACATTCTCTGGGGGCCCTTAACTCCCTTTAAAATCGTGTTCCAAGTCTCTGTAGCAAGACGGGGTTTCCGAGACCGGTGACGCGGCCACCCCACGATGGGCCAAGCCAAATGCTAGGAGAATCCTTTTTGGAAAACCCTGCCCTGTATCCCCGGGCTTAAAAGTATGTTTGGTTTTGTCAGCACCTCCAAACGGGAAGTTGAGATTTGAGGGAAAACCTTTGGTGGCTGTGCACTAAGCTTTCCCTAGAGTCGGAGTCTCGGTCGTCATGGGAACCGCACTGCCACCCCGTTTAGTAATGGAGGCTCGGTGAACTTCCGGAGGTACTTTTGCCCCGTCCTGTAAGTTCATTCTAGAAAAATGCAGGTTGACGCTTCAGATATTTCTCTGTCACGTCTCAGGCATTCGTTCCTGGAGCCTCACGAGCTCCAGAGAATGGCCTGTGTGCAGTTTCAGAACCACTGGTTTCTATCTGGCAAGGGTGCGTGAAGGCCGTTTCCTTTCATGCTTAGCTCGTGTTACTGCCTGCCTGCCTTGTTCAATAAGCAATTTTTTTTTTTTTTATTATGCCGCCTTTACGAATTATGTGGATTTAAAATAAGGGAAGAGGGAATGGAAAAATTCAGTAATCAAATACATCTAAAACCTTGACAGTGGCTTTAGGAGACTCCGATGTTTCTGAGCCTTTTCTAACTTTTAAAATTCTAAACTTTGTCCTTTATCCAAAGTGAAACGTTTCTTTCTTCCCACTTCAGTAAAGCACTTTCAGAGAATGCCTCAGACAAATGGCCTGAAAGTAAGTCTAATTTCACTAAACTAACTCTCCCCTGCCAGGCATATATTAACAGTATTGGAAGTTGCCTCCAGAATTTTTTTTTTTTTTTTTAAGCTAATTGTTTATCTGGGAGGATGGAAATGGTGGTTTTAAGCCTTTAAGTCATTCATCATGCCTGGCAGCCTCTATTGTCTCATTGTTGAGTCTCAGCCAAGTGAGACTCCTCCTTGGTCTTGGGAGGGAGGTCCACAGATCTGGTTTTGCCAAATCTGTGTTCTGAGTCCGAGCCCTACTCTAAGGGAAGGTAATGCCGGCAGACTCCTAGATCCCCTCAGCTTGGGGAAATGGGGACCCACTTTCTTATGTCATAGGAAAGTTTGGAAGTCACCCTCTGTTCAACGTAGAAGTGACAGCACTTACTTCATCTGTTCTTCCCAATGTCTCCGCATTACTGTTAGTTTTAAGTGCATTTTTGTGGACGTAATAAAATATTGTTTATAGTGAGCTACAAAGTAAGTAATTACAATGTGGCAAATGAAATTCAATCTAGCTTTGTCGTGGTTTTTTGAATTTTAATTAAACCAGTCTTAGAGTAAATTATAAATGCCGCTGCTTTTGTTGTGACAAGTGACATTGGCAAAATATTAATCTAATGGATAGTTATTCACAGAAGTTAATGTCTTCTCCCGTCTGCAGGCTTTGGGTGTTTGTTTTTGTTTTAATTTTCAGTTTATGCCTTAAAAAATCCAGAGTAGAGAATAAAGTTTTAAAAACCACATGAAATAAGAACTCCATGTATGGAATATTCCGTCACTGATATCTTGCCAGCCGCAATTGCAAATGTCTCATTTATGGCACTGAAAACTTTTTTTTTTTTTTAAGCCAGATGTCTCTGTGGTCACTTTTTTGGTATCGTGAAAGCTGGGATAAATAACCAACTGTTGACTACAAAGCCGTAATATTAAAGGAATAATCAGCCCGTGTTCCTATTAGATCATTTCCCTTTTATTGTATTTTGTAAATTACCTTGTGGTGTTGCTTAAAAGCTGCATTTTGGTGGTTGCGTGTCCCTTTAATAGCTAAATTATCCAAGTTATTTTCTTAGGAGATTCTCTTAACTTGCATTTATAATTATCTGTAAAGAATATATATATGTATTTTGAGTATATTAAATATTCAAAAGTTAATTTTTCTTTCTGTCGGTTTATGTGCTTCTCTCCACCCTGGCCTAAAGCTTTTCTTATGTCTTAACATTCTGATTTCTAAAACGAATGTGAAAAATTTAATGACAAGATCTTTACACTAGTCCTGCAGGAGTTTTTAATATGATGAATTTCAGTCCAAGGGTGAGATCTTTACACATTGTTCATCTCTTTTTCACCCTTCAAAGCTGACTTAGATCCCAAAAGTTAGAGTAAAATCAATTTCACCCCATAGTTTTTTCCCTCCAGCGTGCTAGACATTCCCATCGGAAAAGTAGAGCCAATTATCCCCGCGCGCGTGCATGTGTGTGAGGATGATAAAATCACATCATCGAGTCAGTTTCCAAATATGGTTGTAGCCTGTATTTTTTATCCAGGGATTACATTGTTGCCCCACCACCGCCATCATTAGATCGTGGGGGGCAAGGGTAGAGAAGGTGCGAGACGGTTGGCTGTAGACATCCAAATATGACAGCAGAGAGTAATCTCTGCAACAATATGGCAGCGGAGCATGTGCTGACTTTAGAGTGCCAGATCAACCCCAATATTTTTTCAGGGAGGCTAAATCTCTTGTAACTGCTCAATTGGATTTGTCACTGAATGAAGTATCAGCTGCTGTTGGACAAGGCCATAAAAGCCAGCCGGCTGGCCCTTTGTAGGCAGGGCTTACCCAACGATTGATATGTTTTAGCACTTTTGGGATTATTGTGATTAAGAGGAAACCATTCTGAATGAGAGAGAAAAGAGGGTAAGGATGCACAGCCCACAGCTGGTGAGCAGCATGTGTTTGCTGCTGAGGAAGTCACCATTATGGCTTTCTCCGGGATCCTGCCCTGATTGACGGGTATGAAATCTTTATACGAAGAATCAGTGTCCCGGTTTCCTCCAGCGGCAGCTCTCCTTGCAGGGCGATGGGTATTTGGAATGTTGTGGACTCGAGCATTCTGAATGCTTTCAAAGCCCTCGGGCGCGCATGCTCACACGCCCACAGTGCCTAAACGCATTGGTCTGCGCGCACCCGAGTTAATTGAGTTAACGTGTAGGGATTTCAGGAATAACAACAGAGTGTCCTCTTTCATTTCCCAGACCCAAAGCTCTGTGACAGCCGTTAAAAATATCCCTCCCTGTAGTTTGTGCCCGAGTCGTTTGTATGGGTGCGACGGCGACATGGAAACGGCACAGCCAGTGGATTTGTAAACTCGAGCACCTGGCTGGGGGTTTCTTTAAGTACGGGAACCTTCCCTTGTCTTTTTAGAACAGGTTTGTTTTCGAGAGCCACCTGCTCCCCGGAGCAATAGAGCTCTTCCTGCACGGGTCTTGCACTGGCCAAGGCAAGCCCCTGTGGAGGGCAGATTGGAGTTTGAGGCTGCCCAGTGCTCGCAGTTGCGCATGGAGTCCGGTCGCCTCTCTGGCCATCCCGGGGAGACTGTGCCCGGTTCATGCTCAGAGTTTGCTCGGCATCCCGCACAGGAAAGAGGCCGGCTTGCCAGGTCCTGCAGAGTGTCTTTCCAAGCCTGTGAAAAGCACGAATCATCCAGCAGTAGAGCATGCTTACAGCTGGCCCTTTGCTAGCTTTGATCTGCGAATCAGGCCGCTCCATGAATGCCCTTATTGTCATGTTATGTGTACACAGTGTGTGAATTATTGAAAATAGGGAGGCCTGAGCCTCATCTGGTAGAGATTACAGTGCAGGCATGCTGGGCGAAGGTCTGTAATTGAAAATCCCCAGATGCTGTTTATTTGGCCTTTGTCACATGACCTGCTGCAGGAAGATTGTCGGAACAAAATGTTGCCTGCATGGAGAGTGGAGCCCACCCTCCCCCACCCCGAGAGTCTCCGCAGGCTCAGTCTGTACACAGCTTAAACACCTGCCCAGAGGATTTTTAAAGGCTTAAAATAGATTCGCTCATAGCATTTAAATAGAGGGCATCTTGCTTGTTGGTTTAAACTGCTTAAGCGGTTGTTGACTTGTGGAACCTTCTATCCACACAAGGGTTTGCTGGATAATTTCACTCTGAGATATCTTTGCAAAGCAACCTTCAAGGCTAGAGCCGTGTAAGCAGAAGTAGTTTGGGCTCTGCCTTTTCTTAAAATCAAACTTGAGTGTGGTGAGTGAGCTTGCAGATGAGGCCACGTTGACTGTGTATGCGTTCCTTGTCTTGAAAAATACTGTGGCTACCCAGAATATGGCTAGCTAGTTCATCTGTGTTTTATCCAGTTCATCCTTACCAATTCTACCAATGAAAAAGTTGGGAGGTTTCTTAGAACGTGTGTTTTTCTCTGTTGGATACTGAACGTTATACTCTTTGTAGGTGGTGGATTGAGGCCGCATGGTAAATCTGAACTTGATCACAGGAATGAAAAGCGTTGTCATTTTGAAGACGGGAGGGCTGGGGGTTTCGCAGGTGCTTTCTGCCAGGGAGTAAAGTAACCCCTCCCCATCCCTTTGCCCTCCCCAGTATCTATCTCAGTTGTGATTATGGGTGCCTCGTACGTTTCTTAGAGCTTGGGAGGAGGAAAGGTTCTTGGGTATTTGCCACTCTCAGCATTCACCTGGACTGTGAGTTCCTCGAAGGCAGGAGCCCCTGTCGTGTTCTCTTTATGTCCCAGATATCTGCCAGCACGGTGATTTTCTGTCCTGCCAGCTCTGTCTTCCTCCCTCTCTTCCCTCCTCTTGGAAGAAAACATTCAGTCACCACCTCCTGTGTGCCGTCATGACAGTTCTTCAAATATTTTGCCTTTCAAGATGGGGCTAAAATCAGCAGTGGTGCTATCATGAAGTAGCACATTCTCAGTACTCTGCCGGGAGTTGGGGGTTCGGGGAGACTGGGAGTAGGAGGTGTCCCCTGCCTTCAGGAAGCTGATAATTTGTCAAAGAAGGTAAGTGGAAACACCCACAAGCAGCGTGCAGTATGGTAAGCCCCGTGCTGGACGCACACCTAAAGCCTGCTGAGCGGAGGGGGCAGAGCAGGCTAACGGGCAGGGAACTGGGAAGTGCCATGTGACCTGGGTTTTGGTAAGTCGGAAATAAGCCTTCAGCAGATGTGGGCGGGATGGTGGGAGGGGGGGTGGGGTGGGGTGCGGGGAGAGGAGGGGAGGGGAGGGGAGGTCATTCACACGAAAGGAATAGAACCCAACATGACATGACAGTATGTGTAGAGAGTGACAGGAAAAAAGGCAAAAAACAAGACAAAACAAAACACGTGGGTTTGTGTATGTAACATTTTAATTTTTTACAGGGAGAATATACTGCATATCACCTGGGTAATTTGAAATTTTTAAAGGAGAATAAAAGGGGGTTGTCTCTCCTGAATGTGAAACTCGGCCAAGAGAGGTATTCTGGTGTGCTTGTTCACGATCTCACGTAGAAAGCCCAGTGCGTAGGCCACTGTTTTCTCCTTAATGATCGGCCCGTGTGTTGCTGCCTTTGGCTGCTCTTGGTTTTGCGACCAGTCGAATGTGGCCGGCGCAGCTGCGTGAATGACAGAGCGTGCCAACCACGGGAGAAAACGTCTGGATTTTTATCTCAGACTGTTCTTTAGTTGTCCCTCTCATCCTCATAATGCCCTGCTTTTATTGCTGTTGTATGGCTTTCTGCCTCAGTTTCCCTCCTGTACTCGAAGCCCCTCGAGGGCAGAGAATATGTACTGTTCCAGTGTATCTCCCACACTGCTCCTGCAATGCTTCGTGCGACGCCTTTTGTATAGAAGGTATTCAACAGATGGTCGTCAAGCAAGGGAGGGGAGTGGATCGGGGCTGGATTAGGAAGGACTCGAAAGCAGAAGGACGGGTTGAGTTTTACCCTGTGTTGTAGGTGGTGGTTGGAGGACGTTAAGTGGTGTACATTCAGTCCACTTCACGGCCGGGTTGTGCCCCCTTCTAGTAAGATTGTGTTCTCACTAAGCGCCTAGTAGTGGCCTTGTGAGAAGTTAACTTACTGGGGTATCGAGGCTATCTTCAGAGCAGTCGGTCCAAAGTCAAGGCGTCATGAGGGTGGAGTCAGAGCCCGACTCCCCCACTTAGCAGTTTGGCGACTTGGGTGGGTTTCTGAGCGTTTTGAGCATCAGTCAGCATCCACAAACTGGGAACAAGGTAGGTGCGAGGGTGACGCACGCGAGCAAAAAAGCACAGCGCGCTACGCGGCCCTGGCGCACAGTAGGTCTTCAGCACACGCTGTTGTCCACCTCGCTCCCACCTCATTGCGTCTCTACCCACCACACAGTAGGTTTTTCGTTTCGCTTAGCCCTCAGATTAATATGTCCTCAGTTTGAGTGCAGTTTTTAAGATGTCCTTTATGATCATGGTTTCCATGTTATTTTTAAAAGAATTCCCGAGTGCCTGGGCATTTAGAATCCTCTTTATTTAGCATGTTTCCTAAGCAGCGGGCGGTCCCACGTGAGTGTCCCTTCGACTGAGTGCATGGGTAACGTGCCTCTGTACGGCAGCCGCCTAGTAGCTACCGAAGTTTCTTGCTTTATTCTTCTAGTGACGGTTGTATTTGCACTAAGAACTAACTTCTGGAAATCCGGCGGGGGACGTGCTATTTAATGCAATGCTGCCAGCCTGTTCATAAAGATAATTTTACAATCTGCCACGGATTACAAGAATTTTGGCCGCGCTTCGCCCTTGGCAAAAACCTAATTCCCGCTATCTTATTCAATGAACAATCCATTCTAAATTAAAAGATTATTATAGCAAGTAAGTAGCCTGCATGATGCCCGGTTAACGTTAAGATATCCTAATAAATAAAGGGCTCCGTTTACTTGGAAACAATTTCTGTGGCCACATCCTTTTGACAGGTTAGCGTGCGGTCAAGATGTCCAGAACGGTTTCAGTGCCGCGTGGCAGAGCTGCTCGGTGTTAAGATCCCAGAAAGTAGAAGCGTTGTAGGTTTATACAAGATGCTGTGTGGCATGGCGCTCTGGACAGAGAAACCTCACATACGCGTTCCAAGCAATGAAAGCATGTAAACCAAGTGCAGTGACACTGCATAATAGTTCCAGGACCATTTAAGATCCCTTTGAGGGGTGAGACCCTTCCCCTGTCATTGCTAACGCATGCAACAATCCTCTCGAGTAGATACTTCATCCCCATTTCACAGGTGAGGAAATAAGCCTCCAGAGAAGTTAAGCAAGCCTCCCCGACTCACACAGCTTATAAGTACAAGTCCAACTTCCCCAGCAAGACTGCAAGTCCTACTTCGGAATCAAAAACACAAACAAATCTGCAGCATTGCCACCATTAAAGATTCTCCATGAAAAACCAACAGTTTTTGGCACTTCACATGTGTGGATTTCACACTTCTTTAAAGGCCAAATAATTAATAAATAAACAGAGTGTTCTTAGCAAAGTTTTTCATTAACAAGACTCTCCTGGGTTAATGTTGAGATTAGCTTTCTTTTGGACCAGGTCCATATTCCTGTGGCATTTGGAGGTCGGTGTGAGTAGGAAGGGGAGAGGAGGAAAGGGGCATGTGCTGGTCCCCCTCGTGCCAAGTTAAGAGAGCAGAACGAGGGTCTGGAAAACTTTGCTGCCTGTCATTGCAGTAGTCGTAACTGTAAAGGGGCTTACGGGTTTCAGGTGATACTGTTGGTGCTGCCCACTTTATACGATCTCTTTCTAGATCATTTTTTCTCTGTGTAGGAGACCTCACTCGGTCATTTATTAAAGATATTTACTGAGTACCTACTTAATAGGTGCTGGATCTACAGTCAGAGAGAACTAGATAGATTGTTTCTATGGAGCAGTTATAGCCCTAGACGGGGAATGAATAGTCCCCTAGATGAGTAATCCTCGTGTAGAGCAGCAGGGGGTATGCTGGGCATATGAGAAAATGACTCACTCTGGATGGGTCCCAGAAGACCTTAGGGAGGAAATACTTCAGTTGGGGCTTACAGGGATGAGTAGGAGTTTTCAGGCAAAGAAGGGAAAGAACATATGGTCTGTGCAAAGGCATAGAGATACGGAAAAGCATGATAGTGACCTTGGGAAGTCTCCAAAGTTCTTTGTGCTAGAATAGAGGAGCCATCTACAGAAACGGGCTAGTAGGCCTGGGTACAGGCTAAGGAGTGTGTGTTTTACTTACAGTGGCCAGGGACCTGTGGATGTGAGAAAGCAACATAATCAGATGTGGCTTTGAAAGAAAAGGCAGATGCCCCAAAGATGAGTGAAGATTTTCCCTGAGAGCCTGTGGTAGGGGGTCTGTTTAGGTTGCCGTCAAGGGCAACAAGCATGGGTTCCATTCAATCCCATATGCACCTATATTCAATCCCGTCTACACCTTGAGTGTGTATAGACACAGACCCTACCTTTAAGGAGCTTATGGTCTGTTACACAAGGAGTCTTACTAGAGCCAGAATGTGGGCCGTGCCTTGACACAGGCCGAAGTAAGGCATCGTGGGCCCAGAGCAAAATGGTGATTCTCTGCTACGTTCCCGGCCAGAACCAAGCCATGCTGAGCGATGTGTTTATAACGCACGCTATCTATCTTCTGTTACCAGTTTGCTCTGTTGCGCTGTGGTCTTTCCCAGACGCTGGTCTGCGAGGTGAGCTCCAGGCTCCTGACTCTCTGGCTCACTCTTCACATGTTCCCTGCCTTGTGCGTCTTTCAGACGGGGTTTCGTGGAGGACACCCCCTCCGAGCTGGGCCTGGAAGGATTTGTTGATGGATCGTCCTAACCGTGAGCAAAACCTCCGAATGGCAGGACGGTTCAGGGAACTGAAAGCTACGTTGTGCGTTTTGATGGTGGCAGAATGGATTCAGGTGATGGTGGAGGTGGTATGTTATGAGAACGCAAAGTTGGGGCCAGATGGTGGAACAGCATTGAATACTATACTACGGTGGTTTGACCTTTAGACTGTAGGCAGTCGGCCATTAAGGTCTTAAAGCAGTAGCGTGGCTAAGCCAGAGCTGTGCTTTATAGGTAGCCGTGGACAGGATGGACTAGGCAGAACAGGGGTATAAAGTTCAGCTATTCATTTGAGAATTTAAAAGGTGATCATCCAGCATCTCTTTACCGCTTCGCAGAGAATGCACCACCAGAGACGCTTACTTCATTCATATTTATTTTCCTTCTAGACATAATTACAGCAAGGATTTCTCTCCAGTGTAGAAGGACTGTGTTCCATACAAAGCATTGGGCGGTTTTACTTGCTTGCCTCTTTGGCCCTTGTAGTCTACTCCGAGTGTGCAGTCTGTCAGCTGTCCCGCTAAGAGGAAGGACAAGATGGCGTTTTATGGGGGCCATCCCTTGATAATGTTATCAGCCGCCGTTGACTGGTAGGAGCTCCTGGAAGTGGGATTTGAGTTCTCTCCAGGCCTTCTGAAGGGGTGTGAGGAGTCAGTGCCGACTTGCCAGAGGTTAACATAGCCGTCCTCTGTATTCTTTCTGCTACGGCGATTGCTTCTAAGCCCCTGAGTGGAATGCAGACACAGGTTCTTTAAGGGACTTGCCAGTGTTCACCTCCTGAAGGCCATCAGTCCATTCTGTAAACCTTTAGATTGGGAACACACAGCACCAATCCCTCGCAACCCAGAACAGGCTGTCCGGCCCTTTCTGGTGATTTTCCACGTTGGTGCTGGTTTTTGGTCAATGATTTATATCAGGGATTAACCGAGACACTGCACTTCCTCATTGGGAGTGCTCTGGGGTTGGTTCAGATGCTGTTTTTTGTTTTTTGGTTTTTTTTTTTTTGGTGACCCTTCCTTTATCCCCAAGCTTAGCTTTGTACCCTCCTCCCATTCTGGTTGTCCATCCCTGCAATTCAGTCGTTCATCAGTGTGTACTTACTCTTGAGGACCTGCTGTGTGCTCGACCCCGGGGGTACAGTGATGCACAGACCCCAATGTGTGGCCGGTGCTCCTGTGGAACTTCCTGTCTGGCAAAGTGGGAGGGGCAGGCATTTATCACGGAAGCATTCGGATACGTGGGCCGCGTCAGCTGTGGTGCACGAGAGGCACAGGCCCGGGCCGGGCGACTGGACTCCATTGTCATGAGGGTCCTTCACAGGTGTAGGTTCCTTGAAGGCAGTGGCATCTTCATACCCCCCCTCCCCCGTGATGCTGGCATATTGCTTGTGCTCTGCAGGTGCCATCAGTTGTCTGACTAGACGGTGACTGACCAGCTTCAGTAGGCCTCCTTTTCCTCCCCGTGTTGCTGGTGCAATGGCAGCCATGTGGAAAACAAGGTTAATTGTTAACTCCTCCCAGGTTAGTTAATAAAGACCCTTGACTGCCTCCTCTGGCAGTGTCCATTCGTACAGACTCCGCATAGATTCAGGAGGAGTGTGTGTCCCTTGGTGCCCACATCGTCCCCTACACTTGTGCATTTTGGTGTTGACTTTCAAAGCCTAAGAGAATTTTTCCTTGAGAGGAACCTCAGCTGACAGGGAAAAAAAAAGGGGGCGGGGGGGGGGGGATTCGTGGCTACAAAGTATTTTACCACCACCTTAGAGAATCTTGCCCGAGACAGTACTTCGTAAACCGTCTCTCTGTAGGGCGCCGCTCCTGTGTCGGAGGACAGAGCCACGTCCCGCGGTCTCGTCACCTTGCAGAAGGCGTCTTCTTTGCTTCTCTCCACTGGGACATCTTTCCCTTTTCTGTGTTCGCTTTATGTTGATGATCCCGTGTCATAGTGCATTGATCACAGGGAGGTAGCAGCCCGGCTTCTGCCCCTGTCAGTGACTCACTCCACAAACGCTGAGCTGCCTGGGAAGGGGAAGCAGAGAAAAGAGGAGTACCATTGGTTCTTATTTTCAGCGACTTCTGGTTGGAGCCATGGCATGTACCGAAACAATAGAATATAAGGCAGAAGGGATATGAACCAGCAGTGAAGAGGCCCAAGTCAGAGGCTGTGGATGTTTAAGAAAAAGGGAGGCCTCTTCTATCCAGAAGGCTCACGAAGGACGAGGCATTTGAAAGATGAGCAGAATCCAGATGTGCAGAAAAGAGTCAGGGCAGTACAGGGAAAAGCAGTGGTGCGTGCGGGTACAGAGCTTGGAAAGCTCAAGGTGTTAACAGGGAAGCTTCTGGTAGCCAGTAGGGTCATTGAGCTGAGTTAGGGTTTGTGAGGGGCTGTGGAAGAAGGCCCTGAGGTCGCAACCATAGCATCGGTGTCTATTTGATACGGCTTCGTTCTAGCAGTCTGGAGAAGTTGGAGTTTCCTTTCTGATTTTCAACGTGGTTAAGAGACGTGGGGGATCCTCAGGTGTCCCTCCCAGCAAGGAGAGGGCCAGTGTGCAGTGACCAGAGCCCCTGCCCTGCCCCTGGGGTGGTCAGCCCTCCCCTGGTGTGAGTTTGCCTCTGAACCTCTGCTACAGCCATTAAGAGGAGGTTCCGTGCCTTACTTCTTTCTTTGTGGCTCCCTGCCTCCGTTCAATTACAAAGTGGCTCTTACGCTGTGAAAGCCCAGTGTCTCTGGGCTACAATTTCTAGCCACAGACCCTGCATTTGCTGGGCCTCAAACATGACCTTGAGGCCACATCCCATCGCACACCCAGCCCACAACAACGTTAACCAGTCTTCTGTCTGGGCAAGGCAAGCCCTGTGCAGACTCCTCGCCTTTCAGCTGGAGTCTTGCTCCCTGTTGTCCCTTTTAGCGGGAGATTGCACGGCCATCCGGGGCATGGGAGCAGCGATGATGGCTCACTTTCAACGCTGTTATGTGCTTTAAGAAAAAGGAAGAATAAATAAAGGCTGGATTGCGGTGCCTGGTGAGGATCACGGTAGGAAAGTGACGAGTCGGGCTTTGTCTCTGCTGCTGCCCGCTGCCTGTGGGAAAAGCAAGGGCAGCCACAGCTGCCGAGCCTCAGGCTTAGAGAAGCAAGGGGGTGTAGGTGTCTAACGGACATTTTATGCCCCAGAGTAGCTATAGTATAATGACACTTAGTGGTGAAGTGTGACATTGGCACTGAGCTCTATAAGCTATCACAAATATTGGTAGAGAAGTGTGAAGGTGAGGCGTGAATGCCGTGGGCGCTGACTATCGGGTCAGAAACTCTTGGGCCCAGAAAGGAAGTGTGGGGCAGTCAAGGGAGCTTCAGGGCCGGCAGGTGTGGTTTTGTGGGGTTCCACGTTCCCGCTTCTGTGTGTAAGGAAATGCCGCTCTTCCGTGTGGCATGGCCTTCCTCCCATGCCCCTCCATTCCGTCTTAGCACTTCAGTTAATGATACTCACATTGAAGTCTTAGGAAAAGTGTTCCCATGCCTGCGGAAGCCACCACAACACGAAACGCAACCGCAGCAATAAGATAAGAGCTCGGCGGATGGGCAGAGGAACGGAAAGGCATGTCGAAGCAAGTATAGAAAAAGCGAAGGAGGTGGGTACGTACGTAGTGTGTGCTGTGAGGTTCTGCAAAAGAGAAAAAAAAGTTCTGTATGTCTGAAACTTTTCATAATAAAACATGGGAGAAAGTATCACCTGTCCTTAAAGGCCTGGATGATGTTCCGGTACTTTGGGGACAGCTTTCTAGACTTCCTAAATTACTGCGTCCGATTGTCCGTGTATGTTACCAGACCCTCTTCCATGGCGGTAGTCCTAGTGTGACCCTTGGAGCTGGTTGGCGCTTTTATCTTAGCTTTTGTGTTGGCCAGTGACCTCCTTGTGGGCAGGCAGTCTGTCTTCTCTTTATATCCCTGATGCACCAGGCAGGCATCGTAGAAGGCGCAAAGAGGTGGTCCCCACCTGCCAGTAGGATTCGTTTAGGAATGTCATGCATGCTTAACGTTGCCATTACCTTTATTGAAAGTCCTGTTTGTAATGTAAGGTTACTGGACCACTGCGTGTGTGTGTGTGTGTGTGTGTGCACGCGTGCGTGCATGCTCACACACACACTCCCGAGTGTTTTAGAAGAAAGAGAAAAATTAGGATTAACATTTCCAATTCCCAGCATTCTGATCGTGACTGCAAAACAAGACTATGCTGTGTGACCCGAGGCCGGCTGCCGGTTACATCGGTGCTTGTGGGTGCCCAAGCTCCCAGTCCTTGGCAAGGGAATTCTGGACTATATGGATCCACCCCATTTGGAAAGCCGTACTATAGAAATATATATAAATAGGGCTCAGATGTTCTTGTCAAGGTCACTGACCAAGATCCATTCAGAACCTTGTTGATTTCCCCAAAATATGTCCGACCCCGGGGTGCCTAATAGATACCCCACGGTCATTTGGAATGTCATCCTTGTTTCCATAATGGTAGGCATATTTTAATTCTGGGCAGATTTAGAATTGAAAACAGAAGATTTTAATAGAATCAAAGCTATATAGTGTTAATATTTGACTCAGAGGATTTATACATATTTGATGTTTCAAGGAATTATTTAAAATAATTTGGGCCGTACCACAGGTGAGCCTTTATTTCCAAATTAAAATGTGCAATGAGGTAATTGGTTTAGACTTGATCTGGGGGAGGGTTGAAGTCTTACTAGAATTGTAAGCAGTATTAGAGCATTTAAGATAATTCGTTAGGTTTCTAAGAGTTGTTTAAGGGAAGGTTTTGGAAATTCAAACAATTCTAATAATTAAAAGAAATATATTCTAAGTTAAATACCCAGTTTTAAACGTTTAAAGGACTTTCAATTAGCTTTGTAAAATGGAGCAAACATTATTTGAATGGCCCTTTGAAAGTGATTATAAAAATTATAAGATATGTACGTTGAGCTTAAAACTTAAGGATGAACTAGATAGAGTGTTTACATCTGTTTTTTTTTTTTTTTTAATGTTTACTTTTGAGAGAGAGAGAAAGAGAAAGCCTGAGTGGGAAGGGGCAGAGAGAGAGGGAGACTCAGAATCCAGAGCAGGCTCCAGGCTCTGAGCTGTCAGCACAGAGCCCGATGCAGGGCTCGGACCCACAAACCACGAGATCATGACCTGAGCCAAAGTTGGTCGTTTAACTGACTGAGCCACCCAGGCTCCCCTTGTTTTTTAAATAAATGAATAAAATAATCCATTTTTAAAAGCCAGGTAAGCCCAAATAGTGTTTCTGCGTACAAAGCTGCCCGCATGGTGATTAAAAAATTCACACGAAATAAAGTGATTAACAAACACTGTACTTACTAGATCAGGTGGGTGCTCAGAGTTAGTTGAATCTGAATTTAAAAGTCGCATCAGCGGTACCCCTTGTGGAGGCAAGAAACACACAGAAACCTCAAGTTAATTACCCTTCACGGCTTCAAACGTGGTATGAAAGAAAGAACGCAGGGTTTCGAAAGGTGATCTTACTTACGCAAAGAACAGGGACGTGAGAGTCACAACAAGCTTCAGTGAAATGGTGGCTGTCGCGTAGTGCTCTGCGCATGCTAGGTGCTCAGCGAGGCCCTGCTGTAGACAAGGTAATGTTGAGAAGTTTGATTTGACATCATTTAACTCCGACGGGTATCGTTCGCACGGACCGCAGGGTTGTGTACGGTCAAATGTGGCTGGTCTGAATGTTCATCTCCCCGCGGGACCACATGTCCCACATGTGTCACACAAGTCACACAACCGCGTCTGCTTTCACAGAAGACGGGTATGGGGGCAGGGCACGTTCCTGCCATCTGGACAAGGTTCGGGTGAAATTGCATGTAATATAGAACCCTGGATTTATTTTGTTCTGGCCACTCAGACAGCCCTAAACAGGGCTCACAGTGAGGCCCTGGGCTGGAGGATGCTTGGCTCGTCTGCAGACATTGTCATTTAGGTCTGGCTTCTGGTAATGAGGCACTCCTGGCCGGGCTGTGCTGTCAGCGAGCCTTTGAGACAAATTGCAAAATCTGTACAACCATTTGAGAGATGGAGAAGCAGACCCGAGGACCCTACAGGGGATATTGGTAGTTCTCAAAAGTTTGAAACAGAATGCTCAGAGAAGCAGTTTAAACCTGAATTTAGAGGTCCTTTTCCTGCGGTTAAAGCGTAAGTTCAGACAAGAATGAGGATGTGAGAGGATCCTGACGGGCTGGAAGGATAAACTTAATCTAACAGGATGAAATGCAGTAGCAATAAATGTAAGCTTCTGTATTTGGATCTGAAAAATCCCAACTGTGCACGAAAAGACTGGGCACAGAGGTAGAGAGATATATCTGAGGAGTGGTCTATATGAAAAAGACCTCTAGGAGTTCAAGTGATGTAAATTGACAGTTTATTGTGGGTCCCCAAAATCAAATGCAGTCTTAGGCTGCATTAACAGAAGTAGGGTATTTAGGATGAGGGAGGTGATAGACTCATTCTGCTGTGGACTTGTCACAGGAAGAGCACCACTGCGGTTCTGGGCTCCAGCCTATGAAAGGAAATTAGATAAAGGATGCTCACCGGATGGCTGTGGTAGTGTTCCAAAAGCTGCCACAGGTAACAGGAACAGAGGAAGCTTGGCCTAGGTACAACTCCAGGAAGACCTGAAAGTTGTTAATATCTGAGAGTCAGTCACGTGCATAGCCTTGTTCATGTGAAGAGGAACAAGGAGAACCTGGGGATGAAAGTTCTAAGAAGCTCCAAATAAGGAGAGTCTTTTGTTTTTTTGTGTTTTGTTTTTTTTTTTTCCTTTGAGAGAGAGTGTGTGTGAGCAGGGGAAAGGGGCAGAGGGAGAGAAAGAGGGGGAGGGCAGGGAGGGAAGGACGGGGGGAGAGAGAGAATGAATGAATGAATCTTGAGCAAGCTCCATGCTCAGTGCAGAACCCCACATAGGACTTGATCCCATGATCCTGGGATCAAGTGACTTGAGTTGAAATCAAGAGTCAGACACTCAACTGACTGAGCCACCCAGGCGCCCCTTTTCATTCTTAAATATGGTTTAAGATAAAGTGGACTGCTTCCTTAATTCTATAAGTGCTTGGTTACGTTTATAAGACTCCAGGCTTCTAGCGGTAGGAGCAGATGACCCAGAGGAATCTCCCAGCCCCAGGATCCCACAATTCCTTTGCCTTCCAGTGGTGACCCTGATCTGCATGGTCCTAACACAGACATGCACGGACAGAACCACGATGACAGGAACCTTCTAGGCGGTGCCGAGGGAGTCTTCAGAATCCTCAGACGAGCTTTCTACAAGGACACTCTTGGGTTGATCCTCATTAGGGCTGCCAGTTTTTTACCGTGCCGGGGGAGATCTGGGGGGGGTGCGGTCCCTCTCTGTCACCAGAGGCTGTGTTATTGTCTCATTGGTTCTTTCTGTGTGCCCAGCAGTGTGTTGGGTGCCGGGGAGGCTTTTGGGGAACAGACAAAGCTCTTGCCCTCTTCAGTTATGCAGAATGTCTGCAAAGTAAGGCAGCACAGACGAATTCTACAACCAGCTCTACAGCTAACAAATGTGGTTAACTGAACGAGAGGGCTTTTATTTCATGTAGTGTTATTAATACCTTTCCCCACTTAGCTTCAGGGACACATTCTCCCATGACATTATAGTTCTTCGAAGTCAGATTACCTGTCTGACATCTCCGTCTCCTGGTGGGGTAAAGCCGGGAGATTTTGCTTATTCTTGTAGGCATTTTCTTTCCCCTACAGGTTATAAAGCTTTGAGGTAGTTAAGTCATTTCTTTTTCTTTTTCATGAACGTGATCTCGTGTATAGTTAGTTACTAGGACAGTAACATCTTTCGGGAATGTCATTAGCCCCTTGTTGTAGGGTTTCTGTGGTCACAGCAGGTCAGTCTCCGGTGGCTCTCACGGCTCTAACTTGAGTGAACTAGGGATGGAAACGTGGGTGCAGCGAAATGGGCATGGAAACTAAGACGGAAACAGATTTGTGGATTCCCGCGCAAAGCCTTGTGTTTGTTGCTCGTACAGGTTGACCACCTCTTTAGGCACAAACGTGTAAAGAAACAAAAAGGCACATTTCTACCCTCAGTTGCTGATCCTAGTAATTAAATGCCCTTCATCCTAATTTCCCCTAGCAAACATTTTTGCAAACAATCGTACTGTTTTATTTTTCTGGCATGAATAGATACACAGCTCCAACTTTGAAAATTTTTTGTTCTAACTTCTTAGCTTTCAGAGGCTTTTTTTTTTCTTTTTTTAAGTAACCCATCTTATTGTAAATTCTTCTTTCTTTCAGGTAGGAATGAATTGATAGCCAGATACATCAAACTCAGGACAGGCAAGACGAGGACCAGAAAACAGGTAAAATAACGTACCTGGACACTGTGCATGTCAGCGAATGGCCCGACGAGGCATTTTGGCTGCACTGGCTGGCTGTGCTTTGGCTCCTAGGAGCCCCCAACTTGAGTTCCCTGTAAGGACGTCAGTATTGGAGGTGTTTCCAATTGGCTCAGTTTTCACTGTTCATCATTTCAGTGACCCTTTACGATGTGGTCTCCAGAGTTCTTTTTATACACACATGGGAAAGTCTCACTGCCAAGGACAGTGTATGCACTGGTCTGGTACTGTACTTTAATACTTCTGTTTCTTTCCCGAACTGCGCATCTGTAAACGCTACAGACGCTGCAGGTGCAAGTACACTTGGAAGTCACGAAATTTTGAGATTTTGCGCATTGTAAAATCCTGGAACAATTCTGCATTAGTCATCATTTCGATGCAAAAGTAACACTGGCAGCCATGACTGTTGGCCTGAACATAATACTGAATGATGTGCGTCCAGGGAACTGTTGCTCCTTAAGCTATGGCTTTTTGTCAGTAGCTGCTGTGACTGAAATGAAGTTATAACTTAAATACCTTTGTGCAGAGTAGCGTCAGGAATTTTCCTCTGCCCTCTGTCAGGGCTCTGGCTCTCTCCCCGTTCCTTCTGACGTAAAGCGGTCCAAATCTCTGACCCAGTTCAGAACTGGAATGGATGAGCAATTCGTGTTTAGCTAAAAACGGAGAAAGAAAGAGAGAAAGGCAAAGGGGGGGAAGAGCCTCGAACAAACCTCATGGGTGAGCTGTTAACAGAGCACAATTATTTTTTAATATTGACCTATGCTGATCTCTCTGGCACGGATTTTGACAACTATCATCGGACCAAAAGGCAAGCCTAACTGTGGATCTCGTTAAGTATGAGCAGCAGACTCCAGTTCTCTGCTCAGCGATGAGTTGTTTTCATGAGTGTTTATGACGGGGAGAGCTTTTCCCCAGGAATGTTACATGTGCCCCCGCCAGCAGCCCGACTGCTGAGTCAGCACAGAGGGCCGTGGCTTCCTGCCAGGGCTCAGAGGCAGGGCACTGTCTGTTCGGTGCATGCTCCCCCCACCCTGTGACAGTGGACAGTGGCCCTAGGCAAGTCAGAGAATCATGTAAGAACAAAAGTAGGGGGAGAACAAGTAAAAGCAGGAGCCGGATGGAGGGGTGACGATGATGGGGGAGTTCCCGCTTCTCTGTACTTTAAAAAAAAAAAAAAAAAGGCAACTTGCAAACAAAAATCATTGAAACTCAAAGATAAAGCTAAAGATAAAAGGATCTTTTGTTACCATAAATCCTGTTTTTACAGTCAGTATAGTGTTCGAAATGGAATAACTGCCTCTCGGTCCGAGTTGCTGAACTTTTCAATGGAGGGTTCTAAATTTCCGAAATAGATCCAGTTCCCAGCATACTGAAAGCGGTGGACCTGGGCTATCTCTCTGCTGGGTCTGTGAGCCCTAGTCCCGTGCCCAACCCCTTCACCGGGGACTCTTCTAAATTTAACCAAATGTAACCCACTGAAAGAGATGCAAATTTGTTTACCCAGTGGAATCATTGTGTTTCCGAAGCTGGGCTTGGCTTGGTTTCCAACACCCCGGCATCCTGGGGATGTTTTTAGGCAGCAGTTGGTGATACCTCTCCAATGTGAATTTGTTGTTCAGCAAATCGTGTGGTTTTCAACCCAGATTTTTAACAGGATGGCTGGCTGGCTGTATTCACACTTTTCGCTTTGTAATAATATGCAAATCCACTTCGCGCCCAGTCAGTACCCAAAAGAGTGGAAGGATTGAAGATATTTATAAGGGGGGGAGAAAAAAACCCCTCTGCTGACTGGGTCTGTCCATTTCTCTGTGAGATCTAATTTACATGTCGGTATTATTTTAACATTTGCTACAGAATCCAGAGCTCTTAATGAGATCAGAATATAACCGACAGCTTCGGCTTTTTGATTCTGCAGAATGTGCTAATTTATGGATGGTCTCTTCTAAATTGAGAAGGAGGGATTTCCCCTCCTGATCCTGAGAAGCTATAAATATTTTCATTTACCTCTAGCCCCACCTTTTAAATTTCATCAAGAAAACAACTCCACTCTCCCCCTCTCATCCCGTGCCCGTGATTTCTCCCTGGTGAGAAAACTAAAAGCAGCCTAACTTTCATCCTGAATCAAGTCACTGCAGTGATGACCCAGTCTGAAAAGCTTAGAGCAGCGCTGGGGGCTTGGTGTCTGGCTGGGACTGTGTATTTCCTAACTGCAGAGCTTTGTTGAGATGCAAATAACCTTCCCCCAACCCCCACCCCAAAACCCTCCCAAGGAGTAGCGATTTTATATTTGATTTCCTTTTTTTGTTTTGTTTTGTTTTGTTTTGTTTCCCCTCATAAACCCGAACAATGTAGGTGTCTAGTCATATACAGGTCTTAGCAAGAAAGAAAGTTCGAGAAATTCAAGCCGCCATTAAGGTACGTCTGGCTTGCCCAGTTGTAGGGGGCTTTTCATCTCCATGGTTACAGGCTTTTCCTTTGTTTTCCTCCCTTCCCCTACCCTGCAGGTGTCTAGTCACATTCAGGTTCTTGCCAGAAGGAAATCTCGTGATTTTCATTCCAAGCTAAAGGTATGCGCTTTCCTGCTTTTTGGCTTGTGGTTGCTATGCATCTCACTTCCTGTTTTCCATGGTGACTGGTGAATGCCTGGTGCTGGGATTCTCGTAACCTAGTTTCCTCGCATGTGAGAGCTGTTTACATTTCTTTGTGTCTAATCTCTGTTTCTGTACTAGCCTCACATTAAGCTTAGTGTGTGTGTGTGTGTGTGTGTGTGTGTGTGTGTGTGTGTGTCCCTAATAACAATGCAAATGCAGCAGAAAGCTGGTCTTGATAACTTTTCAGCTCAGAAACATGATTTTTTTTTTTAACCTTCAAATGTCCACCAAACAGCCCTGGGCTGGGAGAGGAAAAAAAGTCCAGAGACACAAAGTTAGCGTAGAAATTGTAAAAAAAAAAAAAAAAAAAAAAAAAGTAATAAAGTAAAATAAAATGCATCACTTCTAGAGTAGTTCTCATGATTACTTTAAAAAAATATTTAGAAGTCATTTTTTTGTACTTGTTATGTATTTTAGAGAATACTTATGAAAAATATGTCTTTTCATGTAATTTTTCAAGTATTCTTTCAAAACAGACAGTATTTTCTGCCAGATTTCTTCCACGTTGCTCAGTATTGTTTTTTAAGGGTACAGCTCTGTTATTAAAAAAGAAATTTGAGGTGAGGCCTTTAAAAAAATCTTAAGAGATGGGAAGGCTCTTAATCAAATCCGTGTTTGCAGTTCCATTTCTACTTGAGTTTACTTTGTTTTTTTACATGTGTCTCATTTTCTAGTCTCTGAAAATATATTTCACAGCAAAAATGGAGGCATTGAGATTTTTAAAATGCAAGTTCTCCGTATTTTCTCCCCTTCCAAAATTTGTAGTAAAAGATAAGTGACTTTTTCTTTCCATAATGCCCCATTTTAAAAATGCAAAGGAATTATAGTTTACATAGAAGAGCTTTACTTTATAATAAAAATGAATTTGTGGCCCATATTGTTGCCCTTCCCACATGCCTTTTTTTGTTGTTGTTGCATTTTGATTTTTTCCACACATTAATTAAATTTGTTTTTGTTCGAAACCTAAAGAACGAAGTGCGATTTCACAGCACTGAATGCTGAACACTGGGATCCTTCCCAAAGTCCTCCAACTTTTTTTTTTTTTTTATGCAAACAAGGCTGGCTGTGGAACAGGACTAGCGACCAGGAAGGAGCATTTGGTGGCCCTCTGCAGTGGGCTGCATGCTGGCTCGCTCGCACGTGTGGCTGATGGTGGCTGGCTTTTAGCTGACTGGCTGAGCAGTTGGAAGATTAAGATAACTTCACAGATCCTGCTTTTTAACCAAAGGCGCCGTCCTCTCTATGTGGATGTAACTCCCCCAGCGTTCGCTCAAGTTCTGACTCTGTATCTAGTTTCTCTGCGCTAACGAATTAATGATGTTCAAACAAGTTTACAGACATCCATTCTGTGTTTCCATCCGCGATGTTACGAATTGCTCTATTTCTGTACCGTCTGTGTGGTTCCTACATGCTCACCCAGGGCACACAGCCCTGGACCAAAAGCCCTGTACGTGATGAATTAAGCTCTCCTGCCCAGAAGGGAGCCCCATGGGATATCGGAAGTACTCGTTTTCTTATTCAGGGATTTTGAGAGCCTTCCTCCGTGGAAACACTTTACCAGTACTTTATACGTACACGTACATCATGCAAACACAGTTGTTGTATTTGTGTTCGTTCTTATTAAAAAAAAAAAAAAAGATGATTTTCCCCCTCCTTTCAGCCTTGGCCCACTCTCCTTTGGGACAGACACAGGGAGGAGGTGGAAACAGAGGCAGTAGGGTAGCAACCGGCTCAGCGTTTCAGCTCCAAGAACCACCTCCATCTTCTTGCGGTTCCTTTCCTTCCTCCCTACCACATTATTCTTGGGAAAAGGGAGGCCTTTGTTCTTCCCATCAGCTAATACCAGTGGAGTGCTCCAGGCATGGTGTCCATCACGGTGGGCAGTTAACAGTCAGCCCCCTATTCACAGAGCTGGCCGTGGAAATGGGAATGCAGAATAGAGGGCACTGTCGGATGAGTGTTAGCAGAAAGCACCCGGAGAAAACGTGGAGGGAATCCCAGGGACGGGCTGCACAGCAACAGTGCTGCTGTTGGGGAATGCAAAGACCGAGTGAGTGTATGCAAAGTCTGTTACGTGTCCTCTCATTCAGTAAGCTCACTCCAAAGTGAGTTCCATTATTCAGATTTTGAGGGATAATATTTAAGAAGCCAGGAGGTCAGTTGGTTTGCCCAAAGCTACCAAGCCCAGCACACGTCACTGCCAAGATTTGAACTCCGGTCTTTCTGACGCCTACCCCATCGGTCTTTGAGGCGGGGTTTCATCCAGTGGAGATGGGAGAGTGTTCTCAAGCAGAAGGTCTTGTGCCAGCACGCGCCGTGTCGCCCCCCCCTCGTGTCCCTCGGAGCTGGGCGTGCAGTTCTGACCACCAGCCCTCTCTTCGGCACCCACACTTTAGAAACAAGGCGAATTGTGAACTTCGAGCCCTTGGTCAGAATGTGGACCTAATGTGTGATTGGCACTGTGGTGATTATCCATAGTTCAGGGCATTGAGGTCCTAGTCGCAGAGCCGCTGTGTCACCACCCAGAGGGCATTAGGCCAGCCGAGGAGAATGAGTGAGACTGGCTGTCACCAGACTGGCAGGTGACAGCCAGGGGACATGTTGCTGCCTTCGCCTCCCGTGGGCATTTGATGTGAGGGATGCCTTCCTCAGCCTTCCCAACCAGCCATTACCAGGCAGGCAGCGGGCTCGTCAGGAGAGGTAGGTCTCACCGGCTTATCCGTGCTTTCCCCTTCAGGTCTGGTGTCTCCCAGCATGTTCGTGGGAGGCAGGGGTGAGCACTGAGTTCGTTGTGGGGTCAGGCTGACGGCCACACTGCCTTGGCCTCCCACACTCATTAACGAGGCAGACTCGCTGTGGAAGGTTGAAGTCATCCCCGCAGACAACAGCGATAGCTTCTGGGCGGGCCGTGGGGGCGGCAGCGAGGGTCCAGACTTCAAAAAGAGACGCCAGTGCTTTGCCTGGGAAGACGTAGCCAGGTTTGCCGGAGAAGGTAGCTGATGGCCTGCCCCACCTGCTTCAGCCCCACTGCTGGGCCTTTTTCCTATGTGCTTAGAAGTCAAGGATTTGTGTTCTCTGGGGTGGACAGAGGCCCTCCTTAAAGAGAACGAAGCCAGGCTTCATCCCTCTGGCGTCCCTCGGAGCCTGAAAAAGTGGTTTGCTCACACCTGGGGCCGTGGCTTCCATGGGAGCCCTCCTGCCTCTAAGCCTCCCTCCTTCCTGGGGAAGGGTGCGGTCGAATTCTTTAGGCTGGTGACTTTCCAGCCTTTTTTTAAGCTGCAAACTCGTGTTTCAGGTTGAAATCTTTGTTGAAGCATTTCATATATAAATGAGTAAACTATTTTAATTGGGGCTCATGCTCTTTTAGCCTTAGCAATGGCCTCTTGGGGTGTTCCACTGAATACAGTTTGAAAACCACACTGCCTTAGGTAAAGGGAAAAGGAGGTGACTCTCCGCTGTCCCTGCAGCCTTTACAGGACAGTCCATGTTTGGCAGCCGGTTCTGCCATATTCCTGTGAAGAAACCAGACTCAAGAAGAGCGTGGTCATGCTCATGTCCCAATTAAGGATGAGTCATCCTTACTACAAAAGTCATGCTCTTGAAAATCTGTTAGAATGAGACCCAAAGGTCAGCCTTACTCTTCTGCTAGTGCAGAAATGGTTCTCAGAGGGCTTGCTCGTAAACCAGATCACCCCAAAATGTGTGGACTTTAGTTTTAGCTGTCATAACAAAATTTGTTTTCATTTTGTGGACATTTAAGATTTCCACGGAGATTTGAACTTTATAAAGCACAGCAAACTTTTCATGGAGAACCCAGTGTTCTAGACCCTCGAGTACATGTCGGGCATAGAGAATCGAATTAGCAATCTCTGTTCTTGAGGAACACTTAACATTTCTGTTGTTTCTGGCCACCATTGGGGAAATACTAGATATCCAGGAGACTGCTCCCCAACTAGGGGGCTCTGCAGTGGAAATTGAACAGAGTGGTGCAAAGACTCCAGTGAAAAGAGTGGTCAGCTCTGAGTGTAGAATTAAAGAAAGACTTGGGGAGGGCGTGCTATTAGAACTGGGCACTGAGAAAGGAAGACAGTTCCCCTGAGATATCGGGGTGTTTGGGGAACCATGAAAAACACTATTACTTGGAGGCACGGGATGGACCTGGGCAAGCCCAACAGAAAGGTCCCAGATCCTCTGTGAGAGAATGAGGTTCATCTCTGAGCCGTGGGATGTGCTCTGGGCTGGAAAGTTCTCTCCCACCCTTTTCAGATGGGTGGCTAGGGGGAGGCAGAGCTGGAGGCAGGGAGCCTAATTCAAGGGCTGCTGTAGGATCTGAGTGAGAGGGGTGCTGACCTGGACCAGGGGCAGCCACACACACACACACACACACACACACACACACACACACACACACAGTCTCTTCAGCTGGCTCCCGCTCCTGTCCCCTCGACTGCTGTGCTCTCTTCCTTCCTCGATGTTTTTTAAAGAGTAAATGATGTTTAAAACTTCTCTCCTTACTAAGTCTGAAAAGTGGACACTTTTCAATAGCAGCATTGAACATATAGGTTATTGAAGGTTGGGTTCTCTTAAAGTAATGGCAGTTCACTGAGGGGATGCATCAGTTAACTACGAGTTTCTTCCTGCTGTATTTTAAATAGGACAACATGAAAAAGTGAAGAGAGTTACTATAAAATATTTGTTTCTACCAACCAGAAACGATCATTTTCATTATGATGTATTTCTCTTCATTTTTTTTTTCCAGTGGAAGAAATCAAATGGCAAAACGGTATTCTTTTTCTAATTTCCTCTCCCCAACCTCTTTCCCCAGCCAGTCACAATCTCCTTCTTCTCCCCACCCCCCAGCAATGGTATCTTTCCTTGCCATTTATTTCCCTAAGAAAATAAATCCAGTGAAAACTATTTTCTCCTTTTGCCCCTGTCCTAAAATGAGTCTAGATTTGTATCCATCGTTTACTCTGAATTTGTGCTAAAGCCATTGGCACCAACATGAGACATTTTGTTTATGCAGAGCAGCCTAGAGGTGCCTGGGTGGCTCAGTCAGTAAAACGTCCGACTCTTGATCTCAGCCCAGGTCACGATCTCACGGTTTGTGAGTTCGAGCCCCCATTAGGCTCTGCACTGACAGCTTGGAGCCTGCTTGGGACCCTCTCTCTCCCTCTCTCTCTGCCCCTCCCTTGCTTGCTCACTCTCACACTCTCCCTCTCCCAAAATAAATAAATAAACTTAAGAAATTAATAATGTATGTAGAGGCCTAAGCCAAGATAGACTTGGCTAGCCATTTGGGATGGCCTTGGCCCCAGACTGTAAGCGCAAGGGAGGGCTGCAAGGGGCAAGCAGATCGAGGGGATGGTTGAGGTAGTCGAGAAGTGCTGTGAGGAGACAAAGAACCAGGAGCAGAGAAGCCGGGCCAGTAGGAAGAAGGGGTGAAGGGGTTGGCGGAATCCCGTTGAGATTCAAGAGCCTGCTAAAATGGATAAGGAAATGCAAGGCATTTGTGACCAGAGTGCCAGAATTTTGGACGTTAAGCATACACTTTGCAGTGTTTTATTTTCTGATTCAATCTTCTTGGGCTAACGGGCCGTAAGAGACAAATCAGAGCGCTAACTGGGGGTCTAAGAGGGAGCTTATTAGCTTTGAGGGAATCGTTCCGCAGCGCTGGGCGTGCCATGTTGTGGTCCCTGCCCAGACAAAATCCTTTTGAACCCACTGCTCTAACAGGCTCTGGGGTGGTTGTAGGTGACACACGGCTCTTTGTAACTAGGCCTGATTGTAGTTACAAGGTAAAGATGGAGCCACGCAGGTGCAGCGTGGGAAGGACCTGTGGATCGGTGGAACGTGCCTTTAGCAATTCCAAGGATGCCGACTTTCCTCCCTCGGACCTCGTGTCACCAGCTGCACCTGCAGATGTCACCCAGAGCAGGTTCATTTGTTGTCGCGCGTCTCCTCCTCACCCGCGGGTTAGCCCCTCACTGCGATCTCCGGCCGAGCCGTGGAGAGGCGGCAGCCTGTCAGAGAAGACAGCGTGCGGCGTGGTCCCGAGCCTGGCCCACAGCTCTAGAAGTTATTCTCTACTTTGAATTATTTCGCTCACCATTGATTGCCCAAGAGGCCATTAGCCCCCCCCCCCTTTTTTTTTTTGGAAGCGCAGGGATTTATTATCCCAGCCTATAAAAAGAACGCAGAAGTGTGGTCCACACACGAAGCAGTCTCTCTTTGCTGCTTAGGGTTCCTACTTCGAGCTTCCTCCTCCGAGTCTCTTATCTCGGGATGTTCAGTTGCCTCGAGGGGTTGTCCAGTCCCTGCCCAGAGGCCTCCCCTCCCTGGCGGCCGCAGAAAGGCGACCTGCAGGCCGCCCACCCCCTGTGGACCGTCGTCATCTTCCTGAGAAGGTGGGCCGGGCCTCCTGGGGCCTGGAGTGCCCAAGTCCAGACGGTACTCCGAGGAAAAGAGGGCTTCTTCATTCTGCCCTGACCTCAGCAGGAATACATCTTGGGCGGTGGACGTGTTCACGTCCAGCTCTGGACTCGCACTGAAGAAAAGCCAGTACTTGCTGACATCGCGTCATGCCACGAGAGCAGAAGAGGGCCCGCGAGTGTCCGATTGCGTCCAGTCGTTGGTGACTAATTTACGAGCTACATGTGCTCCCCGGGGCCGTTTTCTTCATCCTCACCCTGGTGGCCTTTTGTGATTTGATTTCTGAGCAGGCCATTCTTCCCAATCTGCCGTTCCTTCCAATAAGCAGGGAGCTTGAAGTTCAAATTGTTGATTTAATTCTCGCGGAGAGTTCAGGAACTTCTCTGGGGGCGTTGCTGCACTTCACAAGGCTACCTCCCGGTCGTGTCACCACCGATGCCGGCCACGAATGGGCCCGTCCACAGGGGAGACACGCCTCACTTCACCCATGGTGCTCCCCGTGGCCTGCTGAGCCACCCCGCTCCTTCAGGCGATGGCTGTCAGCGGTACACACGGCCACGGAAGCCTGAAACCACAGCCTCCTTTGTCCCGGTGCCAGTCCTGAGACAGTTGGCTCGGCCGCAGGATTTGGGAAATGACGCGGCACCTTCCTGATACCTTCCGATCCTCAGGGGGTTCTTTTGCACTCACCCTCTCTCCCCAGTGATATTTTCTCTGCCTTGTTTTTAATTTACCTGATTCAAGCTAAGGGTGGAGACCGTTTATTTCTCGGGCTTGGGTGTGTTGGAATTAGAACCTCTTATCAACCGTGTGGTGATGCGGAACTCACAGTGTAAACAGAGGGCTGAATGCATTCACCTTTCTGTGTGAACTGAGCCAGGGCTGGATTTTCTTTTTAAGGGCCACGGAAACACCCTCATTCTCCGTTTTTATCGCTTGCTGGAGAAATCCCGTTGTTAATCGGCCCCCAGTGTCTACGATGCTCTAGACTACCAGAGAGCTGAAAGTTCATGTGATCGGGGCCAGGGTGTCTTAAGCATTTCGGGTCACATGCGCCCCAGAGACTGCAAGTCCACTGAATGGCAAGGCTGCGGGCACCCTGGGGAGTGCTTAATGCAATTCCCAAAGCAGTCCTGAAGGCGCTGTTCTCGGCCTCACTTTACAAATGAGGAAGCAGATGCTCAATGGCCAGGTGACTTACCCAGGGTCCCAAGTCTGCATTTGATCTGCATTTAGCACCAAAGCCCAAACTCTTCACATGATGTCATGCAGCTCTGCCCAAAGAATACTGGTCAAGGATGAGGGCTCATTTCTCTGACTCAAGATGCTTTCACGTCATCTCTCACTGTTCATCGTGTCTGTATGTTTGAATTATTTAATTTTAATCTTTTAAAATGTTTCTTTATTTTGAGAGAGAGAGAGAGAGAGAGACAGAGAGAGTATGAGCCAGGGAGGGGCAGAGAGAGAGAGGGAGCCACAGAATCCGAAGCAGGCTCCAGACTCCAAGCTGTCAGCACAGAGCCCGACGCAGGGCTTGAACCCACGAACCGTGAGATCGTGACCTGAGCCAAAGTTGGATGCTAACCGACTCAGCCACCCAGGCACTTCTGTATATTTGAATTAAACAGCAGATGAGTGGTGGGAGCTGGAACTCAGTCTGGAGCCAAACTAGAGCCTGCTGCCTGCGTGGGTTCCTCTGGCTCCTCGAGAGAGATTTACTTCCTGCCTCTTACTGTCACCTCCCAGGGGAAAGGGGGCTATGGTCAGAAGGGTGCCTTTTCCCCAGCACCCAGACCTAGCTTTAGCTGACCTCAATGATAGGTTTCCTGGTAGTGTTGTCAGGCACACCTATAAATCACCTGGATCCTCATCTACAATCTTTTATGATGCTAAGCCCCACATCAAAATTAAAGGAAACCCTATTGACAATTATAAAATACTAAATATAGCTTAGTACATTTAAAAATGTACAATAGTAAAAGCCTTGAAAATTTTTTCTTTGATGTGAATGGAGTCTCTGGCATTTGGAAATACAATAAGATGAATTAATTGCTACTCATTACATGGCAAGTCGGGAGAAGTATGAATGTGCCTTCCCCCCCTGGCATTAGCTGTTGCCCGACCGAAATAGCCCCCTTTTGTATTTACTCCTGCTTTCTCTAATAATAAGTAAATTAGGGATCATGGCTAGAAAAATTCAAGTGCCCTCCATCTTTTCTCCCAAACCATCCTACAGATTTGCGATGTTTTATGTACTCAGGGGCTAGCGCTAATAATCACAGAGGTCATGTGAATCCACATAGTGCAAGGTGAAAGCAACATCTGCAAAATGACTTTTTAGGAGAGCATCCCGTGTTTTGTCTTTTCCTGAAAAAAGTGGTTTTGCAAGCAAATTGCTATCTTTCCTCTCTCCTGTACTGTATTTTTGTATTGCTGGGAAAAGTGCACTTGGGGAAAAACATTTAAGAGCTATCCAGAGAATTTGAGTCCGTGGTCTTTTTTTCCAGCGTTGCCTATTTTTCCTGGTGTATCAGTGGACTTCCTTACGAATAAAGTAGATTGGAGTCTTCACGTTTTAAATTGATGGCCCCTGAACAAACTGGAGTATATTGATTTAGTATGCTGTTCATTAAAATGCCGTATATAACAGCTATAATATTATACTTGCAAGCTTGTGAACTTTCTATTATCTTTAACGTGGTTGATGGCTAGTGCTGGAAAACAATAAGATAATTGATTCCTCAGAGTAATCAAAAGCCAAGGAAGCAGAGGAAAGTGGGAATAAGACTCCCATACTGTCTGGAGACTGATTCATCACATGTCCTGGAGTCTGAAGAGTGCACTGCTTCAGCCATGTGCATTTGTGACACTGGCCGCCTTCCTGTCACGTATATTACACTGTAGACACTTTCCAAACATCATGCACATTTAAACCGTAACGAGGAGGCAGTCTGTGGAACCCAGAGGTATAGCAGCAGCCTTGCTCTGCCTCATGAAATATGAAAGCCTGTTTACTAAATGGCAATAACAGTTTGGAAGGCTTCAGGCTGAGGAGTTTATGCGTGACACAGCCTGCTGGACCCCGTGTGGCTGAGGCAGGGAAGGCCATTGACAGCATGGCGTGCCAGAAATTGGACAAGGAAGAAAGTCGAGTGGGTTCTGAGACCTGCATCCCTCAGCACAGTGCTGTGTCTGACCTCATTCTTCGGGCAGACGGGCCATTTGTTCTGAAAGCCCCCGTGTTTCCTGCTCCATAAATATTTTGCACATTTCAGACCATGGGCTTGAGTTAGGATTCAGTTGGAAAAGGAGATTTGCCTTTTATTCTCCATTCCCCAAATATTCAGCTTTTTTGTGGCCTCATTCTTCGTAATCTTAGGGATGGAGGGACTTAAAATCAGTAATGAGGACTCCGTGTGAAGTTGTCCAGGCTTTTTGCTAGGACACGGTGTTCTTGTTCATGCAAGGTCACGTATAGACACGCACACACTCAGAGTATTTCCCGTCCTGTAAGACATCACAGACCGCAACTTGGTATTGACTTAGTAACAGCTTTTCAGGATAAAACAGGGTGCTCATCCTTTGTAAATCTCATCCACATTTCAGAAATGTTGGTGTGAAAACATCTTAGAATAAAAGTATTCTGATGTACAAGTGTAACGTATATTTCTGAACTTACTTAAGCGTCAGTTATTTGGGTAGATTAACAACCGCCCTGCCCCCTTTATTCTGGGGTGAGTGGTAAGGATGGAGTGGGACGCCCCAAAAGTCCAGGATATTAGACCAGAGTGACACAGAGAAGCAATTTACTCACTTAGAGTTATAATTTCTTCCAAGCCAGGCTTGTATCTCTAGGCTGCAAATGACAATTTAGAGTCCCTTCCATTGAAATCTCTCAGCTTGGCATCGTTCCGTACTCCCATTTCAGATTAAGTGGGTCAACAGCCAGGCTGTCGGTTCTGATTTCAGGATCTCGCTTGCTGTGCTTATTATCTGCAGGGTTGCTTTAGATTTTAAATAATAAAATGTAATCCTTTTAATTTTCAAATATATATCATAGATAAACGGGGAGAGGTTCTAAAATTAGATGAGTAGGTAGAGCGTCTCCACTTCAAAAGGTAGGAAATCAGAGGTATAGACATTTTAGTCCATTTGCAGAAAATTGCCTATTCTCAAATAGCTAGGTCAAGTGCAGAAAGAACCTCTACTTGAGATAAAATTTCCTCTCCACGCTTGGCTTTCTCTCTGTTAGGATAGGTGGCCAGGAGCTGCCCAAATTTTAACATCTTACTGTCTTTTCGCCGGTGGTTTCCGGCTGTGCGTGTTAAGACGTATTTGCTTATAAATGGAACTCACACTCATTGCCACAAATACTTTTGGAGCCAGAAAGGCTTTAGAGAATAAAGTACAACTCCGTTTCATAGATGAAGAGAATTAGAGCATTCAATGACTTGCCCAAGGTAACGCAACCCACTACCACCGTCAGGCCGAGGCAGGTTCAAGCCCGCCTGGAGAGCCTCCTTTTACTGGCACGGAACAATGTGGTGGGCTAGGAACCACTGATTTGCGCTCCTGCTTCCGGACGTGTGTCCCATTCAGGCACGTCCTGGAACGCCGGGCAGTAAGAGTCCAACCTTACTGTGTTTGGCAAAAGGAAACGGCCATGTTCCGAAGCTGTGTGACATACAAAAGCTGGTGACTTTTCTCCTTTCCTCCTTGCCTGATTTCCTTTAAAAAAAAAAAAAAAAAAAAGCATCAAACTTTCATGAGCTTTTCGAAGAACTTTTCAGTCCGCGCAGCACACGGGAACATCTCCAGCACCTCTAGTAGAATAAAAATGGGCCATGGAGATGTGGGGGAGTCCTTTCTCTTTGGACCTGGACTTTTAATTCTTGAGTCCTTCCATCCACCCGAGTGTGTGCAAACACACTGTATCTGGGCGTGCCACATCACCCCCGTCGTCAGCATTTCATCAACAGGGGACTCTCAGGTCTGAGAGAGGCCCATGATGTGCATTTGAAATTAAAAAAAAAAAAAAATTGTTTGAAGTTTTTATTTATTTTGAGAGAGAGAAAAAGGTTTTATTTATTTTTGAGGGAGGGACAGAGAATCCCAAACCAGCTCCGTGCTGTCAGCACTGAGCCCGATTCGGGGCTCGAACTCGGGAACCTTGAGATCATGACCTGAGCCAAAGTCAAGAGTCGGACGCTTAGCCAGCCGAGCCCCGCAGGCGCCCCGAGGATGGTGCTTTTGGGATCGAGCCAAGCCCACAGATCTTTTGTAGTAATTCCTCAGAATTTGCATCAGCCAGGCCTGCGAGAAGTCTGGGCTGCGCTGTCCCAGCTCCCCTAGCCTGGGCCCCGGAGAAGCTGTGAGGCTTGTTCCTCTCAGTGGAAGGCGCCTGTGGTGAGACCTGTGGCATTACTTCAGTTCAGAAATCACCTTGAGAGGCGTCCGTAACCTCTCATTAGGGGCTAGATGGCTTCGGGGCTGGAGTACAAAGTGACGGGCCCAGAAGAAAACTGATGTGTTTGTATTCATGTCAGGGCACTTCTGACGGAGACGGGCTGTAGTGTGACTAGAGCCGGGCTTTCTGTTCACACATGTGGATCACCTTCTGCGGGGATGATGAGGGGGCAGGTGGCAGGTGAAACCACGGGACCAGCTAGGTAGGAACAGATGGACTGGAGCTGGGATCTGTGTGTGTGTCAGGCTCAGCTGGGTTTAGGGCACTTATACACCTAGTCAGTTTATTCCACCATCATCGTGATTTTGTCTGTTACGAGCATCACAGTGTCTGAAATGATTCAGATCTTAAAAAAAAAAAAAAAAAAAGAGAGAAGGAGAAGGAAGGAAGGAAGCAAAAATGTTGACAGAGAAAGCTAGCTTTAGGTAGAGCCTTCAGCAAATTAGCAAATGGAGGCTCAGCTCAAAGAATGTCATCTGACCAGAGGCAGTAAAGCACCACTCTGGTCCCCCGGTGCCATTCCACTGGGGACGAGCAATCCTGCAGGCTTCCTGGGCCCTTTGTGGTGCCATTCAGCTGTAGCACGTGCCTTTCGAGATGACCATAATGACCGTGTGCCAGCCAAAAAGCTGCGACATGAGGCTCCTTACTTTTTCAGTTGAGAGCCAGAGAAATGTGACAAGTGTCAAATTTCATGCAAGTGTTAGGCTCTTTGTCAAGGGGCAGCATAAGCTTTTTGCAAATTCACGCGGTGTTCTGGCAATTACGGGGCTGAGTGATGTCTGTCTATACCTCGGGAGCACCTAATCTGATCTTTCTTAGAAGCCCCTAGTAGTTATTTTGTAGGCTTTGGGGGGCTTTTTGTTTCTGGTTTTTGCTTGTTCGTGTTTAAATTTCTCCTTTTGGCTTTGCCTTTGGCACCTCCGCATGCTTCTGTGTCACCTCTGGGTAAATCTGTACACATTGAAGCCAAGTCAGGGCTGTTTCAGCCTGAAGTTCCCCTTGACCTTCACTCACTGGCTGACTCTGAACGGCAGCCGTGGTGGGTGCTGTCTTTACTTTACTGTCCCCATTTTGTTCCTGCTCTGATGGAGTCTGGGCCTGGTATAGATTGTATAGACCTTCTGTTAGCAGCCGGGAGGAACCTTGACTTGTTTCCCAAGCATGAAGCCTGTACCGTCAGGACCTGCCTGACCGTTTCTCCATCTGTACTGGGGAAGCCGCAGAACCAGCTCGAAGGGGGTTGGGAGTAGTTTCTGAAAGGTTGGAGTGGTTGGTAATCGCCCTTCTAGTTATCTGGGTCAGACATCCCTCCTAAAATGTGAAAAAAGACCCACACTCCTATGCATTTTATTGTACCCAATATTTTGTGTTTGTATAAGGATATATGTATTTTTTTAAGTGAAGAAGAAAAATACCCCTGCTTTTGTCCGCAATTCTTTTAACAAATTGTTTATTGTTGTATCCAGGTAACAAGCATGGTAAGTATTTTCACCACGTTGAGTATTCTGTATTTTAGCTGTGCTTGGCAGACTTTTTGGCTAGCTTTTGTGTTATCAGCCTTGGCTTTTCTAGAAGTGACCCATCAGGGAAGGGAGAAACCACTTACCCGGTAGCAGCCCCTGCGTTCTCGGCTGTAGAGAGAACCTGTGTGGCCTTAGCCCCGTGGTGGGGATACCTGAGAAAGCATGCACCCCGCCAGCATGCTGCTTGGCCCCGTCCTGGCCCCCTGCCCGCCCTGCTGCCTCCCAACCTCCCCTCACCAGGTGTCTGCTACGGCTTCTGAGCCTCGCATGACTCCAGCAGCCCCTGGGAGTGCGGCCCCGTGACTGTGCACACCGATGGCGCCTGCCCGCACCTTGTGGATGGGCCTACCCCAGATCCACAGCCGCCCCTCTTTACGCCCCCTTCTCCCATCCGTATGCTTAAAAGCAAGGCCTTCCCCCCCCCCCCCACCTTGCCTTGAATGTGTTAAGTAATTGGAGAAATCTCCCTATGGAAGCTGGAAAAATAAATACGCTGTCCACTCTTCTCAGAGGCTTCCCATTCTGTTGAAAAACAGATTAAAAAAAAAATTTTTTTTTTTTTTTAAACCTTGCCACTGGGTAGTCTCAGTAAAGGTTCAGAGTTAACGGTAGGTCGAGTGTGTTTTAGCCTTCTGGCTGTGTTTATTTATCCGTGCATGTTTGCTTCTCCGGCCTCTCTTGTGGCTCTGTATTTAGTCCATGTGCTCGTGGCTGTGCCTGTGGAAGCTGCCTGGTAGCCCTGTGTTCTGTATTAAGTCTGTGTGTCACTGTCACCTTCAAGGATCAGACTGCCAAGGATAAGGCCCTGCAGCACATGGCCGCCATGTCGTCAGCACAGATTGTCTCGGCCACCGCCATTCACAACAAGCTGGGGCTGCCTGGGATTCCACGCCCCGCCTTCCCGGGGGCGCCGGGGGTAAGTCACAAGCTGGTCCTGTAGTGGTGGCCCCCAGGGGTGAGGGGCCGGGCGCGAAGCCATCCACCTGGCGCTTGTTCTTGGCTCCCGTGTAGGGGAGGGAGGGACTACCTGTGGCCAGCTGATGCTGCTGGGGGCAAAGTGGTAAAAGGGAGGGAAGGAGCTGGAGAGAGAAGGAGGGAGGGGGCCTGGAGAGAAAGGAAGAGGAAGGCATCCTTGGTCCCTGCAGACGTGGGATTAGGTATTACTTTGCCAGTGCCCTTCTGGGTTGTGACCTGCTGCTTCTGCTTTTTTTCCTGGCCCTTCGTCTCTTTTCCTGTGTCCTCGGGGTCACTTTAAGGGAACTAAGCCCTAAAGGGACAAAGTATTCTGTTACCGTTTTCCTTTTGCACCTACCAAGGGCTGAGAAGTTGAACGTTTGTTACCATCCCATTAATCTTTGAAATCATCTTTAGCGGTTCTAGTTATTGTTGCCGTTTTGCAGACGAGGTTACGGAGTAACAAGAGTTTGGGGAATTTGATCACAGTCCCATAGATAGTGACCTCAGGACTCAAACCCGGAGCCTTATGCCTCCCTTTGCAACTCCTTTTATTTTTTTAATTTTTTTTTTAATTTTTTTTTCAACGTTTTTATTTATTTTTGGGACAGAGAGAGACAGAGCATGAACAGGGGAGGGGCAGAGAGAGAAAGAGACACAGAATCGGAAACAGGCTCCAGGCTCCGAGCCATCAGCCCAGAGCCCGACACGGGGCTCGAACTCACGGACCGCGAGATTGTGACCTGGCTGAAGTCAGACGCTTAACCGACTGCGCCACCCAGGCGCCCCGCAACTCCTTTTAACAGGCCGCCTCTCCAGCAGGGGCTGGCAGGCACCAGAAGCCTCAGGGAAGCTTACAGCAAAGGAGGTGTCCGCATTGCTTCTTGGAGCTTTTGGCCTCTTGCTCAGAGCTTTGTCCTCTCCCAGCTGGGCCCTCGGTGCTATGAGCTGTGGAGACCGAACGTCACACAGGGAGGGTTTAAGAATGGAAGAAGAGGGGCGCCTGGGTGGCTCAGTTGGTTAGGTGTCCGACTTCGGCTCAGGTCATGATCTTGCGGTCCGTGAGTTCAAGCCCCGCGTCAGGCTCTGTGCTGATGGCTCAGAGCCTGGAGCCTGTTTTGGATTCTGTGTCTCCCTCTCTCTCTGACCCTCTCCCATTCACGCTCTGTCTCTCTCTGTCTCAAAAATAAACGCTAAAAAAAAAAAAATTAAAAAAAAAAAAAAAGAATGGAGGAAGAGAAGGGGAGGGGGAAGGGGGGTGGGGGGTGTGCCTGGATAAAGCAGTCAGACAGAACATCTGTGAGCCCACCTGTAATGTGCCCAGATCTCTGTTAGGTGTCAGGGGAACATGGAGAAGCTGCTGCCTGGTCCCTGCCCTCAGGGCACTGATCTGGAGGAGGAGCCCTGGGCTGCCAGGCCAAGGATGCCACTGCCATCGTGTGCACATCGGTGACCACATCTACGTCGAGAGAGGGTCACCGTGCAGCTGATGGAGGGTCTGAACCCACTGTCTTTAGCAGGGGCTGCAGTGTGTAGGCATCCCGAACAGTGCTTCGATGTGAACTCCTAATTCTGACACCTCTTGCGTTTTGCCTTCTAGTTCTGGCCAGGAATGATACAAACAGGGCAGCCGGGATCCTCACAAGAGTAAGTGCAAGGAGGGGCTTCTCAGTGACGGCAAGGGTCTGGTCACAGCCCAACCCCGGGTGGCGTTTCTCTAGGATGACTCTGCCTCGGGGCTTGCGGGAGAAAGGAGATTTAACCTGAGATTGCCAGAGTCCTCTCCCATTATCCACCGAGGCCAGTAGCAGCAAAGAGACCGCTTAAGTCCAGCTCACGGCCACCTTAAGCATTAGTGTCCAGCGGGAGACAGGGAGAGAGGCCCCGTCCCTTCATGGCTTTGGAGGGCAGAGCCCGGGGTCTTCCTGAGAAGTGCCTTCCTGAGAGAGGCCGGTGGAGGCGATCCTATAGCCCAGCCCATCCTGGCTTTCCCGGTGGTAAGGGCAGCTAAGAGACCATCCTGCTTGAAGCGGGCCTTGTAAACTGGAAGCCGAGGGTGGTCTGGAGATAAAAACACAAAGGCAATCCTGCCCACCTGTTCTCAAAAGAACTTGAGCTGTTTGGCCAAGAGAAGGAGCCTGAAGCACGTCCCAAACCTTGCCTGGGAGTGGTGACCCCTGACCTGGGTCGTGGCAGGGACGAGGAGAGAGGGTCCAGTAGATGTCACAGCATACGGGAATCGTGCTGGGGTCTCTCCAGCTTGTCCCACTGAAGCGGTGTGAGGCTTGATGGTTGGGTCCCCAGCACCATGCTGGCCCGTCTCAATCAGAGGGAGTCACCAGGCAGAGCTCTGCCTGGGCTGTGCTACCACCTGCAAGCAGGGAACCTTAATTGGGGGGGTGTGGGGGTGGCAGGTTGGGCCCCAGCACTGGGAGGCCAAGGCAAGACCTGGGGAGTAGAGTAGCCACTGCTATAGTCTCGATTTATGACTCTGTCCGCCCCTCCGCCCCCAGCGTCAAGCCCTTCGTGCAGCAGGCCTACCCCATCCAGCCAGCGGTCACAGCCCCCATTCCAGGTGAGTCTCCCAGCGACTCCCTCGTGGAGAGTGTCCCACGCAGCTGGCAGCCAGCCCGTCACACTGTGTTCCACAGCAGTGCAACCCCCACCCCCACCCCCCACCCTGTAGGTCCGTGGGTGCCCCTCCCTCACCCCTACTTTCCTTAAGGCTGGAAGTCAGGAGGGGCATGGATGTGTCCAGTGCCCCCAGTCTCCTCCGCCCAGGAGCTCTTCAGATGGGTTTTTACAGAAAAGGAAAGCCGGGGGCTTCTGGCTGGCTCAGTCAGTAGAGCATGTGACTCTTGATCTTGGGGTCATGAGTTCAAGTCCCACATTGGGCAGAGAATTTACTTAACAAAAAGAAAGGGAGGAAGATTTAGATATGTCAATTATATCTCAATTGCAAAGTGGGAAGAAAAAAAAAGAAAGAAAAGGGAAGCCCATCACTTTCGCCAAGACCCTGGGTCACCCTTGGAAGGGGAAGTTGTGGTGATTCCTTCCTCATCATAAACAGGCTGGATTGGGCAGTCCACGTCTTGAGAGAAGATAGGGTTTATTTACCCTTCCTTATGTCAGTAGGTTTCAGTTCCTTGCACCCTTTCTTTAACAAAGAGTTTCCAGGGAAGCCTTGACCAGGAAACCCAAATCTCGCCTGCGTACCTGCCCCATCCCCCACCTGTGCTCCTGGAGTCACTTAGCTGAACTATCCCCAGATCGGGATGTGTGTTCATGTGTTACCCTCTTTTCTGACGCCATGGAACATTCTGAGAGAGAGAGAGAGAGAATTCTGTAGTGCTCATGACCACAGTCTTAGGAAAAGAGATTGGGGGTTGGGGGGTGCCTGGGTGGCTCAGTTGGTTAAGCGTCCGACTCTTGATCTTGGCTCAGGTCATGATCTCCTGGTTCATGAGACTGAGTCCTGAGTCTTCTGTCCACACCTGCTTGGGATTCTCTTTCTCCCTCTCTCTCTGCCCCTCCCCTGCTCTTGTGCTGGAAGGAAGGAAGGAAGGAAGGAAGGAAGGAAGGAAGGAAGGAAGGAAGGAAGGAAAGAAAGGAAAGGAAAGGAAGGAAGGAAAGGAAGGAAGGAAGGAAAGAAAGGAGAGAGGAAGGAAGAAGGGAGGGAGGGAGGGAGAGAGAGAGGGAAGGAAGGAGGGAGGGAGGGAAGGAAGGAGGGAGGGAGGGAAGGAAGGAGGGAGGGAGGGAAGGAGGGAGAGAAGGAAGGGAGGGAAGGAAGGAAGGAGGGAGGGAGAGAAGGAAGGAAGGAAGGAAAGAAGGAAGGAAGGAAGGAAGGAGGGAGGGAGGGAAGGAAGGAAGACAGGAGGGAGGGAGGGAAGGAGGGAGATGAGCCAACACAAGAAGTGCCCAGTAGTCCCAGTGTCTCAGAGGATCTTTGCAGGATTCACCTGGGCTCTTTCAGCCTCTCTGGCCTTGGTCCCCAGCTGGGCCCCTTATCCAGGGTGAGGTGTCTTCCAACCCTTAAACTGGGCTGAAGTTGGCCTTGAGAGGAGCCACATGACCATTGTGCCTCTGGGGTCCTTGGCCAGAACCCCACCACCGCCTGACTTAATTCTACCCCTGGACTCTGGCAGAGGGGGACGAGGCTCACAGCCTCTTTTAGAGGTGACGATTGGTCTTTCAGGTTTTGAGCCTGCGTCAGCCCCAGCTCCCTCAGTCCCAGCCTGGCAGGGCCGCTCCATCGGCACAACCAAACTTCGCCTGGTGGAATTCTCAGCCTTCCTCGAACAGCAGCGAGACCCAGACTCGGTGAGTGTACTGCGAGGTGTGCCTTGAATCCCATCCCGTTCACCTTCCCCCGCCTCTGCCTTCCTTCTCCTTTCCCCCTGCCTCATGCCTGACAAACAACCCGCATGTAAATGGGCCTGCGGGAGATGAGCCAGGCCGACTTCCAATTAAGTAGAAAGGTATTTGTGTTGACAAATAGGTAGAATTTTAGAGCCAAATGCTCTGTGCCTCAAACTCCGGGGAAGGCTGGAGCTGGAAGGGAAAGGCCTTAATAGGCTCTTGTGTTTAATAAAACGTAACAGTAGGTGGCAGTTACTGAACCCTGACGTGGGGCTGGCACTGTGCAAAGCTGTTTATATACATGGTCACTTTTTATCCCCACAAAAACCCTACAAGGGCGGCTACCATCTGACAGATGAGGAAACAGAGAGATTAACTTCTCAAAAGTCACACAGGTAATACCTGTTAGATGCGAGATTCCAGTTCCTGTCTTTAAAACTCAAGCCTAAGCCTTGAGCTTAGTTATTCTATACCGTCTTTGCTTGTTTTCTCAAGATAGCAAGCGGTTCTCTTCTTAAGGAGAAGTAACAAGATGGTATTTTAGCAGTTTGATACAGAACGCGTTGCATTATAATATAAATACCAGTCACAATGGCATCTGGACTCTGTGTGTCATTTTCTTCTTTTCTGTCTTCACCACCCCATCCAGCACCCGCCATACCGTTGTTTCTCAGCCCGCGCCATTATTTCCCATACATATGTGAGCCTCCCTTCTTTCCTACCCGATGAGCCCCAGACCCTTCCTTCACTCCCACTCCTTGGCTGTGAGAATGAGCGTTGCATCTGTGTGTGGGTGAGCCCAAGGCAAAAATGCAGGAATCAGGAGGTTTGTCTTCGGGATCCTCACCAACTTCTCTCTGCACACTCTATCTCACCCTCCCCCCACCCCCCCACCCCCAGCCCCAATCTCGGGCTCCCAACGCCCAGAGGTCCCAGGCTCCCTGTGAGTTCGCCGCCTTGCTGTCATTCCCTCGTCAGCAGAAAGTATCATGGGTGAGTTCACCACCCATCGTAAATACCAGCACACTGAACGATTGGAGGTGGCCTCTCCGGGGTGTTTGTACTTGAGCTCAGTGGAGAGCCTCTGATGGCGGCATCAGGGAGACACCGCGAGCCATCACCAGAGTGGAGACCTAGGGGGAGCCTGTGTGTGGACCGCTGACACTTCTGTCTACGAATTGTGAACTCTGGGAGCTGGTAGTAAAATAGAGCCTGCTCCAAAACTAGGGGAAAAAATGAAGAAAGGGATGTAAAGTAAATCATTGGGCCCATTGAGGCAAGTTACTGGGGCCAGGGAGGGAAGGGCCAGCTGGATCGCTCTTCTTACGTGGCTGAGCGGTTTTATAGGAAGGGTGGTGGCGATGGCTTAAAATCTTTCTCTGTGAGAGGCACTGAGATGAACAAACATGAAGATTATCCTCCTGGTTCTTTGTTTCTTCTTCTTTCTGGAAAGTACAGGGGATTCTTTGGCCAAAGTCTGGGTTTCGGCCCAGGAATGCTTTTCACTTTGCATCACGTGTGTTTGTATGGCACCTGGTTCCTTACAGAGTACGCTGTAATCGATTATTTCATTCTGTCCCCGTAGGGCCCCATGACTAAATTGTTTGCCCTATTTTACAGACAAAGAAACCGAGGCCCAGACAATGTTAAGACAACTTAAGGTGTTTAGCAAATAAGCAGAGGGATCAGGAGCCCAAATGTATTCCGTTATACTCTTTTGACTACCATAAACCATCCCCAGTTTTGAAGTTCTCTCTCTTCAGTACACATATCTCCTGTGTGGCAAATCTCTCTCATTGCTTGTGACCATTTTTTAAGGAACAGAACTCCAACGCACTGGGAAGCAAAAGTCCCAAGATGGTAGTTGTTTTCCCTGGTTAAAACACGATAGAATGTTTTATCGCAATAAAAAAAAATTTTTTTTTTTGATGAAAATGCCTATGGCAGCCCCGTCTTGTGACTGTCCTCTCCGATCATGGACCCATTAGGGCCCAGAATCTCTAGTCTCTCTTTTTGTTGTTGTTAGTGTTGATTTGGCTTCACGTTGTGAATCCCTAGATTCCTTCAGTCCAATCTGTAAACATTTACGAGCACCTGCGCATGCATGCACAGTGTCTGCCCACATGGGGTGTAACATCTAATGGGGGGGGACACACACAAAGCACCAGCCACTCATGAAGAGGTCATTGTGAAGTATGGTGGGGTTTCAGAAGGAAGAGCATCGAATGCCGCGAGCGATTAACGGCACAGGGCAGACTCCCATGAGGAAGTAACCTTAGGTAGAGGATTGATCTAGCCCGAGGAAGAATAAGGGAGAAGAACATTCCAGACGTGATGACTCTGAGTATATAAAGGAGTAAGTGAAAGTTGGTAAACAGTTTTGTAAAGGCAGGACCCACCACCTCCTTGGAATACAGTCCAGAGATACGTGTTTCGTACGTGTTTAGGATTACACATGATAATCCAACTGGTTCGACTGGATTTGGCCTTTTACCGATGGAGGAAAAGGTTTGGCTCTAAAGACTGGACTTTAGCACATGACTTCAGAGGCCCCGAAATAAATGCAAGGCCTGGCGTGAGTCAACACCCTTGGGCCTCTTGAGAACATAATTATATTTTAAGGGGACATGAGTTGGGGACCGAAAGAAATTGGAATTCATTCAACAGCTACGTTTTAAACACTTACTACATGCCAGCCACTGTTTCAGGTGTTAGGGATTCAACAGCAGAGGAAGCTAATCCCCATTGTCATAGAGGCTGGGTTCTAGAGAAGACAAACCAGAAATGCACGCGCGCGCGCACACACACACACACACACACACCTCTCCACGTGGAGTGATGTTGGTGCTGAAGTGAATATAACAGTCTTTCACAGTGTGAAAATTACTCGTCCTTTAGATTAAAAAAGTATAATTTCTGAAAGTAATAATACCTCCTAATACATATGTTGGTGTTGCTGGCTTGCGTCATGATTTTAAAAGTATGTCTGTCAGTGCCAACCAAAGCTGTATCACTGTTGTGAAATTATGTCGTTTCCTTTGTAAACACCAGTCTCACTTTTGATGTGGCTCCTCACATTCCTGGGTTCTGGACCCTTAGTTTGCAGGGGTACACAAATGGATTTAATGTGTACAAGTGAATACACGGGGGATTGTGAATAGTAGCATATGGGTTAATTTTAGGAGAAACGTGAGGGCTTGAAGGATGAGTCTTACCGAAGGAGGAAGCAGGGGAACCTTGGGAGAACAAGGTGACTAATTGAAATTTGGGGGGGGAGAATTAACAAAACTATTTAAAGCTGAGTGAGAGGGTCTCAAGCACCAGCTTCTCAGATTACATAATGTGTACTTTATTTTGCAACTACAGAGCGCTAGGGTGCTGTTACAATGAATGTAACACTTCGGGCCCAAGGTCACACTGAAAAACGTGGAGCTTGTGGATGGTTTCTTTGGCTCTCAGACTTTCTGTGCTTCTCGGGCTTTAATTTTACTGTATTTTTGTTCCAACTCTAGGAAATTGTAAAGCCATCTAAAAGAAACTCAACTGGTATCTTTTAACAATCTGGGATGTATACAGTGTTTAGAATTTAACATTAGACATGTACACACATACAGATGTGCCCCCCCACTTCTTTCTCAGGGCTCAGGCTCCTTGGAGTCACGGGCTTATAGGCAGTGGTGACAAAAGGCAAACAAATAAATGAGTGCCCTGCGTCTTGTGCTGTTTTTCACTAGTGATTTCTTTCATCTTTATCACAGCCCTGTGAGGTTGGTAATTCTCTTCCTTTTTGTAGAAGAGGCCTGGAGAGATAGCTGGTTTAAGGGTGGCCGTGGCCAGCGTTGAACCCTGCTGGTACCGTCCCCCAGGAGGAGATGAGGCACGAACACACACTTGTGTAGCAACAGAGGCAAGAGGAGAACCTGGTTTGCCACATCCCCAGTCTAGGGCGGCCTCCCTGGTACCAGCTCTTCTGGAAAGTCACTCTTCGGCGCACTACGCGCATCACCACTGCCGCCACCGAAGACTTCTTCCTGACTGCCATCCCTGGCGATACTGGCTGCTGGTAATATTCCGCAGTACAGTAGAGGCAGTGGCCGACGCCGTGCATCATTTTATTTAATCCTGTGACACAGCCTGCCCCATGTTAGGCAGTCACTTGTCATTGGACACGGGATGGAGGTCCAGGCCTGCTGACTCTGCAGCCGGAGACGATGACCAAAGAGCTGCAAGATCCACTTGTATCTTCATTTTGTAGTCCGTAGCTCCGCGAAATCTGTGAGGGGCGAAGGAAGAGTAATCCGGGCGGCGAGCGCCCCCTGCTGGCTCTGCATCGTGTACAAACCAGACGGCAGCATTTCCCCAAATCGGTGGTTGTTTATATTGGTGGAAAACCAGCAAGTCAGTCCCTCTGTTACCTTTGGCTCCACTTGAAGCTAAGAGAAAAACAGCAGAGGGTGAAGAAAGGGAGGAAGAATCGAAACAACAAAGACTATTTTAGAAGTGGTTAGTAATGCTTGAAAATGCACTCTTCTACATGATTTCGCTGTTGCGTATCAAAGGACTTCCGAATGTTAAGTGCAAGATCCTCCACCCAGGGTGGGCTGTTTAGAAGCACCTTGCCTGAAATCTGGCCAAGGGAGCCAGCTGCTCCTTTAGGCGGATGAAAACCTGGGCTCGCCGTCTGTGCGCGGGGAGTGGTTTTTCCTGATAAAGCCTAGCCAACTTCCTCCATCCCTACCCTGGGACGCGGCAGGTTCCCCCAGCCCTCCTGCAGCCCGGGCCACATCCGGCCCCACAGCTGGCAGCCCCCCACTGGTTCAGACTTCCCAGGCCCAGGATTGTTCTGGATGCCAGGGCAAGCAGCACCATATGCAGGAAGAGAGTGTGTGAGTTTACTTAGGTAGGAGTTCATACAGCCAGAGAAGGGAAGGCGGTGGATTGGAGAAGGAGGGACAAGGAGAGTATTCTCTTTCGGTTGGGAAGCAGCACTGCTTTGCAGAAAAAGGAGGGAAGCTCTGTGACGGGTACAGGTTTTTCCCTGAACAGGGAAAGCACACCTCGACTCACTACAGCAGCGATGACTGTTGCTGGCACTGACTGAGCTGTTTTAAAAGCACCGTATGCCAAGTATGTTGACATGGATACTGTTCTTCTCTCCAATCTGTCAGTAAAGGAACAGAGGCTCAGAAACACGAGGGTACGTTATCAAGATCCATCGGCAGGAAGTGGCCGTGCCAAGGTTTGGCTCCGCTCGGTGTTCTTAACCACCTCACTGTACCTTTGAAGAAATAAAGAAATTATTCAAACGGAAAGACAGCTGCCTTCCAAACTGTGAGCTCCCTAAGCACAGGCTGGATGTAAACAGTGCCCTTCGCCTTGGGTAGAGAGTTGGGCTGGGTCTCCCCCGAGCTCCTTTTCCAACCTGGGGCACCATGGTTCTTCTCAGGATTTGGGGCAAAGGAGTAAAAGAGGCAAAGAAGGTTGCCACCTGGACTTCAGAACACATCTCCCATCATGCTGTAGTGGCAACATGTGTATTCTGGTGGAACGAGAAGGCTCTATCTGAATTCTGACCAGCTGTGTGAGATTGGGGACCAGTGGACTCAGCCTGACTCCAGTCTGTTCATGGGCATAATGGTCTTCACTGTATTGCTGTGACAGTGAACGTGAGTAGGATCCCTGGACATGTCGACAGTTCCACAAATCTACTTAAGACCTGAGCGCCTTGTAGTAATGTAGCAGGAAGTTGGGCCGGAGACAAGGAAGGGACCAGGCTCGAGAGGCTCTGCTCACCAGGTGGTTTGGACCCTGTTGAAATTCAGCGGGGAGCCAGAATGATTTTTGTCTTAATTTTTTTTAATGTTTATTTATTTTTGAGAGACAGAGACAGAGCATGAGTGGGGGAGGGGCAGAGAGCGAGGGAGACACAGAATCCGAAGCAGGCTCCGGGCTCTGAGCTTGTCAGTACAGAGCCCGACACGGGGCTCGAGCTCACAAACCATGAAGTCATGACCTGAGCCGAAGTCCGACACTTAACTGACTGAGCCACCCAGGCGCCCCATAGCATGATTTTTTTTTAATTAATTCTGATTAATTCTGATTTGAATACATACACACAGCCCCAAATCTAGAAGCATAAAAGAATGGAGGGAGACTTCCCGTCCTTCCAATGCCTGTCCTACCCCGAGTAGGTAACCACTGTTACTAGATTGTTGCGAGTCCTTCCAGAGATTTTAATACATATACCGGGTAATGTGAAGATCCTCACTCCTCTTTTGAAAGACAAGATGTGGTCGGATGTGTGTTCCAGGAGAATGACCTTGGCAACTGGTTAGAAAGCAGGCTCGGGGAGGGGAGTGACTTTCCAGTCCAGGTAATGTGGCAAGGACCAAACCAAGGCAGTGGCCTGGACATGCCCAGGGGGATACAAAACAGAGAATGTCAGAGGGGAGCGACATCGTGTTGATAAAATTAAAAGGCCTTGGGGATTAATTAGCTGTGGGAGGAAGAGCCTAATGGGATGACTGTGTTTTTGAGACCAGGGATGGCGCTGTAATTTGAAGAGCCGTGGAACAGAGAAGAAAGCAGGATTGCTAGGAGCTGGCCAGTCTGCTAATGCTCTTGCTTCTTGTCAAAATGAACTTGGCTGGAGTGGGTATTGGAAACAGAGAACCTCAGCGTCCTTAGGTAGCTGAGCCTAGTAATCAGCTTCTAGATGGCGTGGCCAGGTATTTGAAGTTTGTCTGAATCCAAAGCCCGTGGTTTAAGGAGTTTGAGGAGACGTAGAAGCAGTAACCACCATTCAGGGAGATCTTATGTTCTAAGCATTCTTCCGTGCATTTCCTCGCAGCGTGACATGGAGGGGACTGGGACGATCTTGGAAGGACAAGGATGTGCACCCCAGCCCCACCCCTCCGGGGGCCCACCTGCAGTTCTGCAGGTTACCCCGCAGATAACCTTACACGAAGACAGGTGGTCACTGTGGCCCCAGGAGCAATTTAATTTTCGTATTTTTATAGCTCCTTTCAACGGCCTGAATTCCCAGATCAACGAAAATTCCTTGGTTGGATCACAGATCCCGGTTTTGGTTTGGAAAATGTGACCGGTGCGGCTCGAAGGACATGTACCATTGATGAGGACTGAGGCAAAAAGAAAGGCAGGCGGTTTGTATGGGGGGTCGATTGGAGAAATGAAGGAATGAGCTCCGAAGCAAGGTTAAAACTCCACGGACTGCCACGGACTGCCAGGACTGACAGGGTGAAGACTTAGGGCAGGGTTTCTCCGGAGAAGTTTCTAGGCCCTGCGGTGGCTATTGAGGCAGCGCTTCAGCTCGGAACGGGGTCGTGCATTCACGGGAAACGGCTGTTGGGCCAGATGCGGTTGCCGGTCCTTCAGAAGAGAGGCTCCTTCTCGCACCCCAGTTCGTGGCGTGGCAGGTGGATCTCATGAACAGCAGACCTGCCTACCAGCACCTTTTCCTAAACTTGTTTAGGAAGCAGCTCCCTGTGGTTCACACAGAACTGTCCTGTTTACTGTTTCGTTTGCCCTTCACACTGAGCCCTGGAGAAGAGCCAGCCGGGTGTCATCTGCGTTCAGATGAGGGAGTCAAGACCCAGAAAGGTTAAGCAGCTTGCCCCAGGCCACACCGCTCAGCAACGCCAAAGCCCGGCTTCTAATCCCTGTGTTGTTAATGGACGCCCCACGTGCTTGGAATAAATGGTCAGAGCGCACATTCGGCCTTCCCGGTTCTCCAAGGGAGGCTACAGCTGGTCCGACGGTTGGCTGCGCCCAGTGTTTAAATGCTTCTCCCCCCAGGTTTTTCTGGAAGGACACAAGCGAGGCGGTGTTCCTGGGTGACGGCTCCGCGTGGCGTGCTGTGGTTTTCCCCGCTCTGTCTTGCGTGCTGCCCGGCGGTCCCCGCTGCCCATCCTCACCCAGCTGTACCCTCTCACGGCGGTGGGTGGTTTATCCTCGTGTGGGAGCTGCGCTGGGCACTCGCCATCCTTTTTCATTGCCATTGGGGGATGAGGCAATTGAAAGCATCTGGAAATCGGGGTTTTATGGACGTTTCACAGAGGCCCGGCCAGGCTCCCATCTGCTTTCCGGGGGGGGGTCGGCTCCCCACGCCCGCGTCCCCGCCGGTTGCCGTCCCCGCGCACGGCCCACAGGCCTCTGCAGCTGCACCTCTGCGGGGAAGACCCGCTTCTCTCTGAGAAAACAGCAGCCCCTCTCGAACCGTGGTGGTGGAAACGGGAGGCAGGGCCGAGAGGGTGCATCCTGGTGTGAGATCTGGGCAGGAAAGACCCAATGTGCTCCTTAGTCTTTGCTCTCAGTGCTGTTTGTTTCTGAGAAGGGCACAGGGCAGGGGACGAAGCCAAGTAGCCAGGATAGGGCTGGTGCCTCTGAGCCCTTAGCTGAGGAGAGGCCCTACCGGGAGTTTGAGCCCGGCCAAGCCCTGCCCGTCCCCCCACTGCCTCCAGGCGCTGAATGTGCAGGTCATTCTGCTTGGCTCGGCCCTACAGCCACTCCCTGCGGGGCCCAGGGGTTATCGCAGGTTGCCCAGGCTGCCCCGGGGGAGGGGTGTCTGGACAGAGCCCAGGCAGGCGAGGGACAGGAAGCAAAGGTAGGTGATCTGTCCCTGTTCTGTTCCAACTTGTACATTAGCATCCCTTGACATGAGTTATTCGTCTTGGTTTCTTTAAATTCCTAAGTGGATTATGATTTTTCTGGTGGTGTTATTTGACAGCAGTCATTTTTCAAGGTTTTACTACGTTCTTCACATACTTGGAATTTTTGAAACAAGTTTAGGAAAAGACCGCCATCTTTATGTCGGACGGTGTAGTGCAGCTCTGGGCGTGTCTGAGGGAGCGGCACCAAGGCCAAGGGCCAGGGTTTTTCTCTCCCCCTTTTCACAAAAAGGGAAGTGCCTCATCAGAGGTCCCCGAAATAGAATCCGGTAGCAGTTCTTTTTTCGCAAAAGAGAACAGAAAGTCAAAATCAAACCCGAGTGGCCACTTTGGGGCGTCTGGTTTATCTCATCTGTGGTGATGGGCACTTTCAAGGACAGGTTCTGCGCGTTTCAGAGAGCGGACACTGACCAGTCTGAAGGATAATAACAAGTTAGGTGCAAGCACAGCACTATGTATTTCCCACACATTATCTGCTTTAACCCTTGTGATGCTCCTTCAAGGTGGGTTCTCTGCTTCTCCTATGTTCCACGTGTGGAAGCTGTCCCCGAGGGCTGCCCCCCCCCATCCCCAGTGACCCCGCTAGGAAGTGGCACCCACGCCATATTTGGCCCCAGACTGACTGACTCCAGAGTTTGGGCCCTCGGGGCTCCCTCTGCAGCCTCCCCAAGCAGCAGAGAGGAAGAGGAGAGCCGGGAGCAAGATAGAAAGTGACCTCACAACAGATTTGGGAGAGGAGGAAAAGTCCTTTGTGAGACGCCCAGGGTAGCTAAATAACCCGTTGCAAGTTAGCTTTGTTGAGTTTTTAGGGTAACGTTCACCTTTGTCGCTGTTGACACGCTGTTGACACATTCTTCTGCTGGGAAGAATGGCTAGAGGGATGGTAACGACGAAAAGAGAAAATGAGCATGTTCCCAAGTCAGAAGAAATCTGTGTATTAAGGTTGTGTCAGGGGCTGCCACGCCGTGAGACATCCTTGATCCAGGTGGGACTTTGCTGGTGCAACATTGGTGTTTTTGGTGAACCGTCCAGGCAGACAAGGGTGCCTGTTTCTGCTGGGTCATTCTGAGGAGTTGAGCCATAGGAAGGCTCTGTGATCTGACCAAGTTCCTTTTGAGTCCAGGGAACTGTGGCCAACTAGAATAAACATCCTGAAGCACAACTCTTAATATTTTTGTTTCCCTTTATAGTTCTTTCTCTTCCTCAAAAAAACTCCATGATGTTCCAAGATAGTTTCTGATTGGCTGTTTATTTAATTTAATAAAGTCATATGTGTGCTTTGTATATAAGCCAAATTGAACCAGACTCAGCCTATAAAGAAAAGCAGTGGTCTTCTGTCCCATGTCTCCCCACCTCCTGGTCCTTCTTCTTAGGGACAGGCACTTATAAAGCCTTTCAGCTATTTCTTTGTATATTATTGCCATATTCCCAAATAACATGATCATACTGTATATCTCAATCCATCAATTTTGGACATTTTTTGTTGACTTCTCGCTATGGAGGACCACACTTAGCTCTCTAAATAAATTTAGCACTTTTTTCCTGCCCATCCCCTAGTGTGGTTACATCACAATTTTTGGTTTAGTTAACACTCAGCATTTGTATCACAAGCCTGTAAATTTTACATACAGCATGGTTAATGTGTGATGTGTTAGAACCATTTTCTTGATTGTAAACATTTTTTCCTGGGATTTGTCATTGCCTCTTTTTTTTTTTTTTTAATTCGGTTTTTACATGCCCATAGAAGTTCATCCTCAACATTTCTAACAGAGTTCTCATACTCTTCTCCAGATGGTCACATAAGTCAGGGGATCTTTCAAGTCCATTGTCCCCTTGGTGGCACCCCTCCGGCTCTCCATCCACCCTGGACCAGCTGCCGTCCAGGTCAGGGGCCCAGCTGCTAGCCTGTGCATTCTCTTACCTCTCTTCTGGATTAGGGCCCCATCTCCCTCTTGTGATTTATTCCCTCATTTTGTGAAAACATCCTCCGGCAGCTAGCTGGAATAGTTGGAGCCAGGGCTAATTTTCTGAAACCTTTACAAATCTGAGTGTGTTCAACTCTCACTCAGATGTGATGGATAACTTGTTTCTCATCATGGTTTCCAACTTAGACTTGTGAACCCTTATTCACATCCCGTGAGTTCCACCTCTGTTCTCCTTGCTCATGAGTAACACTGTACGGTTAGTGCTGGAGAATAGTCATTCCTATCAAAAGAGCAGGTGAATGCTGATTTAAGTCATGTGATACACGGGAGAGGAAATGTTGACTGTCTTTATTCCCAACCCGCTCTATGGGAATCATTGAGAACATTTATTTACATGGGTAAATATATGATTCTGACCGTGGAGGCAATAAACCAGCTCCGTACGGTCACTCTATAGGGTCTGTGAAGAAAAGGGTTTTGTGCTATTAGCTCATGGATTCCCTGTGTCTAGCATAGTGCCTGGCATAGAATGGGCCATAGGAGTGCTGGTTTGTTCCACTGAAATCCACAAAAGAAATACGCAGAATGAGCACCTTTTCTGTAGTTGTCATTGAAATGTTGATAATCCACACATCCACTGACCACCGCAGGAGACTTTTTTTTAATCACTGAACAAACCAACGCTAACCTCCTTTTTTGGTATCGAGGCAATCTAGTCTTAGGCTTTAGTGTCCATGACTTACTGACATTCACCCTGTTTCTGCTTATACACTGCCCCCAACACTTAAGGTTTTTAGTTGCTGCTACTGGTGTTGTTTTTGCCAATATTTGTTTCCTGCCCTGTACAATAGAATTGCCCTTTTTTGGTGCCGTGTGTCACCTTTAGCTTTGGGGAAACCACCATTGCTGAAAAGAAAATTGGATTTGTAGGGGAAGGAGGAAGGGAAATCAGGTATTCACCCTGGCCTTCTTCCCTTATAAGGAGAACTGGCCGGATGGGAAGTAGTTAGAGCCTTACCAAATAGTTTTTAGAGTTTTGATTCCATCAAAACTTGAAGCCAAACGTATCCAGTAGATCTCTTCCTTTCAGTCTTCTGGATTTGGGGGCGGAGGGATTCCTAACCTACCCAGGTTGAATTAAGGGGAGAGGGAAGGCTGTTTGTCTCACTGCTGTGGTCTCCAGGATACCTTCTTTAG